>NW_027532407.1:106919-170396 GCF_008692635.1 Crocuta crocuta
GACGGGCTAAACGTTATTTCTGGGTGTGTCCCTGAGGGGGTTTCTGAAAAATGTAAGCATCTGAATCCATAGTCTGAGGAAAGCAGATGGCCCTTCCTCTTGTGGGCGGCCATCACCCAGTGCCCTGAGGGCCTCAACAGAACAAGGAAGGCAGAGAGAGGAAGGTGGAAACCAAGCTCGACCTGACTGCTGGGCTGAGACATCCATCTTCTGCCCTTGGTACTCCGGGTTCCCAGGCCTTCACACTTAGCGGGGAATGTACACCATGCTCTCTTGCTTTAGAACTTCGAACTACACAGTGGCTTTCCAGGGTCTTCAACTTGCAGATGACATATCGTGGGACTTCTCAGCCTTCATAATTATGTAAGCCAATACCTATAACCTTACAATAAATTTCTTTATATATAGGAAGTAATTTTTCTTTATATAAATATATACAACATATAAGCATATTACATATATGTAATAAATATTATATATTATAATGTATCATAATGACAATCTCTCTGTATAATATATATAATATATACGTAATCTATTAGTTCTGTTTCTCTAGGGAACCCTAACTAATACACCAGGTAAACTGTCTAATAGAATTTATAGAATGCCTCACAATCTGGGTATGAAACATTGATGACTTCCTCATGATTAGATATTCAGGTTAAACATTTGGGGGAAGAAGACCACAGAAAAGATATTATCCAAGATTCCATTATTAGAAGAGGGCTGTTTCCTTGCACAACTAAATAATAAACCAACATGAGAACAGTATCCGCCTATAGATTAGCTAGCAATCACATTGTAAAATAAAGAATAGAAAGAGAATATATCCTCTCCTACCTGTCACCTTCTATTGGCAATAGAAATCAGAGGGCATAATGGCTAGAAGACTTTCTATTTGGCCTGAAGAGTCAAAGAGCACAGCCTACACTTTAAAAATAAAGGTGTCTGGGAGCACCTGGGCGGCTCAGTTGGTTAAGCATCCAACTTCGGCTCAGGTCAGTATCTCTCAGAGTTCAAGCCCCGCATCAGGCTCTGTGCTGACAGCTCAGAGCCTGGAACCTGCTTCAGATTCTGACTCCTTCTCTCTCTCTGCCCCTCCCCAGCTTGTGCTGGGTCTCTCTCTCTCTCTCTCAAAAATAAACATTAAAAATAAATAAATATGCCTTCACATCAAACTATTTGAAGTGTTTATTTCTAAGGATTAGAATGGCAGGGAATTTTCACTTTCTATATTATTTTTGTAATGTTTTGAGTTTTTATAACATGCAGACATATAATTTTATTTTTACAATCGAGGGAAACATTCCAAAAATTTTTTTAATGAGGATATATTTAAAATAAGACTTCAAGCAGAGGCTCAGATTTGCTTACAAGATTAGATAACATAGGATTCTACTCTCTCTGGTGCACTAGTACAATACACACTGGGCAATACTAGCCCTTGAGTTTTAATGATAATAAACGTTTTTAGTTTCTCTATTGGACTTAAACGGATTGCCTTTTAAGTGTTCATATTTGGGGGGAGGGATTATAAACATTACAGAACAAAGGAAGATCATCATTAGCTGATTGTCTGATACATAACAGACCCTTCAAAAGCAGTCTTCTCACTTTGATGATTTTTTTTCCTGTTAAGCGTTTGTTTCAGATTCAAATAGATTCTGAATAGATGCAATTAACCTTAACAATATGTATAACCTTACAGCACTCTACTGACTTTGAATTAAGTAACCTTACTGTGTAATTGAACCAAGTTTCTTTTTTCTCATTTCTGCTATGCTTCTACTGATTATTATAGGTATTATGTATTTTCAGGCTTTCATCATCCTGTTGATTTATTGTTTCACTGTTTCAGCTGTCAAAGACTTTTTGAGAAATGCCCACTCATTTTTGATATTGTATTTGAGCAAAAGTGATTGTACCCCAAGACTTGGCAGACTGCCAAATGCAAGGAATGAAATCCAGTGCAGAAAAGTTGGAAATTCCTTCTAAACACAACCATAATTTCAACCCTCCTATATAAACGGAAGAGAAAATGGATCTATGCAAACCAAAATGTCTTTCCTTTCCATCCACTCCAGCAATCTCTTCTGCCACACACAGAACCATGCTTTTCACACTATACAGGTAACCCACGAATGAGTCATGAAATCAATTTAATGGGTTTATTTTCTTAACAAATGAGAGTAGAAAATGTCAGAGTGCATCACACAGAGGAAGGGCGAGAGTTGTTTTGTGAAAATTTTTTCAGTTATATATAAGCTCCAATATATCCACACCTGTACCAGATCATGAATATCAGATGCATTGCTTACACTAGCTGTTGGTCAGAAGTCTGAAAGATCACTGGAAGGCAGGATGTTTAGGTTGCGCATAAACAGGAACAGTGAGAGAATTATTTTAATGCAAGCCCACCAAGCTGTCATTTAAGAAAAGCAGCAAAGGGGCGCCTGGGTGGCTCAGTCGGTTAAGTGACTGACTTCAGATCAGATCATGATCTCACAGTTTGTGGGTTTGAGCCCTGAGTCAGGCTCTGTGCTGACAGCTAGCTCAGAGTCTGGAGCCTGTTTCAGATTCTGTGTCTCCCTCTCTCTCTGACCCTCTCCTGCTCACACTGCCCCTCTCTCTCTCAGAAATAAATAAAACATTAAAAAAAATTTTTTTTAAATGAGAAAAGCAGCAGAGACAAGAAGATCCCCACAGAAACTTCATTCTTACAACCTACTTCTTTGTCCATATAATTTTAAAGTTGTAAATAAAGGTCCATTACTGTTTCTACAATGCCACTCCCAAGAATTTCTATTTTCTTGATGTGAAAATATGACAATTGATGAAAACTCAACTAACTATACACCTACTCCTTCCTCCATATCCTTATCATGTTCAGGATCCAGACTGTGGTAGTCTCAGGTTTGAATGCTGCTTCTTTTACTAAAAAAAAAAAAAAAAAAAAANCCAAGACTCAGTTTCCTTAACTGTAAAGTGGCAAAGTATTTACTGTGTCAAGAAAAAGGAATTATAGGACATGCATAGTACAAGGTCTAGCACATGGTCAAGAGTTCAAGACATAAGAGTTCAAGCTATTGATTGTTATTTTGGTTTTATTCTCTCAGGGTGCCCACTTTGACTATTCTAGGTCACAAGTAATTTACTTTAAGCTACCACAGTATTGGAATGCCTTGCCACACTGCTCGTTTCAAAAGTAAGTCAAATAGGCAGAGTTCTACTGATTAGCTTGCTAGTAGAATATAGTAATCATCAAGACACCTAACAAGCTCATTGAGCCATATAATTATCATTAAGAGTTAAACACTGTTGTTTTACAAACTTTCTGAATGCTTATGAGCCTCGCCTGAAGATTGAGTTATAGTCCTCTAATGAATAGTCATCTATATTGAGCCGTCAAGAAGATTACTCATCAGAATCAATCACATATTTTTCTCTTCCTATGTTCTATTATTTCACACCACTAAAAGGGACTTTGTCATTATTCAGCTCTCCATCTCCAGGGAGGAGTAATAACCTGGTACTTTCATGCTGTTTAAACATCTATAAGCAAAAGCTTACCTTCTCAGAGTCATATGAGGATTCAGAAGAGAAATTTGGACAATTGCAGTGAAGAAGAAATAGTGAAAGCAGTTCTTAGAAGTTTGTAAAAACTTGCACTTGATTTAAGACTATTTTATGTGGCTAGTTCAGATTCAAATAAGGTGAGTTAAGAACATACAAAGGTTGGGGTGCCTGGGTGGCTTAGTTGGTTAAGCGTCCTACTTTCGCTTAGGTCATGATCTCGTGGTTCATGGATTCGAGCCCCACATCGGGCTCTGTGCTGACTGCCAGCTCAGAGCCTGGAGCCTATTTCAGAGTCTGTGTCTCCCTCTCTCTCTGACCCTCCCCTGCTCACGCTGTTTCTTTCTCTCTCTCCTAGAAATAAATAAAAATATTAAAAAAAAAAAGAACATACAAATGTTTTGATGATCTGTCTTAGACATAAGACATTATATTTCAGGATTCAGAATATATTCAACAATTATTCAATAGTGATGTTATAAAATTGAATGCTGTAACTTAATGACTATATTATCATATATTCCACTTCATATCCCATCCTATATTTATAAAATGCGTAATATTAATGTATCACAGTGTCCTTCAAGGGGGGAAGAGAGAAAAACTGGGAATTGGCCAGTAATAAGTGGTCTTACCAAGCCATCCTTTATTCTCCCTTCACCATCCCTTGAGACTTTGAGGACAAAGGGAAAGAAAAGTATCAGTTACCAGGTTTATTTCCTTCCCTGGAGCACAGCAAACTGGGAAAAGTACTGAAGTTTTGAGTAAGGAAATGAGAAAACTAGAGCCGCAAAGGGAGGAAATAAGAAAAAGGAGCGGGTTTCCCTAGTATACCTACCTAACACTTCAACAGCATAGTATCTAAGCTCTTAGTAATCAGGGCTGTGGTGGATCTGAGAGGTCTGTGTCAGTCTGGGGCCTCCAATTAGAAGACATCAGGGCAGGATTAGACATGCAAGAGGTTTTGGGGGGAACTTCTTATGAAGGACCAAAGGCAAATGAGCAGGGATAGGCAGAGAAAGCCTCCAGAACGTGAGCAGGTCTGGTCCCTATGAAAGGGGAGAGGGGAGGCGGGGGTTGAGTGGGAAGCACCTTGGACTGCTGCGTAGTTCTGAGAAAATCTCAGATAGTTAAGTGGGGAGTCTTCTGGCAAAAGTTGCCCAACAGAGAAGTCCCACGTAGGCCAGGAATAGGCTGACATTAGTACCCTGGAATGTTCAGACACTGGCTGGGAAGAGCGCAGAATAAGAACACCCTCCGAACAAAGTGTATGATGGACAAAGGCATGGCGGCTGGGGCCGTCAGTTGACTACGCTCCCCACACTAAGTTCTTTTGAAGGAGATCTGAATAACAAGTTTCCCTCTCTGTCATAGACACTACATAAACTCCTGTGGTAGAATAAAATGTAAATACTTAGACTTTGTCCCTGATTCCTGGTACAGAATTCCAAAACTCCTTGTGAGTCCATGTGATAAGAGTGTTGATTATACGCTAATGAGATGAACCCAGAATGCTTCAGGGTAGGTGCAATTTGCCAGGAAAACCAACCATGTGATTAGAGTGTGATTTAATCAACTGTGCTTGCTTAACGGAGCTGAAATAAAAATTCTTGAACAAGGACTGAGGAGCTTCCAGAATGATGAGCACTTTGACGTGGGTGCCCACGAAAACTGGGTGTGGAAGTTCTGTGCAATGTCCCACCCTCCTATCTTGCCCTTGCATCTCTTCCATTTGGCTGTTCCGGAGTTGTATCCTTTATAATAAAACCGTAATCGTTAAGTACAAGAGTTTCCAGGATTTCTTTGACTCGTTCTAGAAGACTAGGGGAAGAAGGGCCATAGGAACCCCCACATCTGTAGTCAGCCAGGCAGAAGTGTGGGTAGTTTGGGGACCTCATTTGTGGCTGGTGTCTGAAACAAGGGCAGTTTTGTGAAACTGAGCTCTAACCAGTGAGGTCTGCACTAACTCTGGGTAGTGTCAGAAGTGAATTGAACTGAAGTCGGTTGGTGCCGGAATAATGTATTTGATGTCAGAAAAAACCAGACACCTCCTAACTAGCCTGTAGACTGCAGCTCAAACATCGCTTCTTGGTAATGCTTCTCCTGCTCCCAAGATGAACTCAGACCCTTGCTTTCCTTTACACTGCATATAGTGTTATTCCTCTAATTATCTAATAACTGTCTACCCCATCAATTTGACTATAAGCTACAGAAGGGCTTGCCTCCTGTTGAGTAGTTATTTGTTCCTTAATTTGTAATTAAATATCCAGAGCTAGAGAGCCTCCCTTATTATAGGATTGTTGTGAGGACTGAGTTAATATACATAATGCACTTTCACATACTAAGCATTACATGTGTTACTTTATTGCTCATCTTCGACTCTCTTCTGCTCTCAGTATAAAGGAGGCCACAAATATGTTAATTCATATACAAATTCAGTTCACCTGACGTTAAAGTAAATTGTATAGCAAAATTCCACGTTATAGGTTCATTTTCAGAATATCTTTTTATTTACTTTAAATAGCATCAAGCTAAAGGACTATTTCTGGGTATGATTGTAGACAAGCACCTGTATTAAGTGAACCCCGTGTTGCTGTCACAGGCAAGAGCCTACTGCCCAGAATTTGGTAAAGTCAGGTGAAAACCTCCTTCTTTATATATTATATAAGATTAAACCCATGTTTTAATCTTATATTTATCTAGAAATTATATAAAGGAGTAAGAGATTTTTACAAAAAAGCAAAATATTGGGGCACCTGGGTGGCTCAGTCGGTTAAGTATGGCCCAGGTCATGACCTCATGGTTTGTGGGTTCAAGCCCCGTGTCAGGCTCTGTGCTGACAGCTCAGAGCCTGGAGCCTGCTTCAGATTCTGTGTCTCCCTCTCTCTCTGACCCTCCCCTGTTAATGCTCAGTCTCTCACTCTCTCCCTCTCAAAAATAAATAAACATTAAAAAAACATTTGTTTTATAAAAGCAAAACATTTAAAGGAACACTGAAGGTAAAGTGTTACTTTGGATTCAAAGTATACATAAGCCTTTCTTCTCTTTAAATCTGTGTAGATTGCTTATGATATTTGGGGACAAGATAAAATTACCAACTAAAAAGAACTGGGAAGGCCAACATGAATTAGCACTTATAATTATTTAAATCCAAATATAGTCAAGAACACAGCGTTGCCTTAGAGTCCATTGGAGGTTCTCAGCAGTCATTTAAAATTTTAAGAAATTGCCTTAACATCTCTATTTATGTGGAAATAGGTATTTTAAATCAGTGTATTTTTACAAGGTTCAAATACTCCACTTCAGGGTGACAGCACAGTACTTGATCAATAAACATCTGTTAAATGAATTCAAGGTTATCAGCATCTCACATTTACTGGATATTTCCTTTCTCCAGGCATGAAGTTATGTTTTATGAAAACACATACACACAAATAAAGAAACCCTCCGAGGTTGGTATTCTCTCATTTTAAGAAATGAGGAAACTGAGGCATAAAGTACTTAAGCACCTTGTTGAAGTCCAGAGAGCAAGTAATAATAGCAGAATGAGAATATGGGCCCAGGTGAGCCTGGCATCAAAGCCCATGCTCCTACACTGGCACCTCCCTAATGAATTAACGGAAGGATGTACACAAGACAAGTTAAATCACAATCCTTTATCATATAAATAAGCTCATATTGAGAATGAACAAATGAAGCATATTAAGTACTCTATCCTTCCTTTTTCTCTATTTCCCATCAAACGGTCCCAAATGGTTATTTACCATTCAACCATTTTCCTTGGTTTTCCAGTGTCATTAAAAGATACAAGTGAGAATAAACAATAGAAGTAACTGATGGAGATGTAAGAATTCAGAGTGGTCCAAACAGGATCTTAGCCATTAAACACCCAAAAGGGAATGACTCTTATAATGCTCTACCTCTTGCAAGTGGTTCGCATTTTTAAAAAATAACTAAAAGAGCTCTGTGAAAGCTAACTCTCCCATGTACTGTCTAATGGTCTATTGGCAAATCTTAAAAATCACAAAATAGTGTGCAGTGAGGTCTTCAGGTACTGAGGCCTGGACAGTGAATTAGAAAAGTGACTGTTTCTGAGCAATTTGGTCCAGCAAGATTCTGGGAATATTGACAATCGAAAGAAAGAACGAAAGAAAGAAAAAAAGAAAGGAAGGAAGGAAGGAAGAAAGAAGAAAGAAAGAAAAGATAGATGCAAATACTCTCTGTGCTGACAGCCAGTTCAGAGCCTGGAGTCTGTTTCAGATTCTGTCTCCCTGTCTCTGACCCTCCCTGCTCACACTGTCTGTCTCTCTCAAAAATAAATAAAGCATTAAAAAAAAAAGATAGATGTAAATACCAATATTTATGAGATGATATGAGCTTGCAAATAAATGATTATATCTAACTAGATGCTCTTTAACAACAAAAAGGCAGGTAAAGGGCCTCCATCATCAACATGAGACGGTATGCCCGTGACCTCCGCGACATTAAATGCTACAGCTCACTGAGAAACTGAAATTAACGAACCTCTACTGTCGCAGGACACCTCTCATTCTACAAAGGTGAGAAACGCAGCAATCTCTAACTGCAATCACCCAGGTCACCTGCCCCATCTAAGGGTGACCCTAAGCAGAATAATATTAAAAGCCAGCGCGTATGAATTCTTTCAAAGTTAAGGGATGAAAGAAAGCTACTGTTTACAGGTCATAAGGTTATATACTGTTCCTTAGCAACTGGCAGGTCTTTAGTGTGACCAGAAGTTGATGGAAAGGAGGGAACTGAAAATGAAACCATTCAGAGGACTCTGTTCACACTGACAGCACTTCAAGAGCCCTGTCTGTGTAGCCATACTATCCTGTTAAAGAAGCTCCTTCCTTTGGGAGGCAAGTGAGGATCACCGATGCGGCGTAACAAAGGTTTCCAGGGTACCAACTGTAGACTCTGAACCAAAGACCAAGATGAAAGTTACCTATAACAGGAAATCCTGCGACCACTCTTGACCTCACCCGGTCCCATTCCTCTGGTCCTGAGAAGTCGTCTATCCCGGAACTTTGTTGAGATATAAGCACGCTCCCAGAGCCTGCGTTTGGATCTTCTATCCCATAAAACAGTCTCTCTCTGCCCTTCCCCTGGCAGCTGGTGTGGAGACACCTCTTAAGGGCCCTGATTTTTTTTTAAATTTTTTTTTACATTTAATTATTTTTGAGAGAGAGAGTGAGACAGAGCGTGAGCAGGGAGGGGCAGAGAGAGAAGGAGGGCACAGAATCCGAAGCAGGCTCCAGGCTCTGAGCAAGCGTTCAGCACAGCACAGAGCCCCATGCGGGCCTCCAACCCATGAACCTGAGAGATCATGACCGGAGCCAACGTCAGACACTTAACCGACTGAGCCACCCAGGCGCTCCAGGGCACCGGTTTTTTAAAAACAGGAAGGAAAAAAATAATTCGTACTAGTTAAAGAGTATGAGCTCTGGAGATACCTGGAAAGTTAGTAGGAAGCTCAGGCGATTTCTACACACGTCTTTTTTTTAATGTTTTTTATTTATTTCTAGGAGAGAGAGAGAGACAGCGTGAGCAGGGGAGGGTCAGAGAGAGAGGGAGTCACAGACTGAAACAGGCTCCAGGCTCTGAGCTGGCAGTCAGCACAGAGCCCGACGCGGGGCCCGAACCCACGAACCTCGAGATCATGACCCAAGCGAAAGTCGGACGCTCAACCGACTAAGCCACCCAGGCGCCCCTACACACGTCTTTTCAATCCTGTAGCCAGCCGCAAGAATCCGAGAAGCACTGTTCTCGAAAGGAACCGGAGCTCAGATATTTAGGAAAGAACCGCAGACTGGCACACTCAATTTATAAGGTAATAATTCCTGAAAGCTTTCGTGCAGGCAAATGAGCCTGCATTCTCTCAGAACCCCTGTTGCTGGGCCTCCGTGGTTTCAAACTCCAGTGATCAAGAAAAGTGCTTGTGAGTTTGTCTGAGGCCCGGGCTCCCGCCCCCAGGCCAGGTTGTATACTCACCGCCGCTGGCCGGCGAGCCCCGGGCCCTCCCGCGAAGAGCTCTGGGGGGCCGCCTCCAAACCCGCTCTGGGACCTTGCAGCTGGCCCGGCTCCGGGTGCTGCCCTGGGGGGTCCCGGGCCGGGCGGGGGGCGGGGGAGGCGCCGAGCCCGGAGCCCACCACCGGAGTGCGGGCGAACATAGCTCTGAGTCCGCGGGTCCCCGGCCGCCGCTGCGGGAGGGACGCGGGCTGGGACGCCTCGGGAGTCTCGAGATGGCGATTCGGAAGGGCAGGGGCGGCGGTTTTAACAGCTTGAGTTTCGATTTCCCGCTGCAGACGGCAGCCGCGCCCGCCCCGGAGGACTTCCCCATTCAGGCTCCGCTGGGGCGCCCTCTGACCTTAGCCCAGGTGACATCTGCCGCCGCCCCGCCACTACCCGCGGTGCCCTAAGGTCTCACAGCCACCTTAGAGGACAAGAAAGAGAACCGTAATCAACCACGGACACCTTGTGAGGAGGTAGTTAAAAGGCGACTAGAATCCTCAAAGATACTTTAGGGACAGTGAAATAGGTAACCCCTAATTTGAGGACTGCTGGAAATAAGAGACTGTGAACAATAAATTAACCTTCGAACGCCAGACATTAAGTGAACGAATACATCTAAACAAAATTTTGCATTAGTAATGACTGCTGTTTGGTTGTTGCGCAAATACGTTTGGGGTTAAAGAAAATGTGAAATCAGAAGCCAAAGAAAGCTCAAAAGAGGGGAAGCAAGGTCTTGTTATTTCACCAGTACTCTGGCAGCATTAGCATTTGTTGACGTATCTCCTATGATACAGGTCATGGGAGAGAAGAGATTTCCCTCATTTTTGTATAGCCAGCATTATGACAGTCATGATCAACTCAATACACGTCAGAATCATCTGAGAGCTCTTTAAAATATGGATGCTGAGACTCACCCCCTCCCCAGACCTACAGATGAGTCTTAGAAGTCCAAATTTGAAGGGGAAAAAAATCCCCATTCTATAGCTGAATCATTGCACAATGTCTTGCACAGACCAGGTATGAAATCAATACTTCTTGAATGTTTGATCAATTACTTAGCAAGGCTGCCTGGAGAATTGTTGCCGCCTACCCCTCAGTTTGCCCAAGGATTTGCATTCCTAACAAGTTTTCTGGAGATACCTGTAGTGCTGGTCTTGGGACCACCTTTTGAGAGCCCTGCTGTGGGCAATGTGGAAGCACAGAAGCTTTTTCCATAGGGTTGTTATGTAATAATATGTTTTAGAAAGTTCTGTCAGCAGTGTGAAAGGGAGATTGAAAAAGGAAGAGGCTGAAATCTGAGAGAGAAATTAAAAGCCTAGTTGTTATAATCTAGGTAGGAAGTCTGAGCTAAGGCAATCGCATGGGAAATAGGAAGGAGGGGACAAAACCAAGACATTTCAAATTAAAGGTTAACATAGTTGGTTAAAAAAAAAAAAAAAAAAAAAAACGCATAGNCCAGAGGTAGTAAGTGGGGAGTCAGATGAAGAGACAATTTGTTCAGTACTCTGATACCCAGCTCTGCCACACACCCGCCCCATGACCAAGGACAAGTCAATTCCCTAGAGGCCCAGTTTCCTGATCTTCATTATGTGGAATGAAGTTACAATATGTACCTTGTGGGGTACTGTGAGGAATAAAGAGACCATCCACATCAGTGCTTCTCAGGTGGGGTTGTGCCTCCAGCAGACATTTGACTATGCCTGGAGACATTTTTTATTATGAAGCTTAGAAAAGGGTTGGGGGTATGGCTACTGGCACTAGTGGGTAGAGGCCAGGGATTCTGCTAAATATACTGTACTGAACTGGGGCAGCCTCCCAGAACAGAGAATCATCCTGCCCAAAAAGTCAATAGTGCTGAGGTTGAAAAATCCTGATCTATGTAACATGCCTCGCTTAGAGACCCGGTAACTTAGTGGTTGCAATCTGATGGTAATTTATAAGGCTTTAGCCTTGTGTATAGGTAGAAGGCAGAACCATTCATCATTAACCAAGAGGAGGGACCGGTTTCTGGCAGGGGTGAAAGCAACTGGTGGGTTGCAGGTGCCTGCAGGTGAGAAAGATAGTTCCGGAGTCCCCCAAAGAGTGGATCTGAGTGACCTTCCTGTGAGTGATCAAAATGTCGTCTGCTGGGAAAATACCCCTGGAACTTCCGTTTCATAGGAGAAAGCAGTTGTTTTGGTGATTGGATTCAATTCAAAGTTTGAATAAGGGAAAATCAGTTCTTCTAACAGAACTATTACTAGTAATGCTGACTTCAAGGAACACACTTGGTTGACCATATTTATTTTAAAATCCAGCCATGTAGCACACTCAAGTTTCAAGAGATAGAAATAGAGGATAATAGGCAAAATCTAAATTTTTTGTTCTGTTCATTTCTCATTTTGCTACATTCTTAAATTGTTAAAAAATGTGAATATGATTGATTATTGCAATAGACATGATAGGCTCCTTTATGATACTTGACAGTGGGTTATCTACTTGCCTATCACATATTCTCTCACCTCGTGTGTACGTGTGTGTATTTGTGTGATGTTGTGGGCTGGCCTTTTACCACGGTTGCTCAGAGATGCGTGCCTCTGCAGCAATGGTTAGTGGAGAGAAATAGCTAGAGTGGAGAAGATTCCCCACCCCCACGCCCACTTCTGCCTCAGCCCTTATCTCTTCTGTGTACTGGATTGTTACCAGATTTTGTTTGAGTAAGAGCTCTGTGGCTTTGAAAGTTCAAGGACCCATTGTACTAGACAATTACCTGTATATTTTAAGGGACAGGGGAATACCTGAAATCTAGCGAGATTGTTAAATTGCCTGAGATTTGGCCAATTAGAGATTCCTTTAGGAAATGGCTTTCTTTTAAAATGTAACTGCCTCCGGGAAATAATCATTTATTCATTCCTTACGTAAAGGCGCTTATATCTAAGCAAAAGATTTTTTGGTTGGGGAAGAGGGAAGCTGAGTGGAAAGAAAAAGAGGATTTGAAAGGATATACAAGGAAAACATTGTGAAATGAGACATTGATAGGAAATGGCAATTCAGGGCTACAATGAGCAATTTTAGCCCAATGCGCTAGGATAAGATTAAAGATAAGATGAAATCAAAAAGATGCTTCATCAATTTGGGCTAATGCTAACATATCCAAGTATGTCTTTTATCTTCCAAGGAAATAAATGAAGATATATATCTGATTTTTAAATTAGTTGCCTTCAATTACTCTCTCATTAGTGTGAATAAATAGAGACATGGATTCTCACCTGTTTCTTGTCATAAAATGTCTCAATGAAAATCTTAGTTTCTGTGGGTACCTGGGTGGTGCAGTTGGTTAAGCATCGAACTCTTGATCTCAGCTCAGGTCTTGATTTCAAGGTCCTAAGTTCAAGCCCTATACTGAGCTCTGTGTTGGGCATGAAGCCTACTAAAAAAGAAAAGAAAAGAGAAAAAGAAAATCTTAGTTTCTAAATATTCCAAAAAGTTATGCTTCCTTAAATTTGATTCTGCAGTGAAAAGTTAGATTAATCCAGTAGATTGAGAACAACAGTTATCTTAAAGATTTGATTTCTCTCTTCCAACAAAGGATCTATGTG
The DNA here is from genome assembly GCF_008692635.1 of Crocuta crocuta. Taxonomy (NCBI): domain Eukaryota; kingdom Metazoa; phylum Chordata; class Mammalia; order Carnivora; family Hyaenidae; genus Crocuta; species Crocuta crocuta. Next base: position 120,104 of record NW_027532407.1, read on the forward strand.
AATCAGTGACTACTTTACTAGGCACTCCTCATTTTAAGTGTGTGTGTGTATGTGTGTGCGTGTGTGCGTGTGTGTGTGTGTGTGTGAGTGTATCTGTGGCAACTTCATATTCTTTAGAAATTCTTTAAATTTGTGCCATAAATCATGGAATGCGAAATTATAAGTCACCTTAAGTTCAGGTAATAAATATTTATTAAATAATAGGCACAGACCACTCGCTCCATCAGACCCAGGAGCTATAGTGGGGAACAGACAGAACCTTGATATGCTAACCCCATGTTTAAGATCATCTCATTTTAGGGGCGCCTGGGTGGCTCAGTCGGTTAAGCATCCGACTTCAGCTCAGGTCATGATTTCGCAGTTTGTGGGTTCAAGCTCCATGTCGGGCTCTGTGCTGACAACTCAGAGCCTGGAGCCTGCTTCCGATTCTGTGTCTCTGCTTCTCTCTGCCTTTCCCCTGCTCATGCTCTGTTTCTCGGTTTCTCAATAATAAATAAATGTTAAAAAATTATTTTAAAAAAAGTCATCTCATTTTAGACAGGATGAAACAGAAACTTAGAGAAGTCAGGTGACTTGAGGTGTTGTGTGACAACTTAGAGGTAGAACCAGAACTTGAATTTAGGTCTTCTGAGTCCACATATAGCTTTCTACATTTTGGAAGATGATTATGACAATATATATCTTTTGACAAAATCCAGAATTTGGAATGCTTTTCATTTGTTATAATTTCCCAATGAGCAACTCTGTATTATTTTCCAAAACGGTTATGTCAAAGTCTGTAAACCTATCAGAATCAACATTAATAAAAACCATTGCACTCCAACATTCATCCCTATAATTATGTGGTCAAATAATCTTTACAATGACAGTGCTTTGGACAATTTGTCAAATTTTCATGAATAGAAAACATGCTAAATTTGGGTCAGAATTCCTTTTCTTTAATAGTGTTAAAACAGTGAGCTTCAGAGTATAGAAATGGAAAGATATATATTTGTTTGCTCTCTTTTTCTGATGACAATGAATACTGTCACTTGGGGAAATGAGGCGAAATGTGCTTTTAATAATATTTGCAATGTTCTGGAAGAAGATTTCTTTGTTTACAAATTCATAGCTGAGGAAAGCATAATGGCTGCCATCTCTGAGTTGTAACACTGCATAGAAGCTGTCACAAGACCTCTGCTGGCATCAGGGATGAAAGAAATTTCCCTTAACTGGGGAAAGTTCTGAAGACTTTGTCGTTGGCATGGGAGAGAAATTCCCCTGAAGAGTTTCTTTAGCTATACTGAATCAAACCGAAACTTTCCACAGCACTACCCATTTAAAACCCCGCCACTATGCCTTTTCCAAAAATGCCTTCTCTTAGGGAATTCCTGACTGTTCTGATGTTTTAACTCTTAGCCAACTCTGTGGGTATTCACATCCTTTGTAAGTATAGCCAGGTATGTAACAGAGTGTGGTGTAGGGGCAAGGAGCCCAAAGACCTGAACTTGAGACCTGGCAGAGCCATTTAAGAATTTTGTGACCTCAGGCAAACACTGAAACTCTGAGCTTTGGTTGCATTTGTAAGATGGAAATATTAATCGTAATAAGACCAGCTGTCCAATCTACCATCAGGGGTTTGTGAGGGCCAAATGAGATAACATATGTGAGAATGGTTCGTAAATTGCACCTTGATGCCATATAAATGGAAGATTGTGTTGTGGCTTTTTCTGAGCTGTCAATGCAAGCACTTTATATATGTTTTCTAATAATACTTAAATTTGTCCTCAAAGAGTTCTTAACTTTAGTTCCACCAGCTCCCAGCTTTCAATTGCTAAAACATTATAGAGTTATATCCTCAGTGTGTTTTATCTTGAAATCCCTTTCAGAATAGAAATAAAGCAGTATATAGTTTTACCTACCAATATATAAATGCCTGGCACAGGAGTACAGTCCCCACCCAAGTCCCCGTTGACATGACTAGAAGGCACTGAGCACACCATAGACATTTTGGGACAGTGCTCCACTCCTAATATTTCCTGGAAGCCAACAAGAGTTCCATTTCTATGGATAAAACTTAGCATTCTCTTATTTGACTTGACTTGTAGAAAGGAGTCATATTAGAAATTCCCTTGGCCATGTAGGCTTCCAAGAGTGTGATTTAGGATTGGAATCCCCCCAGGCAAACCATAGGAGTTAGAGTTCAAGACTTTCTTGAATAGTCCTCAGCAGCCAACCAACAATATGGCTCCTCTTTTTGGGTTCCAGTAAAACAATCTCTGACAAAGGGAGGGTGATGAAAATGGTTACAATAATGAAGTTACATGCAGTCTGAAGAAAGGGAGTGATTCCCATGTTATTCACCAAGGGTTTGTCATGCACACTTCAGGCTTTGTCAGATCATTCTGTATTTAGATCTTGGCTCCACTACTTATAACACAAGAGACTTTGGGTGAGCCACTGAACATCTCAGGGCTTCCATTTCTTCAACTATAAAATGGAAATGAGTTATAGACCCACTGAAGATGGTTGTTATACACATTAGATAAGTATAATGTGCTTAGTGCCATGTAGCCAACATAGTAGCCTCAATAAATATAGTGATCAATACTATTTAAATTCACAGCTGTGCCTGGGTGGCTCAGTAGGTTAAGCCTCATGGGTTCACATGAACCTTGGGGTTCATGGGTTCAAGCCCACATTGGGCTCCATGCTGACAGCACAGAGCCTACTTGGAATTCTCTCTCCCTCNCGACACTTGGTTTCGGCTCAGGTCATGATCTTGGGGTTCATGGGTTCAAGCCCACATTGGGCTCCATGCTGACAGCACAGAGCCTACTTGGAATTCTCTCTCCCTCTCTCTCTGCCCCTCCTCCACCTCAAAATAAATAAACTTAAAAAAAAAAAAGATTTCCAATGGCTAATAGTAAATACATGGAAAGGCGCTCCGTTGCATCCACCATAGGGGAAATGCAAATTAAAATTATAATGAGATACCTCTATACACTCAACAGAATTATTAAAATGAGAGGAAAAAGCTACCATGAGTGAGGACGTAAAACTAAAATTCTCGTACTCCGCTAGAGGACTGGTAAATTAGGACCTTTTTGGAAAATTGGTGGAATCTTCTAAGGCTGAATATTTTCATATTTAGCCATTCCACTGTCCATCTGTTCACCACATCCAGTACAAGAATTTCACATAAGCAGGATTCATCAGAGTAAAACCAGAAATTATTTACATATCTATCAAAAATCAATGGATTGTAAATCAAACCAATATGCTGTACTTAAGCAGTAATGTATATCAATTATGTCTTAATAAAACTAGAAAAATACACAAAATAAGGCAAAGATAAAATAATAGACAGATAAATTGTGGTACATTTTCTGCAGTGTAATACTACACATGAGGAGTTTTATACTCGTCATTTGTAAGTGCTAGTTGGTCATTTATCTTACTTCCTCAAGCTCTTTTCAGGCATGATTGCATTTCTGTCTAGCCCCTCTCACTCAGGTAACCTAGATTAGTTAAGCTACAGGTTCAACTGCAATAGTAGAGACTCAAAATAACTGTGGCTTAAACAGCTTAGAAATATGCTCTTCGGTGCTAGCACCAGCACACACAGGCCAGGGCTTGTACCGTGATGATGTTACTGTACTATTGTGCCAAGGTCCAGGCTTCTATTGTGTTGCTCTGCCTTCTCTAAGGTGTTTCCTTCCTCTACATAGAATGCATAATCCAGCCCATGAGGAGGGAGAAAGGTAAATTGCAAGGCAAGTTTACCTTTAAGTGTACAATCTAGAGATTGCACTCTTCACTTTTGCTCACATTTTACTGGTCAAATTTAGTTGCATAGCTCTACCTAGTTACAAGAGAGGCCAAGAAATCTCATCTTACATCAGTCATTTAACACATATTTATTGAGTATATAGTATAAGCCAGACACAAAGGATATAGTAGTGGATAAACCCATCAAAAATCCCTCTGTCCTAGGGAGCCTAGATGGCTCAGTAGATTAAGCATCTAACTTTGGCTCAGGTCATGATCTTGTGGTTTGTTAGTTTGAGCCCCATGTTGGGTTCTGTGCTAACAGTTCAGAGCCTGGAGACTGCTTCAGATTCTGTGTCTCCCTCTCTCTGCGTTTCCCCTGCTCATGCTCTCTCTCTCTCTCTCAAAAACAAATAAACATTTAAAAAAATCCCTCTGCTACATTCATTCTAGATGGGCAACTCACAAAGCAAGTAAGATATGTGGTATGTTAGATATTGTTAAATACTGAGGTAATCAGATTTCAAGCTGTCCTCTGGTGATTCTCGCTTCTTGCCCCAAATTTGGGATAAATTGTAATGCAGCAGGAAACAACTTACAGATTATAGTACCCGGAAGTGTGGTGCAGTCTAAAATGAAAACATGGGTGCTTGCTGCAGAACTGATCAGAAGGCAGAACCTGGAAGGACTTTGAGGAGAATGTGAGCACAGGCGTAGGACCATTATAAGGGATCCCTATTGTGTGGTGGTAGATAGCAGCACTGTAACCTGTGATATGGGAAGCAAAGTACCTAATGACCTGAGTGAGCCAGCTATGGAGATAGCCAGGCAGAATGTGAAAGATCATGCCTGATTCATTCTTGCTGCTTATAGTAAAATGTGGGGAGATGGAGATAACCTAAATGAAAGGTTGTGAGCCAAAAAGGAGCTAGGAATTGCTGGTTTGGGCAGTTCTCCACCTCTCTAAATGGCAAACTATGCTAACGTTAAGAACTGGCTCCAGGAAGAGATCAAATCAGAGAACCATCATGAAAGCCTGAGTTAAAGTGGAACATGAGAGAGTGGCTATTAATTCCTTTGTTAAGACATCGGAATGATCCAAGGAAATAAATATCTCAAGGAACCATTCAGTCAAAGAATAAAACTTTCAGAAGCTTAAAAATGTTGTCTTTTAACAGTCTGGCAGAAGCCCAAAGAAGACAGAAGCCAAGGTGTGGATTTTGTCCAATGGGATAAGCCAAAACGAGATTTATAAAAACCCCTCGGACTTTTTTTTAAAGAGAATTGTATTTTCAGAAACACCACCAGTTTGGACTGAAAGGGACAGATTCACAATGAAATGAAAAGTCTCATAATGACAGAGATCAGGCTGGGAAAACTACCAGCTGCATACAGGCTATTTTTCATGGAAAAGGAAAGAAAACTCAAAGGGTAGAAGTTAACCCCCACAGTGCATAGCCAAATGCCATGAACAATTATTCTCATGCCTTGAGTCCTAATCAAGGAAGTGCCAATCTCTATCTTGCTGGATTTCAGAATCACTTTAGCCCAATGATACCAATTTCTTCCCATTTCCGCCCTTTGAACAAACACCTATACTCATTATCCCATGCACCTCCTACCATTTTATGTGGGATATATTGGAAGCAGATAACTTGACCCTTTACTTCATAGGTCTTGGGTCAGGAGAAACCATACTGGATGAGCTATACCTAAGAATTACATGTGTGGAGTCCCACCTGCACCAGACTTGCTTTAGATAACAAGGTACCAGATTTTGAGCTGATGCTGTAATGGCTGAGACTTGGGGGGAGGGGTCTTGGGAGGAGATGAGGATAACTTGCATGTGAACCTGTGGGGACCAGAGCTCATACTGTGGTAGCTGGCCTCCAAGGTGCCCTCCAATGATTCTTGTGTTCTGCTATTCTTGCCCTTAAGTAGTTTCCTCCAACTTTGAAGAGAACCATCTGGTGTGACCTCCAGCCCATATCAAGATGACTCTGACTCTAGCTGACATCTTGGTGCATCGTGAGCAAGAATCACACAGCCAAGCTGCTCCTGAATTTCTTTCTGCCTTACAGAAACTGTTGGGGGAAACACACATTGATTTTTTTTTTTTTAAGCTGCTCTATGTTGGGGCAATGGATGGGGCAATGTATGATGCAGCAAAGGATAAGTAATATAAGTACAAGGAGAAAAATTATAGCAGAAATTGAGTGAGAAGTAAAATTTGTATGAAGTTTTATTTTTTTAAATATTTTTTAAGATGGAGATGCTTATTATAGATCCAAATCAAAATAACAAATAAGCAATTTGACAACTCTAGAGTTCAGGAGAGAGAAGGTGGATATAAATTTGCATCTTTGACATAGATGCTATTTAAAGTCATGAAAAGTAGGTGGGTTTCAACAAGGGAATGAGTGTAGTCGACAAGTCCAAGAACAAATCCCTGAGAAAAGAGGAGCTGAACTAGCAAGAGATGGAGGAGGAGCAGGGTAGCGCATCACGGCACAACGAAGCTAAGAAAGTGGTTCTGGAAGGAATAGTCAGACCTGTCAAAAAGGACTTAAGGTCACATAGGAAGAACACTGGACCTCTCAAACCACTGACCTTGACATGTGGTTTCAGGGGGGTGGCCTGATGGAAGTGCTTGAACAGTAAAAACTGGAAATGCTCCTATAGAAAACTCATACAAGGAATTCTACTATAAAAAAGAACAGAGGGGCGCCTGGGTGGCTCAGTTGGTTAAGCGTCTAACTTCGGCTCAGGTCATGATCTCACGGTTGGTGGGTTCGAGCCCCATGTAGGGCTCTGTGCTGACAACTAGCTCAGAGTCTGGAGCCTGCTTCGGATTCCGTGTCTCCCTCTCTCTCTGCCCCTTCCCTGTTCACACTGTCTCTCTCTCTCTCAGAAATAAATAAAACATTTAAAACTTAAAAAAAAAAAATAAAAAGAACAGAAACTAGAGATGGATGTGGCCTGAGACCAACCCATCCTGAGTCATATAAAATGACATTTCTTTAAAGGGCATCTAATTCCCTCCTACTATTTCAGAACAAGGAAGGAAATCCTGCTGTTCTTCAACTGTTTTCATCTACTAGAAATTATTTTGCAGCCAGAAATCATGCTGTTCTTCAACTGTTTTCATCTACTAGAAATTATTTTGCAGCCAGAAATCATGCTGTTCTTCAACTGTTTTCATCTACTAGAAATTATTTTGCAGCCAGACTTTTGGCTAATAGAGAGCCACAGAGCATTTAACTCTTAAGAGTTAGCGTGAAGTTCCTAAATAGGCACTATGGGTGTCACGTAGCCCAGTAGGAAAGAAATAGGGCTCGATAACTTGCCCAAGGCTGCCCCAGTAGATAAAAGGTAAACTGCAGACTCACTAGTTGGATGCTGTTTTCAAACTAGTAGGTTGGGTAAAACCACAAGTGATTTCCTTCCTGCTAAGATACACACATTTTCTAAGTACGAGTGCAAACGTGTACGTGATACATGTGCTAATTTCCGAAGTGAAATTCTGCACAACATCTAGGTCAGAGTGCACTTTGCATTATCAAAAGGGATGAACCAGAGGGAGGGAAAATGCATGACAAAGCCTTTACTTTTAAATGATGACCAGTACATCAAGTAATAACACGTAACAAGTTCTTGAATTCTATCAGCTAGTAATTTTGATTAAGAGAAAGTAAAAGCAGTCCAAACAATTATACTAGTATTCATTGTTCTAACCTGTAGCCAGAAAGGACTAGTTTAAGGCTGGCTGCTGTTTTGCACAAGTTACAGATAACTATTTACTACTTTTTCATAGATAAAGCCCCTGACCTTTAAGAAAGCTATAGGGGGAGAAAGTAAATTTAATTCCTTTCTTTCTTTTAAAAAAAAAGTGGGTTTTTTTTTACTACATCTAATAAAGAAAAAGTATTTTTAAAAATTTTGTTAATGTTTTTATTTATTTCTGAGAGAGAGAGAGAGAGAGATTGAGAGAGAGAGAGAGAGAGAGAGAGAGAGAGCAGGGGAGAATCATAGAGAGGAGACACAGAATCTGAAGCAGGCTCCAGGCTCTGAACTAGCTGTCAGCACAGAGTCTGATGTGGGGCTCGAACCCATGAAACGTGAGATCATGACCTGAGCGGAAGTTGGATGCTTAACCGACTGAGCCACCCAGGCGCCCCAAGGAAGAAAAAATATTGATATATATGTTGCTTGAGCTAAAAGGCATAGGAAACAGACAACATTTACACTTTAAATTTCTAAGAAATATGAGGTAAAAGGAGAAAGACCTTTGGATAAGGTCTAAGTTTGTACAAAGAAGCTAGATCTGCTGTTCTCCAAAAAGTGAAGGGACTTATTATATGACACACACAAATAATCTAATGCCTTTCCACAAGATCGTAACTCCAGCTTTGCCAAAGCCTCATAAGCAGGAAGACATCTAAGACGCCAATCTGTGCAGAGAGCTGCTCCTTCGTCCCCTATCCAGTTATGTGGTAGTTTTTGTGGATTTCTGGCCAGATATCACAGACAAAAGCCAAGAGGTTATCCAGGACTTCATCCCTGTTCTGCTGGACAATCATCTTCTCCTGGGTCTCTTTCTCCACCTCGGTGCTTGAGCTGCCGTGGGAGCCCAGAGCTGCAGTTTCCTTGGCCTTGAACTCCTTCTCTCTTTGCAGGCGGTACTGTTCAATTTCAGCCTGAACTTCTTCTTTGGCCTGCTTCAGCCTCTGGTTCTTTCGCTTGCAGGCCTCCAACACCTTCTCGGCGGCCCACTTCTTGGCCTGCAGCAGCTGCTAGATGCCCTGCGACGGGCTGGCCATGGCGGCGGCAACTCTGAGCCCAGGTAAGCAGCCTAGAACGGCTCGATCGCACCCTCAGGTCAGCTGAGCAAGGTGCGTCTGTATGAAATTTTAGATAGGGTGGCCAAGAAATATCTTCTTGTGACCTCTCAGTAGGGATCTCAGGGATGGAAGGGCACAGGAAGAGCGTGTTGATACTCAAAATATTTAACAACCAATATGACACAGGTAGTGACCAATCACAGCATACGCCTCAACCAATAAAAGCTAACACAGCTTATAAACATCCCTTAGTGCCCCGTGTTGAAACCCATCTGAATTTCACCCTTGAGCAAACCAAATACAGTCAAATGCCCTGAGGTGAGAGAATGACTGTGTCTGATAAACAACAAATAAGTTTGATGTGAACAGGAGAGAGTAGTAGGAAATGAGGACAAAAGCCTAATATGGGGCTAGACCATATAGGGTCCGTTAAGTCATAGGAAAGCTTTTGGCTTTTACTGTGTGTGAAATGGGAAGCATTGGGAGGATTTGGTGCAGGGGAGTAACATGATGTAGCATGCTTTAACAAGATCACTCTTTCTGGTATTTTGAGAATAGACAGAAGGAAAGCAAGGGTAGAAGCAGAGAAGCAAGTTGAGAGGCAGTTGCAATAATCCAGATGATAAAGGATGTTGGCTTGTACCATGCGCATGCATGCACACATACACGCGCCCGCACGCGCGCGCGCGCATACACACACACACACACACACACACACACACACACACACACACACANTCCATAATGAACAGGATTTTAAGTGTAGGATGAACAGAAACAGATTGGATGTGACTTGTGGAAAAAGAGTCAAGGGTAATATGTAGGCTTTTAGCCTTAGAAGATAGAGTTACCATCAATGAAGTTGGGGAAGGATGTGGGGAGCGTATTTCTGGTATTGGTGGTGAGGAAGGGTACTGTCATGAGCTCAATTTTGGACATGCTGAGTTTTAAGAGCCTACTAGACACCCAAGTAGAGTAAGTTGTTAAAGTTCAAGTGTGGGTTCAAGGAAGATGTCCTAACTGAGGATATAAATTTGGAACTCATCAGCTTATAGAGTGTTTTTAATTTTTTTAAGTATTAATTTGAGAAAGAGACAGATAGACAGAGTGTGAGTGGGGGAGGAGCAGAGAGAGAGGGAGACACAGAATCTGAAGCAGGCTTCAGGCTCTGAGCTGTCAGCACAGAGCCCAACGTGGGGCTCGAACATCACCAACCATGAAATCATGACCTGAACTAAAGTTGGACACTCAGCTGACTGGGCCACCCAGGCCCCTACCTTATAGAGTGTTTTAAAGCCAAGTGGTTGGATGAGACTACCTAGGAAGTGAGTTTAATCAGAAAAGAGAAGTTAGTTTCCTTTTCCCTCATTTTAAGTTATAGAAGCAATTTTATCGCTATGGAAGAGAAACAACAATATCGAAGGAGAACTAGAATTCTCTCCCTGCTCACTCCAGATCCAGGCTGATGAGTTAGTAAGATTGCATAGGTATCCAGGAGTGGGCATAAGTGAGCCAGGCCAACGTTCTGGTGGTGTAAGAAGAAATAGACACACCTGAACCTCCAAAACTCAAGTCCAATCAGGAACACAATCACAGACAGGTGGAAAGGCTGTTGACCAACATCGCGACTAGTGAACCAGCTCTTTATATTCTAGCTCCATGGTTCTCAACGTTGGCTATACTTTGGAATCCCTTGGAAAGCTCTAGAATCACTAAGGCTTGGGTCCCACTCTAGAATTCCAATTTAATTGCTCTGGGGTACAGGATGGACACTGGGGATCTTACATGCTTGCCAGGGGTGCCCACGTACAGTCAAGGTGGAGAATCAGCACTGTAGATGAGGAACACTACAGTGAGTAAGTCGTCCTTATCAGCTCCGCCAGGAGCAGCTCTTCACTTGCTTTATGTCCAGAAAGACATTACAGAGAAGTTACTAAACTGTAACAAAACAACAGCTTAGAAGGCTGAAACATAGACAGAATATAGGGAGAAGTCTTGAACTTGTATTTTGTATTGCTTCCAGTAGGTCATTTCTCAGAACATTAGGCCTAGACTAAATGCTGGATGCTCACAGAACAGCAATTCGGGCTTTTTTGACAGTTGTGATAGAGTAGGTGCTGCACAGCATACAGCAGACTCATCGGCTGGCCTGTGAACAAAGGACAACGAAATATGTACACAGAGTGTACTAAAACACCGGCTGCACGGTGAATGTAATACCTGACACTTTTTAGGAATGTGGAAAAGGTAAGGATGTAAACATTGTTTATCGATGTAAGAAATTTCTAACTGTTTTGACAGGGCTTTCAAAACTCCTGAGTACACATCTGGGAAATCTGCTTGTCACAGATTCTGCTGGTTGTGCTTGGAGCCCGTGCAGCTGACCCTGGGAAGGTCGCACTGTTCTTGTGGCTAGAATATGGGGACGTCATCTCAGTGAGCTGAGTTTTGTGGCCAAGTGTTGTGAGAAATAAAAGTATTTTGAAGAGCGAGCCCACATACCCATACTCCCTTTTGCGTTCAATAAATTATCACGGCTGTAAAGTAGGAAGAACAAGTAAAATGCGAGGAATGTGGACAGTTTGTACTCTGTCAGTACTAGATAGAGGTTCTTTACTGCTCAAGGTAGGTTAAAACAATCCAATAGACTTGGACTCAAAACCTGACACATTCACACAGAGGCTGCCACAAAAACAAAGTTGAGATCCAAACAAAACCCCAATGTTTCCTATTTCCTGGGTGTGTTTGTCAGCAACACTTTTTTCTGCTGCAAATGGCCTTGCATCATCATGCTGTTATTCCCTTTTAGGGTGTAGTTAATCCAAGAAAAAACATGCTCCTGAGTTATGGAATGCCAAGATGAATGTTCAACCCACTGGGAAAATAAATGAAGCAATCAAAGGTATTCTGTTATAATAGTAATAGGTGGATTCGTTCTCTGACACCATCAGCAATCTGTGCTTCAAACCAGGTGTTTACTTCTGGCTAAGCTGTATTCCAAAGAGATGACTGACACGGGTCTTTTAGGAATTTTAAATAAGAAAGTTACCCATGTTGTCTCTTCTTAAAAGCGACATGACCTTGAGTGAATTATGCAACTCTCAGAACTTGTTTCCTTCTGTATAAAACCACTCTTCTCCATTTGCCTTTACATGACTTCAGGGCCAAGTGTGATCATTCCACACTGGAAATAATAACTTTTTTAATATATACATATATAATTGTTACTTAACTAGTTAACAATGGCATGCCTAATAATCTGGATCTGCAAATAGTAGTATAAGCCTGCAGTAGTGTGATGGTAGCATTTTTACAGATAATGTAAATGTTCTTTGCAGGAAAGTTTCGAGGTTAAAAAGAAATTTTCCATTTATTATCTCACTATTTATCCTGACATAACCTGGGAAGAATGTTAGTTTCTTGAGCTTCGATTTAAAGCAAGCAATTCAGAATCATTGCATAATAATTCTTACACTCGTATTTAAATATATATTTACTGGGTATATACTGCCGTGTGTCAGACATGGTTAGGCATTTTTACCTGCAAGTGTCAGTTCCAAAAGCAGGCTTCAAATCTAATTCATCTAATTCTCTACTACTCTCTCCACTATCTTACTCTGCTTTATTGTATTGGGCATTTTAAAGGAAATACTATCTAGTAGGAAAATAAAAATTAAAAGATACTGTTATAGTCCATTTGGGCTGCTATAACAACACACCACAGACTGGGTGGCTTATAGACAGAAGTGTATTGCTCACAGTTCTAGAGCCTGGAAGTCCAAGATCAAAGTGCCAGCATGGTCAAGTGAGGGGCTTCTGGGTAACAGACTTCTTGTTTTGTATCCTCACAAAGCAAAAGGAGCTAAGAAAGCTGTGTCAGTCTCTGTTATAAAAACACAAATCCCATTTGTGAGGGTTCCACCTACATGACCTAACTGCCTTTCTAAAGGCCCTACCTACTAATGCCATCACCCTTGGGGGTTAGGAGTTCAACCCTAATACACATATTCTGACCATAGCAGACACAGTGACATCATTTGCTAAACTTAGTATGTGGATGAAAGATATGTGCATAGAGAAATAAATATTTTCAAGTTCAGAAAATCATATACATAAGATGACAATCCAGTATGCCTTCCTTTTACCTTGATTATATCTACAAAGATCCCATTTCCAAATGAGGACACATTCACAGGGATGGAGTTAGATCTTCAACGTTATCTCTTTGGGCGATCACAATTCAACCTTCAACAACACACAGCCCCATTACACGTAAGTGCTTGAGCATGAATTTCCTAAAAATAGAGACACTCTTCTACATAACCATAGTATACACATAGAAATCATGAAATTAACATCAATACATACCACCATCTAGGCCACATATTCCATTTAAATTTTACCAGCTGCCTCAAAAAATCCTTCATAACAAACAAAGAGCAAACTGCTTCTCTTTTCCCCCTTTCTTCGTGATCAAGGATCCAATCTAGAACAATCTGGGTGTTGTGCCTCTGATCTCTTTCAAGCTAGAACTGTTCCCAATTTTTCCTTGTCTCTAGTGACCTTGACATTTTTTTTGAAGAGTGCAGTCCAGTAATTCTGCAGTGTTCTTTGCAAAGGTTTGTCTGATGTTACCTCAAGATTCAAATAAAGCTACGTATTTTGGCAGAAATACAACAGAGATCGTCTTTTTTTCTCAGTACATCAGATTGGGAAATGTATTATGGCAATTTGTCCCCATGTTGGTCATGCTATTATCACTTGGTGAGAATAGTTCATGTTTGATTTCTCCATTGTATAGTTAATGAATAATTAATAAGCAACTGATTTGTCATCTGTGGGAAGATACTCTGAGGCTATATAAATATCCCATTCCTCATCAGACTTTTATATACTGGCTTTAACATCCACTGATATTTTTTGCCTGAATCATTTGTGACTACAAAATTGATTTCTAACTCCATCATCTCTTCAACACTTACTAGGTGACATTTTGCTGTAAGGAAGAGTTTTCTCTTTTCCCTTATATACCTATTTCTAAAATAAGGACTCATGGATATCTGTTTATTCAATGGGTTATAATCCATTATTATCATTATTTATTTAGATTATCATATTTGGCCAATGAGAAATCCCTTCATGCTGGCTTCTGATACTTTTGACATGTCCCCATCATTTCTTGAGTACTTCCTTACTTTCTGTCACAAGACCTTCCAGCCTTATCTTGTACTTTCCCTGCTTCAACCAGAGAATTATCCAAGGAACTCTCTTTCCATTTAGAGGATTGATATTTAGAAACCAAGTGTACTCATTTTTACTGGGGTATCATTTCTAGGCTCTTTCCAAAGATATGTATAGGAAACGCACACACACACACACACACGCACACACACACATTTCTATATCCATCCTTATAGATATTTATTAACCTGTTGACAATACTGGAAAAAAGAATTCTAAAGATAGCTTCCCTAAGATTCTTGTCTTTCATTTTTTCAGTCAAACTGAATATAGGTACAAACTGAATATAATATACGTACTGCTCTTAACAGATTTTGCAGATATAATTCAAGTCCCAAATCAGATGCTTCAGGCAGGTCAGTCTTGCTTATTCAGGTGAGTTCTTCAAAAGTAGAGAGCTTTCTTTTTCAGCTGGAAGGAGAAGGAAAGTCAGAGATGTGAAACACAAGAAAGTTTGTCATTGCTGTTGCTGGCTTAAAGATGAAAATGAAGGAACAACATGTTGAAGAATGCAGATGGCCTCAAGTAGCTGAGGATGGCCCTGTCTGACAGCCAGAAAATAACAGGGACCTCAGTCCTACAACCACAAAGAACTAAATTCTGTCAACAGCCTGACTAAAACAGATTCTTTCCCAGAGCCTCCAGGTAAAAGCCTAGCCTGCCCAACACCTTGATTTTGGTCTTGTGAGACCTAGAACATGGAACCCAACTGAGCTCTCTTGGATTTCTGACATACAGAACTATGAACCAATTAATAAGTGAGTGTTGTTTTCAGCCACTAAATTTGTGGTAATTTTATAGTAGCAATAGGAACTTATACAGCTAGACTATATGATAAATATAAAACTGAATTTATACTGATTCTGATTGAATACCACAGGGTTTTTCTAATCTTCCTTTTTCATATCTGTACCTTCAAAAAATAATAACCTGATTCCCCTTATCTTCAAGATATTTAATTATTTGCTTAATCACCTTATATATAACCAACTGCTTCACAAAAATTAATAACCTGATTCCCCTTATCTTCAAGATATTTAATTATTTGCTTAATCACCTTATATATAACCAATTGCTTCACCTGTGGCCCAGCCACTTCACCTGTGGGTCATCTCCTCAGCCTTGGCCTCACGGTATACTGGTGTTGTGCTAGGTGAGTTCCCACTGCCCCGGACTCCATTATCCACATCCTCACCATCCATGGAGACTGTGCCAGCCAAGTTACACCTGGCCTGTTCTCTGTTCCTCCATGTAGAGGATTTATGTTTATGTGTATTTTATGTTTTAGCAACATTTTAGAGACAGTTCTCTCTTAAAAAATGGTGAGTGGGTATGTACCACTTCCTATTCTAACAACATTATTGCTTCCATCAACATGGAATAGCTCTTTACTGATTACCACTGTACCCACTGCTGCTCTAGATGTTCTGAAGCAATTCTAAGTGAGGAATGATGGGGTTTTGGGGTGATCGTGAGGTTTAGAGCCAATAGCCAAGAAAGAATTCTTGAAGATGTCTTTGGTGCAAAAAGGTGATTTATTAAAGCATGGGGACAGGACTCATGGGCAGGAAGAGCTGCACTGGGGTTGTGAAGACTGATTGTTTATATCCTGGGAAATTGGGGGAGGTAGAGTCCAGAGAAAGATTCTTAAAGGGATTTTCCTATGCTAACGAGAATTTGCAGATTACTGGAGGCCTATGTATTGTCATGCTAAGTTTGTTTTTTCCCTCTGGCCAGGCTTTATCGGGATAGTAGGGAGTTCCTAGAGATTAGGCTATTGATGAGATAATTGTAAATTGATGGAGACTCAATCAGTTTAACTATGTGTTTTCTGTCCTGTCTTTTGTTCATGGGCAGCCTGGAGTTCCCACAGAATACTACGCATATCCCACCTGGCTTGTGGGTTATCACCGTGCCTTATTCTCCCTCATCAAGGAATGGGGGGGGGGCGGCCTGCTTTCAGACTATTATTTTATGATATAGTAAGTATGGAAGAATTATAATCCTAAACTGGTAGTTGAACTTTTACTTTGCCTAACATTTTTCTTCGAAAGGACAGACTCTCTCATCCAATTTTTGAGACTTTTTTTTTTTTTGCTTGCATACAGTCCATGTATTTATTAATGTAAAGGAGAAAACACTCCTGTGTTTTTCCTTTACTATTCACACCAAACACTTCTGACACTTCTGGTCACCAAATGTGTATGAGGAGGGGAGCATTTCCCCACACCAGGCAATTCTGCAATGTCAGCTGGGCATTCTATAATTCAATTTCTGACACTACTTGGAGATGCCGTTGGATCTCATAGATAAAGGGCTCAGACCCACAAGACCAACCTCAGTCTCACTTCAGATGCCAAATACAAGTCCAGGTGCTTCTGATTGACGGGCTAGAATTTGGAGGTTCCCATGACTGCCTCCTTGGGTTTGACTAACTTGCTGGAATAAGCCACAGAACTCAAGAGAAACATTTACTTCTGTTTACCAGTTTACTCTAAAGGATATTATAGAGGATACAGATGAACACTCAGATAAAGAGGTGCATGGGATAAAGTCCAAAAGAGTGCCAAGTGCAGGAGTTTCTATCCCCCTTTGAACTGGGGTGCATGACGCTCCTGAGTTCACCAACCTGGAAACTCTTCAAATCTCGTTTTCATGCAGCCTAAGGTGCAGCCTCCATCCCCTTTCTCCTTACCAGAGGTCGGTGGATGGGGCTGAAATTTGCAACCTTCTAATTACTTGGTGTTTGTGACCCCCTCATCCTGAGGCTATCTAGGGACCCCACCCCAAGCCACGCATTAGCATTAACTCTGGCTGCTCCCGTGTGAATAACAAGAGAGGACCCCATTACTGCAGAAATCTCCAGGGTTTTAGGAAATCTGTGACAGGACCCAGGGACAGAGATCAACTATATTTCTTATTATACCACAATTAGGAACACATCTTCCACACATTGTAAGGACACAAGTCTAAACCAAACTGACTCCATGACAGGCTTTAAGTTTCCCCTCTAAACTAGAAGGCCTGAGTTTCAGCTTCCCGGAAACAACCGGGCAGTTACACATTGCCCAAGGCAGGAGAAACCACCCTTGCAACACCCAATCAGGAAAGGCCAGCGACCACCCTCCACATTACTAAGGGAGAGGCCTGGAGATAGAAACTATAGATAGGACCCTGTTACCTAATGTTAAAGTTAACCCGTTAGTCGCCGAACAAGACCCTAGGCTCGCTCTGTGATTGGTTGAATTTAAAGGTACTCTAAATGTTGTAATTGGATCCCGCCAACAGTAACGAATACCCTAGACAATGTGTATGGTTAAACCCGCTGTCAATAATGATGAATAATTATGATTGGATCGCTGTTCCCATGCCACAACTTCTGTAACTCCCCCGTCACAAACCTCGTAAAAACCCTACTCTGCCTTTGCTCGGGGCTCTCAGCACAGATCCACTGCGTTTTTAGGTCTGGGAGCCCGAGCTTAAGCCCGAATAAACGCCCTTTGCTTTTGCATACGTGACTCGGACTCGTTGGTGGTCTTGGGATTTTGGGGAGATCGCGATCTGGGCATAACAACATTACTTCTCCTTTTGGAACAGAGAGAGAAAAGGGAAGGGCTAGATTTGGGAGAATGTCAAACATAACGAATTCTAATTACAATAGGCAGGTAATACAAAGAACTTGTTTTGCTAGCTGGTCAAAAAAGACCTCCTCTCTCAACTGTAAATCTGGCTGAGAGACAAGGACAAAATAATTATATATTCACCTCGGTCTTTCAATAAAAGCAGAAAGAGCTTTCCATTTCAAATTTGTTTTGTTTTGTACCACATGTGGGTTAATTAGATAAAACCATGTCATGTGCCAGATTCAATCAGCCTGAAAATAATCAGAAAACCGGGTTTGGCATTGTTTATGCTGTTCTGGCTCAGATAGACAAAAGCACAAAACGTAAATTGGCTCCAGAAAATAACATGTGTGTACCGGTGCCAGCTTTTCTTTCATGGGATTATCTCTTGCTGGCACTTACACGGCAGAGGCTGCTCTGGGTGGCCATTAGACGAGCCTACACGGTGTAGATTCCCATTTCCCATGAGTGGACACCTCCATGAAGGGCACTTACCGTACTGCCTTTGACCTAGGCCAGAACCAGCTTCTCAGCTCCTGGCAGTCAGCCCAACTGAAAAGACGCGTTGAGACGAAAAGCTGAAAATGCATTTTTGTTTGGCTTATCCCCTAGTGACTTCCTGTAGGCTTATTTCTTTGTTTTTAAAATCTCCTATAAGATGAGAAATACAGTCCTGAAGCCACCGCCTCAGCCACATTTCTTTGTTGGAGGTAGTTCAGTGAATTTTATTAAGGGGAAGAAGGCAGAGCAGTTCACTGCCTCCCTACTTAAGTTCCAAGAGATGAACGTTTTAGCAATTATCCAAGCAATCGTGGACAGAGAAATAGGCATTTAAAAAAAACGAATCATCTGATGAATGATAAAATCCAAATTCGCTAGCTTTTTTGTCTTCTCTTTGTGCTATGTAAACTATCTGATATCAATGCACGGGGGATAGGATTCCACATTGCTCTCCTTATACTTTTTAAAAAAGAATATTTTTTAGAATATTCTAGAATTGTGATGGGAGGTGATGGATGAAACCATTTTTGCTCAGGTCACAAGTGAGTACCTGAGATAGGGAAACTAAGGGGACTTCATGAAGAATTGCTTTTTTTTGCTCATTTTCCTGCTTTTATTTTTGCTGGGACCTGCTCCCCTCCCCTACACATGCCTTATAATAGGTATGTCCTCTTTGTAAGGGTCAAGGAGTTCATCATTTCTTTGGAAACTTCCAGCATATTAGATAAGATCTAAGGAGAGAACAGTCACTTTAAGATCTTTATGTATGTTTACCAGACCCCTGACTCCAGACACCTTGATACAACCGACCACCAGCTCCAGGACATAAATGACTTATGGAGGATATCTACGTACTCGTCTTTTTTGTTTTTTGTTTTGTTTTGTTTCATTTAATTTCCAATGTGTATTATTTTTGAGAGAGACAGACAGACAGAATGTGAGCAGGGGAGGAGCAGAGAGAGAGGGAGACACAGAATCCTTAGGCTCCAGGTTCTGAGCTGTCAGCATAGAGCCTGATGGGGGGCTCAAAATCACAAACCATGAGATCATGAACTGAGCCTTGGTAGGACACTTAACCCACTGAGCCACTAAGGTGCCCCTACTTGCCTTTGTTTAAACACTTCCTAGATACCTGAGAGGACGCGAGCATGAGACCACAGTCCTCAAAAAAAACCCAGACGCCAACCAAAGGAGAGACTTACTCTCCTTTCCTTTCCCAGTTTCCCAGATGCTCTGTCCATATCTGCACTCTCTCTGTATCTTCATTAAACAGTGCTCTCACTTCCTCCCAGCTCATGTTTGATTTCTAGCCTACATAAAGTCAAGGAGCCTCTTGGCTGGTCCTATGGGATCCCTTCTGGGTCCCCGGACCTGGCCTGCCTATGTCATATCTACTTGTCAAATTCAATGGGTACGTTAGATCTTCATCTTATTTGGTTTATCTACAGGTATCTGGCATTTTCCACTATTTCATCCTTTTTGAAATTTCCTTGGTTTCTATGACCCCACTCTCTCCTAACTTCTACCTCTTCTACCTTTCTGGCTTCTTATTTGTACTTTCCTCCCCCCACCCCCCTTCTCGCATTTGCTTCTTGAGTCTTGGTGTGCACAGAGTCTAATCCTTTCTTTTTTTTGTTCTATATGATTTTTCCTAGCTCAGTAGTTGCCAATGGAAGAAATCTAAGAATCACTTTGGATTCTTCCCTTTTCTTTTTCCTTTCTATCTGCTCAATCCCATGTCTTCTTGACACTATCTCTTCACCCCTTAGATTTCTCCCTTTGGATTAGTAAAACTACTTTGGTGGCAAATACAGAAAATCCCACTAAAACCTGATTTAAAAACAGGGTGATCGTTTCTTCAACAAGTCAATGGCATGAAAAATGTGAGGAAAGGGATTTTTGTGATTAAATGAGACTAACATGACATAAACATCAGCTGCTGCCATGTTTGCTTGGATTTTGTTTGGATCCCAACATGAACAAACCAGCTATTTTAAAGGTTGTTTTTTTTTAATCAGGAAAATTTGGATAAGTACTAGATATTAGATGACAATGTACTGGACAGGGGTAGGCTGCCCCAAGGTGGGTCGCCTTGGCACAACACTCTTTTGAGTTAAATGTAATCAGAACACAGCAGATGTGGGAAAAGCTCTCTTCCTGATTCTCAACTGCCTAATTTACATTGGAAAGGAGAGCCCATGCTAGAAAGGGAGCTATTAACAGAAACTCCCATTTACCTAAGAAACTTACCTGTATAATAGAGCAAACTTTTTCCAAAACATCTTCTTTCACCTTCCTGCTAATGGCCTTACTACCCTTTGTCTCCTCAGACCCTACCCCTTTCCTTGTTTCTTTTAAACTTCATGTTTCCTCATTGTCTTTGGAATTTCATGTCTGTATGGATTCCTCATATGTACATCTTTTAATTTGATTTTCTCCTCTTAATCTGTCTCATGTCAATTTGATTCTAAGTCCAGCTAGAAGGACTATAGAAGGCAGAGGACAGTCTTCTTCCCTGAACAAAAGGTTATCAATAATTTTTTTTAGGTTCACAATGGTGTGATGTTAGAAATGTTCATACTGGGAGCACCTGGGTGGCTCAGTCGCTTAAGCGTCTGACTTCAGCTCAGGTCATGATCTCACGGTTGGCGGGTTCGAGCCCCGCATCAGGCTCTGTGCTGACAGCTAGCTCAGAGCCTGGAGCCTGTTTCAGATTCTGTATCTCTCTCTCTCTGACCTTTCCCTGCTCACGCTGTCTCTCTCTCTCAGAAATAAATAAAAAAACATTTAAAAAAAAAAAAGAAAAAGAAAATGTCCATACTGAAACACATACTGAACTAATCAGAGTGAAATGATATGATACCTTGATTTTCTTTAAAATACTTCATCAAGAGGGGAAAGTAGATGAAGAACTGCAGCAGATTCTTGATGATTGTTGTATTTGGAGTTTTGGAATATGAGGGTTCATTATACTGCTAGACCTCCCTTTCCAAAGGAGAATCACGGAGGACAAAGCCCACAAAACACAAAAGGAGTTGGTTATTCAGGTTTATTTTAGTCCGGCCAGTCCCTCCTGAGCACCCGAAAAGTCCTCAGAAGAGCACCCTGCCGAGCCATAGCTCAGGGTTTATATAGAGAAGAGGGGCGAAGCCAGTGTATAGAAGCTAGAATTTTGCGATTAGCGGTGGGGGTTGCTTAACAGTTGCTTGAAGAACATGTTTGGCCGTTCTAAACACAATGTTCACTAAAGATTTACATCTCAGGGGCTTGTTGCAGCCAGGAGGAGATAGGTTGCTCAACCCCTGACCTTTTACCCGAATAGAGTTTGAGATCAAACAATGGTTGCTATTTCCTCCTTTGCAAGCCACTCATCTTTTGGCCCAAAGCAGTTTTTACAATACTATGTTTATACTTTTTAAATACTTAAAGAGAAATTAAAACAAAGGGAAATTTTACTTTACTTTTTTAATGTTTTTATTTATTTCTGAGAGAGAAAGAGACAGCATGAGTAGAGGAGGGTCAGAGAGAGAGGGAGACACAGAATCCGAAGCAGATTCCAAGCTTCCAGCTAGCTGTCAGCACAGAGCGCAACGCGGGGCTCGAACCCACGAACTGTGAGATCATGACCTGAATCGAAGTTGGACGCTTAACCGACTAAGCCACCCAGGCGCCCCAGGAAACTTTACTTTATAACTAAGAAGTTCAGAGATGAGGTAGACTTTAACTGAAGCTTGATAGAGTAGTTAATATCATTAGGGTCTCAGTTTCTTTTTAATCTCCTTGTGGCTTTCAATGGTGTTTGCTTTATCCTAAAGCCCTAACATAATTATTTATAGCACTGACTTTCATTCAACTGTAACCTAGTTTGATATGGTAAGTAAAATGGTCACCTTAGTTCATGGTTGTCAAATGATTGCCAACCACAATTGGGGCTTTATGTTTCTCTGTTCATATCCAATGGAAGAGAGAAAAAGCTGCTTTCCCAGAAGCACCAAGCAAACATCTTCTATAACCCTAATGTTCTAGAAGAGATATGTGCCCATCCATGAAACAAACACATGCTTAGAATGACGGGATGCCTTGGTTGGCTTCAGTTAATCAGGACCGACCCTGACAGGTGGGGGCAGAGTCAATCCTTGGGTCCTTTTGGGCGGGGTCAAGAGGGATTGAATGTGGGAAGGAAACTAATAAAGGTCACCATACCCCTCCTTGCCGTGTCCTTCCCATGTTCCTAGCTTAGCACCCAACATTTCTTACTCAGACTTTTGAAATAACTTTCTTGCTGATTTCCCTCCTTTCGTTTTGGCCCATCAATCCCACACCACTACCAGAATGATCTTCTTAGCATGTAGATCTGATGTGTCACTGCTACATTCAACATTTTTTGATGTCTTGGCTTTACCTATAAGATCAATTCCAAATGCCTTTTCTTATTAAGTAAAGCTGTTTAATATCTGGCCCTTGTCTGGTTATCTGTCCACTCTCATCTATCTATATTCTCTTGTCTATACTTTAAGCTTTAGCAAAACTGAATTACTTGTAGTACCGTTCATATGCAATGCTTTCTCATACCTCGTTCCCTGAAGCCTGTCTCAATCTTATCAATCCAGCAAATCTGTATTCATGCTCTCACAGCTTGAATGCTGTTTTCTGTGATTCCTTTCCTCTTTTTTCAGACCCATCCTCCTTTATGCTCACTGCACTTGCCACACTGGAGAGCCCTCTTTTCTGTTCAGACTGGGATAGTGGTTGATGGGTTAATTGAAAAACTAAATAAATCAGGGATCAAAACAATAATGACAAATGAGTTAAACATTATTATTTTATTTTATTTTATTTTATTTTATTTTATTTTATTTTATTGAGAAATAGAGAGAGAGAGAGAGTGCGAACAAACTTTCTGGAAGAGGGGCAGAGGGAGAGAGAGAGGGAATCTCCGTGCTGAGGGTGGAGCCTGACACAGGGCTTGATCCCATGACCCTGGGATCATGACCTGAGCCAAAATCAGGAGTTGGTTGCTCAACCATCTGACCACCCAGGTGCCCTTAAACATTATTTTTTTAAAGATCACTTATTTTTTTAAAGATCATTATTTTTTTAAAGATCACTTATAAATCACTATTTCTCACTAAAGAGCTTTTTTCTTCTTTTCTTTTTTCTTTTCTTTTTTTTTGTCTTTTCTCTCTCTCTCTTTTTTTTTTTTAGGTAAGTTCTATGTCTGTTTTGAAGCTTGAACTCACGACCCTGAGATCAAGAGTTTCATGCTCTACCAACTGAGCCAGCCAGGCACCCCTCACTAAAGAGCTTTTTCAGACTTTTATTTTTTTCCTAAAGACATCTTCCCTCCCACTTCCTATGAAATTTTAATACCACGACAGACACACACTGTATCTATTCATGTACTCCATGTATATCTTCAGGGTGAAGGCCTTTTATATGGATGTGGGTCCTCTGCCTCAGATTTCTTCCACATCGATAATTTTCCTATATGATTCCTAATTCAAATTGCTTCAAAATAGAGGGGGAACAAAACATTAAAAAACAAAAACTGAATGTAGAATCACACTCCATTGTTCTGATTCCCTTCTCATGCCTACCATTTAACAGCTTTTTCTTTTCTTTTTAAATGTTTATTATATTTGAGAGAGTGAGAGAGCGAAAGAGAGAGAGAGCGCATAAGTGGGGTAGGAGCAGAGAGCAAGGGAAACACAGAATCCTAAACGGGCTATACAGGCTCTGAGCTGTCAGGACAGGGCAGACACGGGGCTTGAATGCACGGTCTATGAAATCATGACCTAAGCAGAGGTCACACTTAACTGACTGAGCCACTCAGTCACCTCAATTTTTTTATTTTTATTTTTTTAATGTTATTTATTTTGGTGGGGGGAGGGGCAGAGAGAATCCCAAGCAGACTCCCCACTGTCAGCACAGAGCCCAGCTCTGGCTTGATCCCACAAACCATGACATCATGACCTGAGCTGAAATTAAGAGTTGGAGGCCTAACTGACAGAGCCGTCCAGCTGCCCCTGAGCTTTTTAAAAAATATATATACATATAAGTTGCTTTTTATGAAGTATTTCTAATGAATTTAGTTTCATTTTCATAAAAATAACTTTTTCTCTCCCCACAATTACACTTTATTTTTTTTATGGTATGTGGATTTATTTATTTATTTATTTTTTTACAAATAATTTATTGTCAAATTAGTTTCCACATAACACCCAGTGCTCATCCCCACAAGTGTCCTCCTCCATGCCCCTCCCCCCTCCCCCCCACATCCATCAGTCCTCAGTTTTTGTCAGCATTCAAGAGTCTCTCATGGTTTGCCTCTCTCCCTTCCCCCACCATTTCCCCCCTTCTTCTCCCCCTTGTTCCTCCGTCAAGTTCCTCCTAATCCTCCTATACGTGCAAACATATGGTATTTGTCCTTCTCTGCCTGACTTATTTCGCTCAGCATAACACCCTCAAGGTCCATCCATGTTTACACTTTATCATTACACAGTGTCTCATCACATTTTATCCTTTCAATGACAACACAAGCACTTGGGGATCAAACACAATTGTTGGCAAGGGGCAGGGAGCAGCAATAAGAAAATATATAGGAAACAAATAGGTGAAAGAAGTAATATACAAAAAATAGTAACTAGCATTTTTGCAGAATTTACAAGGTATCCAGCACTGCTTTAAGAGCTTTACAAAAGTTGGGACACCTGGGTGGCTCAGTGGGATGAGCGCCTGACTTCAGGTCATGATCTCCCAGTTGGTGAGTTCAAGCCCTACATCGGGCTCCCTGCTGTCAGCACAGAGCCCACTTCAGATCCTCTGTCCCCCTCTCTCTGCTCCTTCCCTGCTTATGCTCTCTCAGAAATAAATAAAACATTTAAAAAAAAGAGCTTTATAAAACTCATATAATCCTCACAACAGAGGTTCCGTTATCTCCTGATGAGAAGACTGAGGCACACAGAGGTCAATTTTTTTTTTTTTTTTTTTTGCTAAAAGTCTTCTTAAGCAACAAATGCTTAAAACATCTTTTGCAAAAATGTTTTTAAGATATATGACCAGCATCTGCCTTTCTTTGACAGAGTCTATTGAACATAATGTAACCTGTCTCTAAAATGGTGTAACTAATAAAAACAGCCTGATGAAAATTTAACGTGGCTTCCTTTTTGGGTTTCACAAGAAGCATTCCTTTTCATTCTCAGGGAAACCAGGGAAGTGAGTTTAGCTAAATCAGGAAGACATATGTGTGAGGAGAGAGAGGACTTAATCGCTCCTTTCCACCCTTTCCTTGGGGGTGAGGGTGACCTTAGCCAAGAACCACAAACTGAGAACTGATAGTCTCTGTGGAAGGTTTTTCTTTAAAACTGGCCACTGCTATAGCAGACGCTGGAGTCATCACTGGAACTGTGCCAAGTCTGCAAGGGGTCACGAGGCTGCTTTCACTCGGTTGGGGTTTGAGCTGAGGCACAGCCCTGCTGAGCCCACCTCCCCACAATTCTCTTCCCTGCCCCCATTCCCCTTTCTCCCTTTTCCTGAGCTCTACTCTGGAAACTTCCTCCGCAGCTTCCCTACGCTACGAGGAGCTGGGGCTGAGCTGGGTCTTGCTCTAACTGCTTGCTTGCTCTAGGCTGGTAGCCTGTGTCGGTGTGGACCCAGGGGCTAGGGGACACTAGAGCCCTCCCATAGGGTGTGAACAGCAAGGAATCGGAAATCTTTTTTTTTTTTTTAATTTTTTTTTAATGTTTTATTTATTTCTAGGAGAGAGAGACAGCGTGAGCAGGGGAGGGTCAGAGAGAGAGGGAGTCACAGACTGAAACAGGCTCCAGGCTCTGAGCTGGCAGTCAGCGCAGAGCCCGACGCGGGGCTCGAACCCGCGAACCGCGAGATCATGACCTAAGCGAAAGTCGGATGCTTAACCGACTAAGCCACCCAGGCGCCCCCGGAATCGGAAATCTTACTTGACACTGTAGGCCCGATGCCTAGGAGAGTGAGTGAGATCTCACAGATGTTCGGTAAATACTTGCTGAACAAATAAATGCATGAATGAATGAGTAATCTGTGGGCCTCAGTCTAATTCATTTGCTTAGTTCACCAGTGTCCTTGATACTTGTGGATCAGTCTAATGGAGATTAATTTCTGTAATAAGATCATGTCTCTGCAGAGTCTTGGCATGGTGGGTTTTTTTTTTTAATTCAGTATTACATGCTACCTTTGTCATTTCTTTGAATTTGTTTCCAGCTGAAAATTTCAGCTTTCCTCTTCCTCCTTCTAAAAAAATCCTACCCACTCTTTACTATCTCCATGGCTAAGCCTCCACCAACCCTTTTCTGAAGATCCCTGTTAAAAGGGACCATTCCCTTCCATAAATGCCAACAGCACTGTGGTAGTAACTGTGTAGTATACGGTAAGTGCATGTTCAAACTGCCTCCATATCCTCCTCTCCCCACCCCCTTTTTTTTTCATTTTATCCTTGAACTTCCCTGAGTCAGAATGTTGGGCAAATGGTTATTCGCCTTCCAAAGACAAGGAGAGATTTGGAGAAGTAAATGGGCATTTCAGGGACAGAAGCCTAGAAAAATGATAGAACATACACTAGAACTCACGCCTCTTACAATGGTTATAAAGGGCAAAAGAGGGGCCAACTTGTTTCAGGAGTTGGAGAATACCTCACTGTCTTCATTCGTTGGTTAATTTTGGCACCAAAAGGCTTCACTTAAAAATTAATGGGTCTTTCTATATCCAAGTCAGTACAAAACCATTTGTGGGGAGTGAGGTTTATTTCCTTGCTTATGTTTCTTCTTTGTAATTTCATTTTAAATATAACCATCCATGTGGAGGAAAGGGTAGAATATGCAAACTGCCACTTCCGTTGCTTTCAGGGATCAGAGAATTGCGGCATTAAACAGAAGTACGGATCAGTAGTTGAGGGTGGGAAGAAAGGTCTGGTGTGGGTCAGGGACCTTCAGGCACTGCAGCTGGAGCCTCTGGGTCTCCCCTGAATCGCCATTTGACGAGACCAACATCAGACCATAGGGCTTAAATCCTGGCCCTTGGTCGGGAGGAGGGCTGGGGAAGGGCCAGGCTCCACCACACAATGCCCAGGAGGCCCAATGCTGCCTTTGGGCCTCCGAATCTGAACCCAACAAAAAACCCCACACGTCCCAGGGGTCTCAGCTCAGTCTCTGACCCTTGGTTTCGCTGGGACAAAATGGTCTGGGCCTGGGTGACAACGTGATCTTCTGGGGCCCCGCCCCGCATTGGGGCAACAGGGGGCGGTGCCAGCTCAACGGGCGAGCGAACCGCCCTAACTAGTTTGTCCCTGCGGCCCTCTCGTAGGCGACGCCCCCGCGCACGGAGCCCTCCCGGCGTCTCATTGCCATGGCTGCCCGTGGCGGCGTCGCTCCGGCGGGCGAGGGTCTGCGTTACGCTGAGTACTCGCCGCCCGCGACCAAAAGGGCAGACGCGGACATAGACCACGGACTGGTGAGTCCCGCCGGCTGTTCTCGCCCCTCTCGGGGACTGCCTGCCGGCACCCTCCGGATCCCTGGAGGCCGTGCGTCGCTCCTCACCCTTCTCACTCGTCCAGCCGTGGTTGTCCCGGCTTTCCCATCTTTGTCCCATCCCCTCCTTCGTGCGCCGAGTTGTGCTCCGTGCCGGCATTGACGACTAGGCGTGTGTAGTTTCTGTTCCCTCAAGGAGCTTACGGTCTCTAGTCAGGGGGATGGGCCGGAAGACAGGCAGTTGCAGGTCCCGTGTGATAAGCAGGGTAGGATGGGTTCACCTATCGCGCAGGCGGAGACCCCATCCAGTCTTGCCGTGAGTAGGGGGTGAGGTCAGCAGGGGAGGCTTCTTGGAAGAAAGGTGATTAAAAACTAGGATCTGGAGAAAGAGTGGCAGTTAACCCAACGAAAGGAAGAGGAAAAAGTGTTTCAGGCACCAGTAGTAGTGTCTACAAAGTCGTAAGCCAGAGAAACGGGGAAATTGCAGGTGGTTTATTCAGGCTGAAACGCAGGAGCTGGGAAAAGTAAGTGTCCAATAGAAGCATAATGCAAGCCACATATATATCTTTATGTTTTCTGTAGCCATAGTCAAAATGTGAAAATCAGGTGAATTTAATTTAATTATTTTTTAATGTTTATTTTTGAGAGAGAGAGAGAGCGCGCGCGTGCGCGCGCGAGCGAGCGGGGGAGGGGCAGAGAGGGAGACACAGAACCCGAAGCCGGCTCAAGGCTCTGAGTTATCAGCACAGAGCCCCATGCTGGAGTTGAGGGGGCTTGAACTCACAAACCAGATAAGGACCTGAGCTCAAGTCAGATGTTTAACCGATTGAGCTACCCAGGTGCCCCCAGGTGAATTTAATTTTAACAGTGTATTTTATTTAAACCCTTGTATTCACAGTAGTATTTTGACATGTAATCAATATAAAACTATTGAGGTATTTTACATCCTTTTTTTTTTTTTTAATTGTACCAAGTCGTTGAAAGCCAGTGTGTATTTTACACTAACAGCACATCTCACAGTGAGAGTAGCCACATTTCAGGTGCTCAGTCACATGTAGCTAGTGGCTACATTAATCCATGCAGTTGCCAGGTAGAAATGGGGGCTAGAACATGCGAAGTATCTGGTAAAGCACTTGAATGAATTGGGATATCCTGAGGACGCTGGTACCATTTTGATGAGTTTTAAGCAGAGAAGTGTCAGACTGGGCTCTTGTTAACTTCTCTGAGGCTTTGTGTAAGAAGGGTGGAGGCAGTCTAGAAACATGGCCGTTTTCTTTCTTTTTCACATGGCATTCCATGCTGTGCAAGCCTGCAGTGATACAGACCTTGCCTTTAGGTGCACAGCACCTACTGTCCCATACCGTTTGTTGACTACTGGAGTATGACATTTTTGATGTTGCCCTGTCATTTTCTGGTAGTTTTCTAAGTTTCCTAAGAGCAGGAGCTGGGGATTTACTTCTAGTAAGCACTCACTTTGTGGTCACTCAGTTATCCTTACTTGATTAACTGATACATTTCTGGAGCAGTCAGCTGGGCCTGCCTGGGAAGACATTTCTTGAAAACTGCTAGGTGCCAGTTATTATTCTAAGACCTTGGGATAGGTAAGTAAACAAAACAGGTGGAACATTTGAAGTAGTAAGCTCTGAGCTCTTACTTGTGTGATTCATCCCATACCACAGCCCTGTGAGGAAGATCCTTTTTATTTCTCATTTAAGGATCATTCTCTTAATAAGCTACAGACCTAGGATTCCCTCTACCCTTTCCACTGTGACTTGCTGACTTCTAGAAATAAGGCTTTTTGAGTGTAATGTCCAGTCTGTGATGTAGACCGAAAAAGTTATTAGGGTAGGTAGAGGATCTCTTTATGGGGAGTTGTAACAATCTCAGTACTGGACTGATTGCGAGGCAGTTGGGAGCTCTGTGGTATTTTGAAGATAGAAGTAATATTGGTGATTTTTCACATCTGTAGGTATGTGTGGAATTTAAGATATCAGTTAGGAGATGTCATCAGTAGTCCAGGCACATGAAGGCTGAAGTGTAGGCCAGTGATTCTAAAGTGATTCCTGTCCAACCTAGCACTCCCTTTTTTATAATAAATATTTTGTAAAGTATCCTGTAATATCCTAAAATGATATTCATAGGCAATGAAATATACTCATAAAAATAACTTTTAAAAATTAATGCAGTGCGGGGCGCCTGGGTGGCTTAGTTGGTTAAGCATCTGACTTTTGTTTTCAGTTCAGGTCGTGATTGCATGGGTCTTGAGATCAAGCCCCATCTGGGGCTCTGCACTGACATTGCAGAGCCTGCTTGGGATTCTCTCTTCTCTCTCTCCCTCCCTCCTTCCCTCCCTCTTTCCCCCCTCCCTCCCTCTCCCTCTCTCAAAATAAATAAACTTAAAAAAAAAAAATCAATGCAATGCTTTAATTGAAACATAAAGGTGACATATTTTATTAGAAAGCAACATGTTTGCTATTTAGGTATGTAAATACTCAGGCATGATTGTATTAGAAGATATAATGAAGTAATCAGTTGCTGGCATATTGCCCCAATGCAAAGAATCACTATGAGTGTGACAACTATAAATGCAGACCGATTTCATATGTATTAACTGGCATTTCAGATACCATAAGGGCCATTGTCATCGACAAAGTGATTTTTCCCAAATTGTTTACAGTTTTAGGTAAAAGTTTGAACACAACAAAGTGGAATCTTCCCTCGATTTACATAAATAATAGTTGCACAAAATTCAGCTTTCTTTAAAACAGTGCAAAAATGATACATTTTATATATACTATATTATAAAGTTTTAGAGGAAGGTGATCATAAATAAGCTTTTCACCTACTTAAGGTTCAGCAGTGTTTTAAAATCCTGAGAGATGCAGATAGTTCTGTTACACAGGGTTGTCTAATACATTTCAGGACTTCTAGGATGAATAGTCCCCATCCACCAAATACCCTCTGTCCTATCCAAATAGGACAACTAAAAGATCCTCACAGGGGCGCCTGGGTGGCTTAGTCGGTTAAGCGTCCGACTTTCGCTTAGGTCATGATCTCGCGGTTCGTGGGTTCGAGCCCTGCGTCGGGCTCTGTGCTGACTGCCAGCTCAGAGCCTGGAGCCTGTTTCGGTCTGTGACTCCCTCTCTCTGACCCTCCCCTGCTCACGCTGTCTCTCTCTCTCTCCTAGAAATAAATAAAACATTAAAAAAATTATTAAAAAAAAAAAAAAGATCCTCACAGATTTCCAAAATATCCCTATAGGCCTGTTCTGCCTCTGTTGGAATCATTGGTCCAGGTAATGACCATTGATGTGTTAGAAGATAAGAGAACGGATCATGATAATTTGGGGAGAGCTTGAAAGTACTGAAAGTGATGGGAAGCTGACAAAGAGTAAGTGTTGGGAAAAAATAAACAACCCAGGAGAGGGGCATATGGGACATCTTACTGAAAATAGTAGAAAATAAAATATCAAGGAATGGAAGAAGAAATTTTTTTACTTTGTTTTTTAAAAAGATGCAGTTTATTTTAAAGTTGTTGAAATACACTATATGCAAGTGTAGATGTGAAATAAGTCTTTGTGAGGTAGACTTCCCATTAGGGACTAGGAATTAATGCGCAATAACCAGTTTAGGAGATTAAAAAGGTAAAAATGTAAGCAAAAATACCTATGTAGTACCTTGAATAAAATAGTAGCTTACAATGAATTGTTTAATAGAGGTCATGGTCAGATTTTGCTTTGTAGCAAAACTGGTTCTCATAGAAAAGTCGAGAAGAAAGTTTAATGTTAGGAAGAGATTATTACCAATTTTTAAAGCATTTTGAAAAAAACCCAGTTCGTGTGAAATGGTAGCCTTCAGTTTTCAGTATTTTCCCAAAAAGTGTAACTTCTTTTGTTAGGAGGATGGTGTAACATATAATTAGCCACATATACATTTTAGTATATGCCAACTTGAAAACTAAAACCTATCAAACATGTAAATCATTAAATACTTATTACCAAAACAAATCACTTCTTCTATTTTTCTATCGCAATTTGATTCAAAATGTTTACCTTGAAGCTTTCCTTTGAAGAAGTCACATGAATTACGTATTGTATATCCATATTTTAAATTTTATATGCTTCTTTCCTCGGTGTATCATAAGTGGAGGTTAACTTTATATCATAAGGCTAAAAATCTAAGCTCCATGGCAGGGACTTTGCTTGCTGTCTGTTTTCCCAGTGTTTATAATGGTGCCTGATAGTGATAAGCTTTCCTGATAAAGAAATTGCTGAATGAATAAATGTTATTCTGGAATGGGAAGGAATGAGAACTATTCTCTCAGTGAATGGAGTTAATAAGAATTTTCAGTTGCCTAACCACTGAGTCCTACAAACAAAAATACAAAATTCAGCTGCCTAAAATGTAGCTTATTATGTTCTCTCCTCCATACAAGCTGATTCTCTTCTTTCCCCTAACGTGAATAATGTCATTATCAACTCTGATTTTTTTCTTTACCTCCAGCCTTCTTCTGTCAGTCCATTATCCTGATCTCTGATTTCTTTCTCTGACTTTGCCACTGCTATTCTGTCAGTCCTTATCATCTCTCCCCTGGCCTACTGTAATAGCCTTTAAAAAACAGGTCTCTTTGCTTCTGGTACTTTATCCTTTTTAAACTTCACACCACCATCAGTTATTTTTTATAACCTTTTTATAGGTTTACCATGGTCCATACTTTCCTCAGGGTGGTATATAGGACTTTTCCATGAACTTACCTCCAAACAACTTCCCCCAACCCCATTTTCCATCCCCTACACTGCACTGTACCCTGTGCTGTGACTTTACTTCTTGTAGTTTTCTCCTCTGTCTGAAATTCTTTGCCTGGCAAACTCCTATTCATTTTGTAAAGCTCAGGTTACTGATGTGAAGCCTTGCCTGACTCAAGTTCCCCTTCCCTAGTTATGTTTTCTCTTGTGTACTTCCTCAGAAAGTTGTGCAGTTTTTTATTAAAATATTTCTTATATCAAAATTATTCATCTCTGGGGCACCAGGGTGGTTCAGTCAGTGAAGCATCTGACTCTTGATTCCAGCTCAGGTCATGGTCTCACAGTTCGAGTTTGAGTCCTGTGTCAGACTCTATGCTGACAGTGCAGAGCCTGCCTGGGATTCTCTCTCTCCCTCTCTTTCTGTGCCCCTTCCTTGTGCACATACACTCTCTCTCTCTCAAAATAAATAAACTTTAAAAAGTTATTCATCATTGTATAAGCATCTAGGCTGTGAAGTCTTCTGGGCAAAAACTTTTATATGCTTCTGTGATTGGCACCATAATTGACACAGGGTAGTTAGTCACTTACTTGTTTATTAAATTAACAGCTATTAACTTTATTACTATTGAGTGACTTAAACAGGAATGTTTGAATCTGACATTGATGAGTGTGTGTTTTCTATAGGATTTCTCTTTTAAGTTAGCCTCTAAGGGAGAACAGGAGTCTTTGTCTTCCTTAGCACCAGGCCCGGCGCATGCTGAGTGCATGTTTGTGTGTATATGTGGTAAATGCTAAATAAATATTTGTGTATGAGTCAGTAGTCGCCATCTTCCCTTTTTCCATCACAGCTATCTTTCTGAGGCAGAATAACTTTTTTCCTTCTTAATTTCCTACTGGTACCACTATTGTCTATCTTGAACTTAAGTGTTACAGTCTCCATAGAAGTTTTAGCATTTTATAACACTTTCAGGCAATTTGTATTTATTGAGAAGGTTGTTTACTGCTTATGCTCTTCTGGAAGAATAAAATGCCTTAGGGAATTAGTAAACAAATTTGATGCTCTTTTTCCCTTCCCCCAGTGGTAGCAGCTATGATGGAGTGAGCTGTTTTCCCAGTTTTCAGAAATTCTTGGATTCATAGTAGTGGAACATTTAGTTAGTTTGTTTGTTTGTTTCCTGGTGGAGATTTGAAACTAGGTGACAGTAACAGACACCAGACTTAGTCCGCTTGTTTATTTGCTCTATTTAAATAGTGCTTCTCCTTTTTGAAATATGCCTTTTAAACTAAAATTAGATATTCTTTATAGGCAGGGAGCAAGTTTTAAGGATCCTCATTCTCTCAATTCTCAACATAGTAACAGTAACCTGGTTACTGCTCCATAAATTTTTATTGAATGTTTAAATTAGCAATGGAATGAAGCAACTGGACAGGAAAAAAATAGAGAATGAGAGAAATGTTTTATAGAATTATGAACTGATAGCCCTAAGGAACAAAAAAGAATAAGATAAATGAGACTATCTCTCTTGTTTTACTCTTTAGTGGTAAAGAAAGGGCTAAAATATAAGTGTGTGTTTGTATAGTCAGACCGCACATAGTACCCTGACTTCTGGTGTGCTTTCCCTGGTTTTGGTAATTTTATTGCTTATTACCTCCAATAACACAGTCTCCAACTCTGTTTTTAAAGTTTATCAATTCATTCAGTTTAATTAAAAAATTTTTTTTGAACACAAAATATAGGGAAGCTATATATTAGATGTCTGTGGGGAGGATATGGATAAACCAGGATTGCCACTCTCAAGGACAGATGTCAGCAAATTTATTTTGTAGAGGGCTAAATAGTATTTTAGGCTTTGCAGGCCATATTGTCTCTGCTACACTACTGAATCCTGCCATTGTAAAGCAAAAGGCAGCTATTGATAATGCATAAATGTGGCTGTGTTCCAATAAAACTTTATTTACAAAAACAGTTGAAGGGCCAGATTTGGCCTGTGGGCTATAGTTTGCCTGCCACTGCTCTAGAAGGTAAATTCGATCACTTAATTCAAGACCCATTCTTTTTATTTTTTAAATTTTTTTAATGTTTTATTTATTTCTGAGAGAGAGAGAGAGAGAGCGCACGAGCGTGTGAGCAGGGGAAGGCCAGAGAGAGAGGAGACACAGAATCTGAAGCAGATTCCAGGCTCTGAACTAGCTGTCAGCACAGAGCCTGATGTGGGGCTCGAACCCACGAACTCTGAGATCATGACCTGAGCCGAAGTCAGTCACTTAACTGACCGAGCCACCCAGGTGCCCCTCAAGACTGATTCTATTAAGTTCTGTTATTTATTTGTTCATTTATTGAACACTTATTGAGTCCTACTTTAAACCTCCTAGAAGAAAAAACATGGGCAGTGATTTCCTTAATATTGGCTTTAGGATCATGTTTTAGATATGTCTCTTCAGGCAAGAGACGCAACAGCAAAACTGCCTGAATGTGAGATACGGGGTTCCATTTTATTAGGTAAAGTACTGAGGCTCAGTGCTGCAGTTAAGTACAAAGATGAATCAAACATGGGTTTTGTCCTCAAAGACCTTGAAAAATATTTCATTTTTCTTTTTTTTTGCATGTATTTATTTTATTTTATTTTATTTTTTTTACAAATAGTTTATTGTCAAATTAGTTTCCAAAATATTTCATTTTTCAAGAGAAGCTAGAAAGAGAAAAAACAACTGTAGCTTATATCAAGGGAAAAAAAGAAGGGAAAGTATGTTGGGATAAGATTGTGGATATGCCTGAATGGCAGGTTAAGGAATGAACACCGTATCTGTAGGCTGTTGAAGCTTTGTAGGAGCTGTGTGATCAGCAGTAGGCTTCAGGAAGATGGAGCCTAGAGCAGTGTTTAAGAAGGGTAGAGGACAGAGAAGCAGAAGGCAAGACCAGTTAAGCTTGTATTACAGTGGGCAGCCCTCTGGAGTCTAGAGGCCGTAACGGCAACTGTAATAGTGGTGGTAGCTAAATGTTTTGTGCCAGGCGTTAGGCTGATTCTTTAAATGCATGAACTCATTTAGTCCATGTAATAACCCTGTGAAACGTAGATACTATTATAATCCCCTACTTACGGATGAACAAATCGAGGCTTAAAGCAGTGAAATAATTTGCCCAAGGTCACACAGTTGATGTGCGGATGAGTCTCGAAGGTCTTCTGCTTTCTTTACTCTGCTTTTACTCAAATTATTTTCTATCTTCGTTCCCCTTCAACCTATCTGTGTCCTCAGGGTCTGACCAGGAAAACAGATACATTTAAATTATGTAAAACAAAGGAAATGGAGTGCAGAGAGTTGGTTTTACAGGTGGTGGAGTTGTTGAGAAGAAGGGATCATGAGGCAGTCCAGAGGTTGAGAACAGTAAAAAGCCACTAGCACTCTCAGGCTGCAGGGTCAAAAGGAAGAGGTGGTGTTTTCATAAGCGCTCTGCCTAGCCTGACCTCGGGGGGTCCGTGGGGAGCTGGGGGTGGGGAGGAAGCCACAGAGACACTGCCCGCGCTAGAGCTGCCACAAGGCAGAGACGAAAGCGAGAAGTACTCTGGCCTTTCCTTTTTCCCTCCCTCCTGGGTTCCATTCGTCAGACTCAGTCAGACTCACCTGGAGCCAGGTGACACTGGGGCCCGCAGGTCTCCGCTCTCTTCCCAAAACAACAGAGTAGGGAGAAGCCCAGGAATGAATCCGTGAATACAGGTCTGGGACCAACACACTACACTCACTTCATCTATCTTCAGCTGTAAGGTGATTTGAATTTCACAGATGTGAGAAATTTGAAAGCACAGTCTCCTCCAAGCAGTGTTACAAAGCACTATTTTATAAATTTTTTAAAATGTTTTATTTATTTCTGAGAGAGAGAGACAGTGTGAACAGGGGAGGGTCAGAGAGAGAGGGAGACACAGAATCTGAAACAGCCTACAGGCTCTGAGCTAGCTGTCAGCACAGAGCCCGACACGACAAGGGGCTTGAACCCACGAACTGTGAGATCATGACCTGAGCCGAAGTTGGATGCTTAACCGACTGAGCCACCCAGATGACCCAAACACTATTTTATAAATGGTGTGTATTCCCTTAGCCCACAGGAGTCTTTAACTCACAGTGTAAGGCAGAGTATTATTTTAGGAACTCCATTTTCATTGTCTTACGTGCTCCGAATGTCATTTAAATGCTGTTAAGGATTAAATAAACATTATTAGCTCTCATGAAAATCTAATCACCATATATTACATTTTTTTTCCTTTTAAAATTAGATTTTTTTCAACTACAGTTTTAGATGATAGAAAAGCGAGAAGCTAGCACACAGAATCCCCAGGTACCCACACTCGATTTCCCCTTTTAACACCTTGTGTTATATGGTACATTTGTTATAATTAACAGACCATTGTTGCTTCATACATTATTAACCAAAGTCCATACGTTATTCAGAATCTCTTTGTTTTTATGTACAGTCCTTCTAATGTTCTAGGATCTCCTCCAGGGGACCACAGTACATTTAGTTTTCATGTCTCTTTTGTCTC
This sequence comes from Crocuta crocuta, assembly GCF_008692635.1. Taxonomy (NCBI): domain Eukaryota; kingdom Metazoa; phylum Chordata; class Mammalia; order Carnivora; family Hyaenidae; genus Crocuta; species Crocuta crocuta. Next base: position 156,839 of record NW_027532407.1, read on the forward strand.
CTCTTGGTCATAACAGTTTCTCAGACTTGCCTTGTTTTTGATGACCCTGATGGATTTGAGGAATACTAATCAGATATTTTGTAGAGTGCCCCTCCACTGGGATTTGTCCGTATGGAAGGCACATACCATAAACATGATTTCTCACTATTTAGGTTCTCCTTGATCTAATCTGATGAAGTAGTATTTGTCTGGTTTCTCCACTGTAAAGTTAACTGGTTTTCCCCCCTTTCCCTTACCCCACTGTACTTTTTGAAAGGAAGTCACTATGTATGGGCTACATTTCAGGAGTAGGGAGTTATGCTTCCATGCTTGAGGGTGGAGTTCTTTATAAAATTATTTGGAATTTTGCTGCACAGGAAGCTTGTCTCTCTCCCCCATTTATTCATTTACTCAGTCATGTATTTATATTGGTCTGGATTCATGGATATTTATACTTTGGGTTATAACAGTATTATTTATTTTGTTTAAATTAGCTACCTTTGGCCTTGATATCTCTTTCAGTTGGCTCCCATATACCTTTGATATACCCCATTACTGTGGGGGTTTTTTTTGAGCACTTCCTTACTTTTGGCACTATAAGGCGTTCTAGGCTTATCTTGTGTATTTCTTGCTCCTGTCCTAGAATCAGCCATTTCTCTAAGAAGCCTTGTGTGTATAACATTTTATCTCATGGGAAACTTCATTCTGGGTCACAACTCTGGATCCTAATAGTTTCATTTTTATCCTCTTACCCAACTTGTCCCCATTTTCCTTATCTTCCCCTTGTGTAGCTGATGAAGTATGATAGTAAAAGATATCCTTGTCTTGGAGTAAGTGGCTGCACTTTCAGTCCAGTAGAGAATGTGGCATTTCTCCTACAGCTTCAGCAATGAATGCTCTTTTCTGTTTTGTTGGTTGGGCTTTATTTTTGTTTTTCAGTATCTGCTAACAGAGAGTGCCAGGGGATTATGAAATCAAAGAGAGAGAGAGGTTCATCAGTTTTTCTGTATTTATCATTGTATTGCAGGTTTGTTATAGAGTCTAACCGGGTGAGTGACCAGAAGTGCTTACCTCCAGGTATATGGTAAAATATCACATATTCCTCTAAGTGATATATTATGGTCTTCCAGAGAATAATTTCCACTTCCTTTTGGCATACCTGGAATTTCACAACAACTATCCTCTCCATCACAACTGGAAAATTAGTTTTGGGGGTGCCTGGGTGGCTCATTCAGTTAAAGCATCCAACTTCTTCTGCTCAGGTCATGCTCTTGTGGTTTGTGAGTTTGAGCCCCACATCCGGCTTCTGCTGTCAGCACACAGCCCATTTTGGATCCTCTGTCCTCCTCTCTCTGCCCCTTCCCCATCATGCTCTCTCTCTCCCTCAAAAGTAAGCATTAAAAAAAGTAGTTTTGTATAGCAGGAGATAAGAACTAAGCCAGCTATGAAATCAGTTACAGATGGTACTACAAACAGCAGTTTTTCCCTCAAAATACTGCCTACCTGCAATGATGTTATAGTTTTATTCACCAAGAACTTTATTACTTTATAGTACTTAAATACATTTCTAAATGTATGGTTTTTTATAAAGTTAGTAGATTTTTAAAGAGTAGATTTTATTGTATTTTTGTTTTTAGAGAGAGAGAAAGAACATGAGCGGGGAGAGGGACAGAGGGATAGAATGAGAGAGATCATGCAAGTAGGGGAGGGGGCAGATGGAGAGAGGGAATCTTCAGCAGGCTCCACACTCAGCATGGAGCCTGATGCAGGGCTTGATGCCACAACCCTGTGATCACAACCTGAGCCGAAATTAAGAGTCAGACACTTAACTGACTGAGCTACCCAGATGTCCCTTTTCCAATGTGTGGCTTGAACTCATGACCCTGAGATCAAGACCTGAGCTGAGATCAAGTATCGGATGCTTAACTGACTGAGCCACTGAGACGCCTCTGAAGAATTTTAAATAGAAGTTTTAAAAAGTGCCATGATTTTGTTACCCAATTTGTATATTACTTTAACTGATTCAGGGTAATCTGTTTCAGCCTTTCCTTCCATTCTAGAAAACTTGTACTATTCTACTATGTAAACTATATGGAATATCATGTAGTTTAGAACTGTTGACTCATTCATTCTCATTTCAAAGTGTCAACACATCAATTTCTTTTTTTAACTTTTTACTTATTTTAGAGAGAGAGAGAGAGAGAGAGAGAGAGAAAGAGAAAGAGCCTGAGCAGGGTAGGGGCAGAGAGGGAGACACAGAATCCAAAGCAGACTCCAGGCTCTGAGCTGTCATCATAGCTCACAGAGCTCGAACTCACAAACCGTGAGATCATGACCTGAGCTGAAGTCAGATGCTTAACTGACTGAGCCACCTAAGTGTCCCTAACACATCTATTTCTGATACTCAAGTTGTCTATATTGGTATCATAGGGTTTTTTTGACTCAGATTTTGTAGAGGACACTTTAGGTCCTTGTACTGTAAGTTCACTGTAAGGGGGCATCTGGGTGGTTCAGTTGGCTAAGCGTCTGAGTTCTGCTCAGGTCATGATCTCACATTTCATGAGTTTGAGCCCTGCATCTGGCTCTGCGCTGACTGCTCAGAGCCTGGAGCCTGCTTTGGATTCTGTGTCTCCCTCTCTCTTTGCCCAACCCCCACTCACACTCTTTGTCTCTCTGTCTCTCTCTCTCAAAAATAAATAAACCTTAAAAATAAATAAATAAATAAAGATTTTTTTTTTTTTAAATTAACTTTTGGCCAGTACAGTTTTTTTCCAAATACGTTTGCCCTAAAATCTGCCTCTTAATCTTTTCAAATGTAAGTTCTTTTTTAAAGTGAAAAATTTCATACCTGTTCTCTGCTTCCATAATATTAGTAATATTTTCTATTTTTATTCATTGAGTGTATGAACAAAAGATAAAACTGTATGATATGAATGAACATCTGTGCTTGCAAATGGTTAAGGAGGAAGTAAACTAACGGTTAATGTCTGCTAAGTACCAAACACTGTGATTATATTTTCCCATTTCTCATCATAACCCTGTGAAGTTAGATGCTACTTTTCCCCATTTTACATGTAAGAAAACTGAGGACCAAAGAGTTCTCAAGGTCATATAGCTGGTAAGTAGCAGGACCAGGATATGAAACCAATTTTGACTTTGAAAGTCCTTGACTTTTTCACTAGATGGTATTGCTGCTTCATCATTTAGATATCGGAAATAGTTGAAATCCAACTCAAAGAAATGATTTATAGTCCAGATATTTGTGGTAATTTTCAGAGGCTTCAGATACTTCAGGATAGTTTAAAAATTCTTAAACCTTGAAGCAGAGTTAATTTTATTTCACCTTAACTCAGAAAGGAAGAAAAGAGTACTGTGTTAGGAAATTTAAGCTGTAAGTATTAACACTCTAAGAAATTGTTGCCTAAAGTAAAATAGGTTCTTATAAGGGAGTAAAAGTAGCTTTCAGAACATGGCATGATTCGCCAAGCAAGAAGAATAAGCAAAGCTACAGAGTGTTGTAGGTAAGGTGTACATCAGATATAATCTAAGAGAGAGTAGGGAGTGCTTGCCAGGGCCTCTAAAGTCAGCATAGTAAAAGCTTGGAGGAGTACATGATAGAGAAGAGGCTAGCTAGAATGCAGCAAGGTCATTTTTATGATCAGAGTGCAAAATTAAGTGCAAGGATAAAAAGGGAGATGCCAAAGACCAGTGCATTGGTTTCTATTGAAGAGTGCCAGGAAGAATTTGTTTTTAAAGTTTATTTGAAAGTAGATAGGTCAGTGCATATTTCAGATATGCCCTAATTTATTTAATTATCCCCCTGTTGGGTATTCTAATTGTTTCCAACTTTTTATATTTCTATATTGTGAATAGTGCAGTTATAAAATTCTCCTGTGTAAGTTTTTATGCAACTCTCTGATTATTTTCTTAGTATAATTTTTTAAAATTGTAGTTACTGAGCTTAGTGTCTTGAATATATTTAAGGCTGTTGATTCCTATACTGAAATTAACTTGAAGACAGATTGTCCCAATTTGAATTCCCAGCATCATGAGATTGTTCATTGAATTACTCCCTCAACAACTTGTAAGACTTTGAGTTGTTGGCTAAAAGGTAGGCTTCTCTTGAGTACGGGCCTTTATACTGAAAGCATGACAGAGTGCCACATGTTCCCATCGAGAAGAAAAGTTGAAGGAAATATGAGTAATTACACTTATTTGCTTATTGAAGTGGTCACTTTTATCCACCTCCATACTTAAAAACTGAATGGTTTTATATTAAATGTGAGAAAATTGAAAATATGACTTACTAGGGGTGTGTGAGGGAAGATAGCATTTTGTGAAAGAGTAAGGAATTATGAGGAGTGAGGGCATCAAGGACCGGTGCCAGAATCTAGTTTGGCATTAGATAATTAAATGGCATTATGTTCTCTAGATCATTACAAAACTATCTAATAAATAAGTTAAGGCAGTATATGGTTTTTGTAAATAGGCGTTGAAGTCAGATGGTGATGGTTCATTGAAAATGAGCTTGCACTGGAAAGATTGACAAATTTTTATAATCTATTAAACGAGCATGACAATAATTTTAAATTGTTGCTTGAAGACATAGGGTCTGGTCTGGAATTAGAATACCTGTATTTTAGGATAGCAAGTGCAGACACTAGTAACCACTGCTAAACCTTGGACAAGGTATGTCACTATTTAGGACATCAGTGTCTTCCCCTACAGAATGTGGGTTTTTCTATGCTAGACATTTTCTATAATTTCTTTCAGCTCTATTATTGTGACATTGACTTACTGTATTACAGTCAGAAATGATAACAAAACATGGACACCCTATGAAAGCATGGAAAATAAAACAAAACAAAAGTGTATCTTTTTGGGGCGCCTGGGTGGCTTAGTCGGTTGAGCGTCCGACTTTCGCTTAGGTCATGATCTCGCGGTTCGTGGGTTCAAGCCCCGTGTCGGGCTCTGTGCTGACAGCTAGCTCAGAGCCTGGAGCCTGTTTCAGAGTCTGTGTCTCCCTCTCTCTCTGACCCTCCCCTGCTCATGCTATCTCTCTCAAAAATAAATAAAACATTTAAAAAAAATAAAAAATGTATCTTTTTGTATAAAATCTAGAATAATTTGTGTGTTTCTGCTTGTACCTTTTAAAACAGTCAAATGGAAATGGAAATTCGTCGGGCTCTGTGCTGACAGCTCAGAGCCGGAAGCCTGCTTCAGTTTCTGTGTCTCCCCCTCTTTCTGCCCCTCTCACTCTCAAAAATAAATAATAAACATGAAAAAATTTTTAAAAAAAGAAATGGAAACTTTCCACACTTGATCTTAGCCAAAAGTCCAAGAAGCGATGAAATGGAAACTTTCCAGAAAGAGATAACAAGTGTATTGAGGGGAGAAGTATGTATTGAGTGTGGAGGTGGAGGGAAGGGAAAACTCATTTGAAGAAAGGAGAAAATTGTTTAGAACTGTAATTCAGGGATACTTTAAAACTCTTAATTCAGGACATCACTGGACATAGAAATAATTTAATAAAGATGCAATAATAAAATGACTAAAGGATATCCGTTAGGTAAAAAGTCCCTTTCCTTCAAATTTTAGAAAACAGAACTAAGGATACTCCTTAAACTTAAAAAGAGATCAGTTTAGGGGCAGCGAATTAATTAGCAATGATGAACATGTTAAAGAAACTAAGTCTTAGACCTAAAAGAACCTTGAAGTGCCCTAAAGACCCAGCTTTTGAGAACAGGTATATCTGAAGCTTCAGACCAAAGAACACATCTCAGAAGTTATATTTATATATTTGACATGTTTAACATTGAGAATTACAAAGCAGGAATACAGAGCCTACGATAGTTCTTACTTCTAATAGATATTTTCTAAATGCTGTAGTTGTTTTTTGGTATCATTCTGAGTTAGTTTTCTGATAAGAATTTGCTTCAAAAATCTTTTCTGTTTTAGTCTGTCTGCTTAATCCTGAGATAATTCCATGTTGTTAAATAGATGGAAGGTTGACTTTATGCTTTACCAGTTGTCTGGTCTAATCTGTTTAAAATATTCCTTAGGTAACTAGTTTAATCTGTATTTAACATTTTATAAGTATTTAATGTATTCTGTAGATGATCCCTGCCCTCTAACAAACATACACATTCACTTGGGATGCCTGAAGGTCACAGTGAATTAAGGGCAGAACCCTAATCAGAAGTTAGGTTTCCAGCTTCTAACCTTTATTTTGTCCCTATACCTCCCCCTTTTCCTCCTTGGCCTAACCTTGACTGTGTCCTTCAGCTTTATCTGGACTCTTCTCAGAAGCCGTCTGTTGCCAAGAAGCAGAGTACTCTGTCAACTGGCCATCTGTCTGATATACATATACATCCATCCTGTCAATTAACTACTGACTTATTTAGCCCATACTATGGGAATATGAAGATGAATAAAGCCTAGTTTTTGCTCTCTAGAGGCTCACGATTTAGTAAGGGAGACAAGTTATGACGTTGTAGCCTGGGAAAACAATGGAGAACTAAACTGGGGGGTAGAGAGGTGGTATTGATGTTGGAATAGGGGAGAGTCCAATGACATTGCTTTCTTTCCTCTTTGGGAGTTTACTGGATCTTGCTGCCTGTCTAGAGTAGTTCCATTTTCTTCTTTCCTGTTTAGTAGCTGAAAAGCCATATTCCCAGCACTCTTCTCATCAGGCATAGGGATTGATTATATCCCCTTTTCCTGAAGGGTGGTGACATAGAAGGGCAGGGACTAATGGAATCGGTGCGGGTAGTGAGGATATGACTCAGGTACCTCTGCTCCCTTCCTCACAGCCAGCAGCTTCAGAGGAGGGAGAATTTATTTTTGAGAAAAAGTGCCATGGTCCAGATGTAGGGTTGGGACCAGCTCCTAGGGAAAATGTGTAAGAGTAGGTACAGGTTTCTTATTGGCAGCTTCTGTCAAATATCTGCAAAAGCCCTCTTTCACCCTCTCAGTTTCACTGCTCCCTACTACATTGGCTAAAATGAAATAAAGATATTAAAGTGAAGTCTCCCCCTTCTCAAGTTAAACCTAGTGTTTAAAGCGAAAGTTTTTACAAAATTTCCAATTCCAATTACTATATTATTAGAACTTCATACACTTTAAAATAGAGTTTTTAGTTAGTGCATCCTTGTTCCAAAATTGACTGATGAACTGTGTTAACACTAGCAAAGTATGTGTACTAGATGATTTTTAGCACCCTGGTTATCTCAGTATAATTGTATAGTGCAGTGGATCCTAACTTCGATGTTCCGACACATTAATACAGGAACAGGAGAAACAGATGGGGTTTACAACCATGTGCCTTTGCAAGTAGCCTAGAGCATTGTTTTATCTGTGGTCCCTAATCTGATTTAAAACCTAAGCCTAAGAATGGAAGTGTCCTATGCGTCATCAACTTTTGAGAACCCTTGACAGCTAGTATTAACATACCTTTATTATCCAAGAAATACCAAGAAGTATTTCTAGCTAAAAAATCTAGTATGTTTTAAAAGGAATTAAATACATTTATGGATAAATAAAACAATTAAAACAGACTAGTAAAATTTGAAGAGAGTGATTTGTTTTAAGATTGTGAATCGGTTTGTAACCTTTGTGAGGTCATCTTAACTGATTTCTTTCTCTACCCCTAGTGCAGTGCCTGGTCTGTAGTAGGCACCCAGATTAAATGTTTAAAGGTTGAACTAATTAGTGACTAATACGTGAATCAAGGGGATATGCCTAAAGGCTCTATTTTCTGGTCCTGAAACAGAAATCTGTATCAGTCAGGATTTTCCAGAAGACAGAACCGAGTAGTATGTGTTATTTATCTGTTTGTTTATTTTGCTGATTCGGCTTACATAATTAGGTAGACTGGCAAGTCTAAAATTTGTAGGGCAGGCCTGCTGGAAACTTGCAGACAGCAGCTTATTCTTGAGGCACAACTTCTACTTCTTCAGGGAAACTTCAGTTTTGTTCTTAGTGCTTTTCAGCTGATTATATGAGGCCCACCCTACATTATCAAAGATAAACTCCTATAAGACAATTGATGATAGACACGAGTCACATGTATGAAATGCCTCGACACGGTGGTGTTTAATTGCCTGGCGTAGCCAAATGGACATATGAGAGGAACCATCACAGTGTCTTTAGGTTTAAGGACTTAAAACCAAATGAACAGCCCGGTTTGGGAAACCTGTGATGAGCCCAGGAGCTCTTTGTGCCCTTGGAGGCATCCAGGGCTAGCTTGATACTGGGGCCGGACTTGGACCAGCCATGTTTAACGTGAACAAAGAAAGCTGCTTATTTTATTAGGAGAAAGTGGAGATAAGGTTTATATCAGTGGATCACCAAAGAAATGCAAAATAGTACTTCAAGATTATTCTTAAGAAATCACTATTTACAGCAAGGACTTAAGTGTGGGGAATTTTTGTTAATTATATTAGAAAGTGGAGAAATACTCAATTGGGCCATGCCTAAGAGTTTTGTTTCTTAATTATGTTTGGCTTTTGGTTTTGTTTTATTGTTTTGCCCTTTTATTTACTGTCTAATCTTGTATAAATTAATGCTTGCTTGCAACAGTAAAAATAAGTCAAGTGACTTTTAAAAAAAATTTTTAAATGTTTTTGTTTTACTTTTGAGGGAGAGAGAGGGAAGGAAGGAGAGAGGGGCAGAGAGAAAGGGAGACACAGACAGGCTTCAGGCTCTGAGCTGTCAGTATAGAGCCCCACGCAGGCTTGGACTCGTGACCTTAAGATCATGACCTGAGCTGAAGTCGGATGCTTGACTGACTGAGCCACCCACCTGCCCCCAAGTGACTTTAAAGTGGAGGAAATATAGATATAGTCCGTTTGCCTTTTCTTTTTATGTAATTTAAGGTTTTTCAGGGAAATTGGTATTTCTTTTAACTGTTTATTCGAATAATTTTTGAGAGAAAGAGAGAGACAGAATGTGAGCAGGGGAGGAGTAGAGATAGAGGGAGACACAAAATCCAAAGCAGGCTCCAGGCTCAGAGCCATCAGGACAGAGCCTGACGTGGGGCTTGAACTCAATAACTGTGAGATCATGACCTGAGTCAAGTCCGAGGCTTAAGTGACTGAGCCACCCAGGTGCTCCCAGGGAAATTGGTAATTTTGAGAGAGGTTCAAGTATATTTGTTTTTGGCAATGGATGGTAAAGGTCAGGTAGATTAATGTGGCTAGTCCAATTTAGATATGAAAATCTATGAAATTCTGCCAGCTTGAAGATTTTAGGGAAGGATAATTGTAAAAATTATCTTCCTAATGTCATTTTATCATGTCTGAGATTTTTTCTTGAATGTCAGTTCTCTTTCTCTCTTTCTTTTGATATGAATGTGCAATATCTTTTTCCCCCAAATTCTACTGATTTGCCAGCAGTCTTTCTTGTTTCCTCTGTTTTTTCTTTTCCACTTATGTTGTTTAAATTCAGAGAGCTTTCTTTGTAGAAATTGAACCAAATAATAAGGCAGCATAAAACTCTGAGTTCAGCAGAAAGTGAATTGCTTGTGATTAACCCTTGAGAATTGAGTCACTGCAAGATAACAAAGAAAGAGTGTTTTTTGATACAACCTGCTCATTCTTCTTTTCCATTTGCAGATGAGACCTTTTTTCTCCCTGGGTGTGGTGAATCACATACTGCTTTGGTTGGGCTTCATGTATCCTGCTCCTCATGGCATGGTTTTAGAAAAACAAGTACCAAACGAGAGCTCACAGCCTTCCTTTCCTCTGACTGCGGTCCTGTCACAGACTTTACTCTCCGCAAAAAGGCAACTCATTTTCCAGTTGCTTAAGGCAAATAACCTTGACATCCCTGCTTACCCCCCAGCTTTATTGAGATATAATTGATAAATAAACATTGTATATATGTAAGGTATACATGAGATTTGATACACATTGTGAAATAATTACCACAAATTAACACATACATCGCCTCACATTGTGTGTGTGTGTGTGTGTGTTTGTGGTGAGATTACTTAAAGACCTACTCTTAGCAAAGTCAAGTGTAAAACTTACTCATTTTATAACTGAAAATTTGACCAACATCACCCCCATTTTTCCGACCCCTAACCCCTGGCAACCACTGTTCTATTCTCTGCTTCTGTGAGATCATACAGTATTTGTCTTTCTGTGTCTGGCTTATTTTACTTTGCCTAATGACCTCTAACATTGCAAATGTTAGAATTTCCTTCCTTTTTATGGGTGAATAATATCCCATGTATATATACATATTTTCTTTATCCACTCATCTGTCAGTGGCTGTTTCTTTCTTTCGTACTTCATTCACATCCAGTCTGTCAACAACTCTTAATGCCTTTATCTTCAAAGTATATCTAGAATCTGAGCACTTTCCCCCATCGCCATCACTAATCACTTTGGTCCAAGCTACCATTACCTCTTAGATTATTTTAATAGACTCCTAACGCACCTCCCTGGCTCTGGCTTTGACATGTTTCTTCTTAACATGACAACTAGAGGTCATTTTACAATTCTAACTAAGATAATGTTAGGCATCTTCTCAAAACAATCATGTCTCGTATCACTGAGAGAAAAGTTAAACTTTTTCTGTTGATCCCTAAGGCCTGACATGAGGTGTAGCCCATGTTACCTTCCGACCTCATTCCCTTATTCCTTCCCCATCCCCCTCACACTCTGCTCTGTGCACACTGGCCTTCTGGGTCTCCCTCAGGCACACCAGGTAGGCCCCTGCTTTGGGGCTTTCAGACATATTCCACCTGCCCAGTGATCTTCCCTTAGATATTAGCGTGGCTTCTTCAGTTTCTTCAGTTTTATTTTTGTTTTTTCTAAAAGTCACCTTTTCAGTGAATTGTTCTGGTAATTCTATCTAAATTTGCTGCTGTCAATATATAAATACACACCCTCTTCTTTACCTGCTTAATATTCTCCATGGCATATAACACTTTCTATTGTAAATTTTCCTGATTTATATTATTTAATGTCTGTTTCTTGTGCTAAAATGTAGCTTCAGAAGGATAAGGATTTTGTCTGATAAATCATCAGGACTTAGAATTGTGACTGGCATATAATATTGTAGGCACTCACTGAGTATTTATTGAAATCAGTCAACCAGTCAAAGATGAGAGATAGCCTCCAAATAGCTACTTGAAAAATACCTAACTCTTTTGTTGGGAGTTTCTTTATTTTTCTTTGTATAACAACTCAATCATTTCTTCATGTTTTCTTCCTACATGGATCTGTGGATTATCTTCGTTTTTATAATGAAATTTACGTGACATACGACTCTCTACTTCATTTTCTTGGTCATATATGAGACTTTTGGATATGTAGTTACCTGGTCCAGGATGTTTAGAGACGTGATTATGTGTCATTTTCTTAATTAAATTTGACTATCTTTGTCCATTGTATTTTCCTTTTTCAAATATAATTCTATTCATTAGCAGACACCAATGCAGTATACAAATCATACAAACTCCAAAAGGCATCTGGATAGTGAGGAACCTTCATAAGGTCATTTTCATCTCATTATACAAATTTTTAAGACTTAAATACCATTGACCAATATCACATACGTGTGTTATGTGTATACATACAGTCTTTTCCATGGTAACCATAATGAAATTGTTAAAAGCTGAATTTCCAAATTTGGTGCAAGTAGAATGTTTTCTATTTTCCTTATATGTAGACCACTGTTCCCAAACACCAGTCTGGACCAGTTGTAAAGAATTAGCTGGTAGAATTTTTAACTGATTTATAACTGATTTTGTTCTTAGGTGAATATTTTCCCCCCAAGTTTCAATTAAATTCCAGTTAGTTAACATATAGTGTAATATTAGTTTCAGGTGTAGATTTTAGTGATTTATCACTTAACGTACAACACCTGGTGCTCATCAAAAGTGCCGTCCTTAATCCCCACACCTATTTAACCCATCCCCTTGCCTATCTCCCCTCCAGTAACCCTCAGTTTGTTCTGTGTAGTTAAGAGTCTGTTTTTTGGTTTTCTTTTCTCTTTCCCCCCCATATTAATTTTTTAAAGTTTGTTTGTTTGTTTATTTATTTACTTATTTTGAGAAAGAGCCCAAGCACATAAGCCGGGGAGGGGTAGAGCCAGAGAGGGAGACACAGGATCCGAAGCAGGCTCAGCACAGAGCTATCAACAAAGAGCCCGACTCGGGGCTCGGACTCACAAACCAGATCATGACCTGAGCTGAAGTCAAGGCTTAACTGACTGAGCCACCCAGGTGCCCCTGTCCATTTCATTTGTTTTGTTTCTTAAATTCCACCTCAGTGAAATCATATGGTATTTGTCTTTCTTGTATGTGCACATTTTTATAGGAAGATCAGCTTCTTTATGTGCTTGCCTAATTTTGTACAGAAAAGAAAATTGTATCTAAGAATTTATTTAGGTCTTCTGCAGGCCTAGAATATGCTAGCTGCTTTTCAAACCCATATACATCCAAATCTTCAAAAAAAAAAGTTTCAATACTAAAACTTGTGCAAGGCAGCTTTGTGGATATTTTCAAAAACAACAACAAAAACCCTTGTGTGGCATCCACATTTCCCTTCTTCTCTCTCCTGTGTCTGTGTGACACCTGTGACAGTTGTAGCTAAGTCAGAGTATAGGTATATAACATCGTTCTTTTTACTTTTTTTTTTTAAGTTTATTTATTTTGAGAGAGAGAGAGAGAGAGAGCACAAGCTTAAAAGGGGCAGAGACAGAGAATCCCAAGCAGGCTCCACGCTCCGTGCGTGGATTCAAATTAATGAATCGTGAGATCATGGCCTGAGCGAAAATCCAGTCAGATGCTCAACCGACTGAGCCACTCAGGTGCCCATACACATCTTTCTTTTTAAAGAAAATTGCCTAATTGCTCCTATTTTCAGCACATATTGTAATTTTCTGAAGCCAAAGAAATAACATTTCTCCAGTTTCTGTGAAATCACAGATGTACCATGTCTAGTCGCATGAGGCCTTTAACCTGGTTATTGCCTAGTTGTTAGAAAAGGACTGTCCTTGTGGTAGTAACAGTATGCCTCATTCACTGTTTTGCTTTGAAATTGTCTTTTCAGTGTCATTTTTGTCTTTCTGTTACTGGCAAATTAGTTTTAAAGAATCATTGTTTAAAAAACATTCAAAATAAAAATTGGAGTATATTATGTGCTTGACACTGGATCAGATATGATGTTGCTTATATAAAAGAAAGAAATTAGATCCTGTTAGCCAGAGGATATAATACTGAAATTTAAGTAAACGTGAAATAGCATAGCAATAGAGCATATGTGAAATTTTTTTTGAATAGTGGTAAATTAGAGAAACGTTGATGGAATTCTCTGATATTTACACAGTTATGCCAAATGAACCATAGGCTATTTAAATAAAGCCCCAGTATGTTTTAGATGTTATTTTACTTTTAAAAATTAAAGTCAAATAATGGTATTGTCAAGAGTTCTGTGTGAACTACTTGCTGAGATTTCAGATTTGCTCTCTTGTACTTCCTGTTTTCTTTTTCTTTCTTTTAATTTTTTTTTATTTTTTGAGAGAGAGAGAGAGAGAGACTGTGAGCGGGGGGGGGGGGGGGGGGGGG
>NW_027532407.1:170432-248753 GCF_008692635.1 Crocuta crocuta
TCCAGGCTCTGAGCTGTCAGCACAGAGACTGACTCAGGGGGAAGAGGAGGGGGGGGGGGGGGTGGGGGGGGGGGGGGGGAGGGGGGGCAGAGAGAGAAAGAGACAGAGACAGAGACAGAATCCACAGCAGGTTCCAGGCTCCGAGCTGTCAGTGCAGAGCCCAATGTAGGGCTTGAACCCGTGAACCATGAGATCGTGACCTGAGCCAAAGTTGAACACCTAACTGACTGAGCCACCAAGGTGCCCCTGTGTTTGCAATTAGATAGTTTCTTTTCCCCTTTGGGGTCATTCACATATGTGGAGAGCTGAGGGAATTTATTGTTACTTTAGCACTCTTTCAATTTGTGTATGGAAAAAATACCAATGATTTTTTAGTGCATGAAAAACCGTTATGTAGCAGATAAATATGTTTTTCTAGGAAATTGATCATATTTTGGACCACTTAATGTTAAAAGTTTTAACTTAGTTGCTTATATCTAACAGTTTTAATATTTCCATAGAAAACTTAATGAGAAAGACCTTTGTTCTTATTTCAGAGTATAAAATCTGATTGTGGAAGTGGTATTTTTTGAAAAACTCAAGTGGAGTTCAATTTCCAAATAATAGTTTTTGTTTGTTATCCATGGTTTATGCCTAAAAAGTGTAAACTATTTTCATATTAATTAATTAAAATACAATTAAAGAGGTAAATCAGTTATAGTTCCCTTCCAATAAGGAAAATGAGTTTTTGATGAGAGCTGTGCATAACTTTGTCCATTCACTGTGGGTAAATAAGATTTGATTGCACAGTTTTGGTCATGTATTGAACGTTCTGATTTGCTCCATTGATCTACCTAATTTGGGTTTGGTTTCTTTTTGTTTTTAAAGATTGTAAGGCCTTTCATGTTTATCGTTCTATAAAATTAGTCTTGAGAAATAGAGTTTAACTCTGTCATCAATGCTATTTTTCATGTATTATTATTTTGATTTATTATATTATTAATCTTTTTATTGTATTGTCGAATGAATGAAAAATGAAATATATATGGCAGGGCTTCTGATGTGCTCTAGGAGCACAAAGGTAAATGATACACCCTTTTTGACTTCAGTGAGCTTATTTATTTACATATTTTTTATGGAGGTTCTCATGTTGGGGCTTGTGAACTGAAGGACTTCAGAGAAACCTTTGGATCCCTTCAAATTATGTATAAAAAATTTGCTGTGTATATATATCTGTGGTTTTCTGGAGTGACCCATAGAATTAATCATATTTTTAAAAGGCTCTTGATATCTAGAAAAGCTAAAGGAGACAGAGCATATCTAACTATAAACTAGTATAATAAATGTAATAAGGATAAAAACAAAGGTCCTTGGGATATTAAACATTGGAGGCCCATCATGTTTCAGGTCCTACATAGGACTCGTTTGATATGGGCCTTTGCCTTGTTATGTGCTCTGTCTGTTGTGCAGAATATAGTGACTGATGTACAATAATGTTTGTGTCAGTGAGGGTCCTGGCAGTAATGGATGCTTTCTTTGAAGATAGTTTAATGAAGAGATTATTTGCAGAGGTAGGCACGGTTTAAGATAACCAGAAATGGGTGATGAATCACCCAGAGGCCAGCAGTGATTGGAGACTGTTATCCACCCAGGGAACCGGGCAAGAGAATGGGAATTATGTTCCACAACCCAATGAGAGTTGTGGGCATGGAAGAGGAGCCCTTTAACAGGAGCTATGGTTGAAAAGAAAACATAACAGAAAGTAAATTGTACCATTACTTCTATCTTTTTCCACCTTTTGCTTTTCTGCTGATGATTCCTGTTTGAGAAGACAGTCTTTTGTGCACAGTCTATCAATCCTACTTGGCCACATAAAAGTGGGCATTGTGCTCAGAATACTTCCCTACCAAGAGATGTGGAGTTCACATACCCTGTGCTGGGTTTACCACCTTTGTGGGATTTCTTTGTTCTACTGAAGCATAGTCAGTGACTCTCACATATGCCCTCAGCTTTCAGTATTTCAGACTCCAGGGATGGTGCAGGGTGGAGAGAGGCTGGGTAGGTCCTTCTATTGCACCACCAGAGGGGTGGGTGTTTGTAGGCTCATTTCCCTTAGCCAGCCAGTGCTGGGGGCACCCATTAGCCTTAACGGACTGATGCGTACAACTGAACTGAGCTTTATCTTCTTTAGTGTAAGGAAAGCATTATCCAGTGCTTAAATGTGTAGTGTTTTCCTTGGCAACTTT
Organism: Crocuta crocuta; assembly: GCF_008692635.1. Taxonomy (NCBI): domain Eukaryota; kingdom Metazoa; phylum Chordata; class Mammalia; order Carnivora; family Hyaenidae; genus Crocuta; species Crocuta crocuta. Next base: position 172,658 of record NW_027532407.1, read on the forward strand.
GATACCAAGATGCAACAGGCACAAGTGTTTGGAGTCCACTCCTGGGATTGGTAACCTGTTCCTGGTGTTCTTTTTGACACTTCCTCTCTTTGGCGAAACCAAACCAGAAACTAGAGGGCAAGTGAGGACTTGGATAATGTGGATAAAGGGAGGCAGAAGTACAAAGCAAGTCAGAGAAGGGTGGAGAAGGAATCTGGAGGGACAGATGGAGAATAATCAACAGAGTGCTTAATACTTAATTGTTGAATTAAATTGAATATTGTTAAACACACTTTAGATTTACATATTAAAGTGAAAAATGACCAAATGCCTAATGCTTTAATGTTTCTAATATACCTCCAAATGAAAATCTCTTTGGAATTGTAGAGGCAACTGTTTGTCTTTGAGTGGTTAAAATAATAAAAATGACACAATCATGATTAATCTATAAAAATGTGAAATTAGAATAATTCAACTCTTCAAGACTATATTTCTCAAATATGCTTTTTTGAACTGTGAAAATTTGTATTATTTAATTTAGAGAAGACCAACTCATTTTCTAGGGCCTGCCTCAAAAATTACTTTTATGAATCTTCCCTTAGACAAATTTGTTTGCAGAACACTGTTCAGACTTCTGCTATACCACTTATATTCAATAATAGCTAGTTATTTTTATTGATAAAAGCAGTTCACATTTACTGTTTACTATGTACCAACCCACTGTGCTAAGTCCTTTACATACATTATTATATTTTATCCTCGCAATAACCAGAGGATGTATACATACTGTTGTTGGTGCATGAGATGCCTCAATGGACAGAAGCTCCACAGAGGGCAGAGATCTTTATATGCCGATATTAATGTTTCTGCAGCATTTTGCTGTTGTTAGCATCCCCTGTTCTTTTAGTTGAGTACCTTTTCATATGTTTATTAGCCATTTAGATTTTTTTCTATGAAGTCCCTGACCTTTTTGCCTATGGTTCTGTTGAATTGTCTCCCTTACTAGTAATGGGGAGTAATTCTATATATGTCATTGGGTATATGCTCATTGTCTGTTATCTGTTGCAAATGACTTCAGTTCTGTGGCAAATTTAGACTTAAGTGTTAAGAACAGGTCTTATCTGGGTAGGCAAAGATAAATATTTCTAGACAGATGAAAGAATAAACAAAGTTATAAGGAAGGACAGTAAATTTACACATGAAATAGTTGAGTAGTTGGTTTGGACTGAGGTTCATTAAAGTGAACCAGTGGAAGATAAGACTGGAAATTTCAAACTATAAAGCCTCAGGGAAGCTCTAGAAAATGGCAAAAATATACCTCAACAGAATATCTTCTTTAAATCAATACTCACTTCCCTTCTGTTCAGGACAATCTGTGTAGACAACCTGAAGGAAACTTTGGAAACTATTTTGCCTCTCTGGATAGCTAGCTAGCTCTAGGCTTCCTCTCCTCTGCCAGGGGAACAAAGTGCCCTTCACTAGAGTGCCCCAGTGCTACTGCCTGGTGAAAAAGTATATCTTCGAACTAGAACTGAGGAGGAGAACCAGGGATGAACTTCCTTCATCTTGTCTATGAAGAACTTTACATTTCTGAGAGAGAGATGCTGGATATTCAAGGTAGAGCACTTTCATACCATCTCTGCAGTCTCAACTTTCATCTTACTACTTCTGCACCAGTGTGAAATGATTCCATTCTGTTAACTACTGAGATTATTCTAGATATTTTTTTTACGGTCTTTCCAGGATCTTACAGATTTACCTCTCACCACTAATCAGATAAAAACATTTCTATAGTGTCTATTCTTAATTCTGTATCCATCAAAATTTGATTTGCCTACAAGCACCTGAAAGTAATAGTGGCCTCCAAAGATAGAATTTCATTTTTATCTTGTGTAAATAGAGGCAGTCCAGGGGTGCTGTGGCATCTCCATGATGATCTGGGACACTGTCAGTCTCCTTTCATCTCATTGCTTTTCCTTCTTTATCCAACATTGGCTGCTCCAGGTAGAATGTCTACATTTCTAGCCAGCAGGAAGAAGGAATAGAAAAGAAGGACATTTCTTCCATCCCCAAAGGACTTCTCAGAAGTTGCACTTGCCACCCTGCTTATATCTTATAAGTCAGTATTTAGTTAATATAGCCATAGTCTAAAGGAGGCTTGGAAATAAGTCTGACTAAAACTAAGAATTCCTAATCCTAGAGAAGAAAGGGGGAATAGATATTGGGGGGGGGAGGGTAACCATTGAGCTCTGTTACATAAACCTCTTCTGTTTTGACTTAAATATTTTTCTGAGATGGTAAAGGAGAAAAGCATAGAATAAAATGGAGTCTATAACCAATTTAAAATGGATTTTTATCAGAATGAGCTCATAACTTTGTAGATTCTCAATTCTTGGCTTTTTTTTTTTTTTAATATTTTTTATTTATTTCTAGGAGAGAGAGAGAGAGAGAGAGACAGCGTGAGCAGGGGAGGGTCAGAGAGAGAAGGAGATACAGACTCTGAAATAGGCTCCAGGCTCTGAGCTGGCAGTCAGCACAGAGCCCGACGCGGGGCTCGAACCCACGAACCGCGAGATCATGAGCTAAGCAAAAGTCAGACGCTTAACTGGCTAAGCCACCCAGGCGCCCCTAAATTCTTGGCTCTTAAAAATTTTTATATTGGTCTGTAAAGGTTGAAATAAACTAACTTTTAAATTGTTCATAATTCTTACTAATTTTTGGCAGTTTGACTTCTTTACTTAACATAGATCTAATGTTTTAACACATTTTAAAATATAGTAAATGCTATTGGAAATATGTACCTTTTATCTTTGTAGAAGATAAGTTATTTAACTACTATTGAGGATAATCTATAGAAAATATTTTAGCAACAGGTAACATAAAAACTCTTGGGTGGAATGAATTCAAATATATGGAAATTAAATGAAATCTAGAATAGGTTTAGTTTACTGAAAATTAGTTGATATGGTACACAGCAGGTGGAATCCCATAGACTGCAGATTTTTTAAAAAATGCTGTTCTTCACAGCAGAGTTTGAGGAAAATGTACTATTTAACATAATTATTCTCATTATTTTAAATGGTTTACTTGGGGAAAAATAAGCCAGTGTGTAAGACTGTAAGTGATAATCATTTTTTCCTTCACAGGCAGGAAGTTTGATAGCTGTCGGACTAGGTGTTGCAGCTCTTGCCTTTGCAGGTAAGATAAATAAAGCACACTTCTCAACAAATGTTGCGGGAGAAATATTTCCACATAGCTTCTATAGTGATTCATGAGGATACCCTCCGTATTCCGAGGTTTGGGTTTTAAGACATTGTACATTCTCATTCGTTTCTCCATTTATACTCACTAAACATTTGTCGGTGTAGCAAAAGCTAGATAAACTGTGTAGTGAAGAAAATTAACAATATAGAAGCTAGGAAAACTAGCCCCAATAGTAGTTGATCTTCGTAGTATTTTTTTTTTCTTTTTTAGCTTGAACTATAGTGTACTTTAAAAACCTTCTTTAATATGAAGCAGTGTAAGTGATATGGGGCTCCTCTGTTTTCCCTTGATTTGTTGTTCTTGGTTTTTTTTGCAGCAAGATTACACATTTCCTGAACTGTCACTTTTTTTGATGAGCATAGTTATTCCCTGTAATGTATTACTTCGTTTTTTTAAACACATTGGTGTAATCTCTTCTGTAAACCTGAGAGAATTTCTTTTACTGCCCAGATCACCAAAGAATAATTATAAAAATTTAAGGCAAAATTGCTGTCTCTTCCAGTTGTAAATGGAAATTGCATAGCTGTTTCCTAATCAGGTGTTAATCTGAGAGCATTTCTCGTTGATCAAGATTTACATTTTTTTATCATTTGTGTCTCTTAAGTTTCATGGATTTGATCTTGTTTGTCGGATCTTCTTTTTAAGTGAAGTTACATTCCATTGTGGTTATATGGAGTTAGTAAGATACAATAGAAAAATGAGACATAAAAGAGTTTTGTTTTGTCTTATATGGTATTTAATTTCACACAACTCTCTTAAGGCACCTTAAACGTACATAAACACTTAAAAATCAAGAAGATCAGTGGTGCAGGTTCTCTTGGTCTTTGTACCATCAGCATCTTGTGTCTCCTCATTACGACTGTACTGAAGTTTTCTTTTTTTTTTAATTTTTTTTTTTAATGTTTTTATTTATTTCTAGGAGAGAGAGAGAGAGAGACAGCGTGAGCAGGGGAGGGTCAGAGAGAGAGGGAATCACAGACTGAAACAGGCTCCAGGCTCTGAGCTGGCAGTCAGCACAGAGCCCGACGTAGGGCTCGAACCCATGAACCGCGAGATCATGACCTAAGCGAAAGCCGGACGCTTAACCGACTGAGCCACCCAGGCGCCCCTGTACTGAAGTTTTCTGAGAAAACCATCATCCAAAAAGGAATTCTGACAAACTCGCGCAGAAACATGAAACAATTTTAGTGTTAACTATTATAGCAGAATTGGTATAGTTACTTTAAAATTCAAATGTAGGATTTTTATTTGAAATTAAAGACAGATGCTGTACTTTTGCCAGGGTCTTCTTTCTAAAATGAGAATTGATGTGTGTATTGTGTACATGCTGTTGCCAAGTTCTTATTACTAACTAGAACATTAATAGCAGGCAGCTCTCTTCCAGAGCCAAATACAGCTGAATCATGGAATTTAGGAGAAAGTACACTTAGCCTTGTTGGAACTAGGTCTTCTGGCTTATGGTTAAAGTAAACCTCCAGATGTCACTTATGGACGCCTTTACCTGCTTTTTACATTGAGACTGCCTATATGTGCTTTTAAATTTTAAGTTTTGAGATAATTAAAAAGCTGTATTGTGTACTGTTGTAGAAGCAGATGGAATTTGACATCTGTGGGATAAGAGACTCGGATGAGTTAGGCTCTCAGTTACTCAGTGTCACTTATTTAACTTATTTAATTTCCCTTTATTTAATGCTCTCCTGGATCTCAAGAACTTTTTATTTTCTATGTGGATTGACTATTTCCCATCTTCCATTTCTAGCGTCCTATTTTCCATATGTCGTTTGCACAGGAATAACAGTGTGTTTAGACAGGTAGCTTCTATGAGGTGTGTGTAATTGAGCTTTCCCAGTGGAAATCTTGATTTGCAAAGAAGGTTATGGTTGGAAATTGAATAAAATCCAGGGTGTCATAACGGGTTTTCTAGCAAGACTTTTGGGAAGAGAGACACTACTATTAATAGGTACATATGCTGATTAGGGTACAAAAGGTAAATTGGCCAGGTAATATTTTATTCTTGTTCTGTGCTCTCAAAATAGTTTGGGACCTGTTTCACTATTGAAGACTCAAAGGAGTTTTAGTTATTAGGATACCTAAGAAAAGAAAACACTGAAATAAAATATGCTTTTAGGAGAATTGTTAAATTTGGTGAGAAATTGACAGTAAATATCTTTGGTAAATATTTTTTATATTGTTGCTTTTTCCTTTATAGATAATTCCATTGAAATTGTTCCTGTGTTGTACAGATCCTAAATAGTATTTGTTTGCTAAGTATTTCAAAGTGATTTTCACTGGGAAAATCAATACAAATAACCAGATGTGCGAATATACACATACATAAAAGGACTTTATAATTTGTTATAGAAAGAGTATTAGGATCTTATTTTTTGTTACCTATCATATTATATAAATAGAAGATATTACATATAAACATTGACATTTTCTGATTTTATAATCATGAATTAGAACTTGATAAATTTAATAACTGTTTATTTTTATTTTATTTTTTATTTTAGAGACAGAATGTGTCAGCCAGGGAGAGGGGCAGAGGGAGAAAGAGAATCACAAGCAGATTTTATGCTCAGCACGGAGCCCAAGACACGGGCTCAATCCCACCACCCTGGGATCACGACCTGACCTGAAATCAAGAGTCGCATGCTTAACCAGCTGAGCCACTCAGGCCTCCCTAAATTTAATAACTATCTTAATTACATTAAAATGAAATGCCTCCTGCATTCAATAAATTAGAAATTTGAAAAGATAGGACTTTCTGGTAAATTTTCAAATAGTTGTTGAAATAACATATAGAAAAGAAGCTATCAATAAATATTGTAATTACTACTTTGTGAATATTGTCTTTGATTATAGAAAATATGTTTGCTACTATTCCTGTTATTTTTTAGGTCGCTATGCATTTCAGATCTGGAAACCTCTAGAACAAGTAATCACAGAAACAGCAAAGAAGATTTCCACTCCTGTGAGTTAAAGATGGCTTTAGTGAGAAGGCTTGTTTTGATTTTTGTTTATATGCCATACTTGATAGTAATTAAGAAAATGTCTTAGATTTTTCAAGATTTGTAGTTTATTGTCTTCATGATACCATTGGGGCATTTGTCTATTTATTGATTTGTCTTAGTCTCTTAGTCACGTTATTTTTATTTCTAACCTTATTCCTGCTTTCGACATCTAATTATTATATCTCTCTTAGTATTACACCAACTTTGAGGTAATTTATCTTCATTGTTTAGTTAATATTAATTCTTTTAGTGATTGTTTATATTAATCCTTGTGGTAGAAGCTGGGTATAGTTGATGAACAAAACAGACAAGTTCCTTGCTCTGGTAGAGCTTACCCAAGAGTTTATTTCATCATAAAATTTGAAATTGGTCCCCATGTACCACTGCCTGATCATTTCAAACACAAAATTACAAGATTCCAATCCTGAAATCCTGTGGGGCTTACGCATTCATCTGTAGGCATTGTAGCTACCCTACTGAGCTAAATGTAGGTGAAGAATGAATGATAGTAGATATCTAAAAGCTACAGTGTAGTGAACTGGTTTGTAACTACTGGACACAGTGCAAAGAAAACTCACTGAAGCACTGCAGCATAAACATGGACTTAGGAAATAGAATCACATATGGGATAGATCAGCTTGGCTTACAGCAATTTGAGATTGAATGGCTTGTTTTAGCAAAGGCATTACAGGCTTGTGAGGCTTAGTTAGCCATGAACAATGACCACACTTTCAAAGGATGACATACTGACAATTAAACTTAGGTCCAAAAGAATTGCAAGTGATTTTGCAGACCTATAAATATATGTCTGTGATTAGAAGGAGCATGTGTTTCTCTTCTTCTGTGTTCCTATTTATATTTTATTTGGCTACAGTATTAATAGGTATTTAGCATTCATTCAGTAAATAGTCATTAAGCTCCTTCTACATGCCAGACATTTTCATGGAGAGTGGGGTATAGTCATGGACCATACAAAGACATTGCCCTTAGGAGTGTTTATTTTAGTCGACACAGGCAATTAACAAGTGAATGAATAAGTAAAATACATAATATGTAGAAGTGTTGACTGCTTTTAAGAAAACTAAATCAGGATAGGAGGTTAAAGAATAGCAGCAGAGAGGAATCAATATTAGATGGGTCAGGGAAGGCCTCACTGAAAAGATGAGAGAGCAGATGTGAATCTCTGAAGAAAGAGCTATCTTGGGAGTAAAGGACTGCTGAGGTCCTGAAGTGGAAGTGAGCTTTGCAGCAAGAATAACTCCAGTGAAGTATGCAAAGGGAATAGTGGTAGAATAGGGCCCAGATCATTTGAAGCCCAATAGACTATGATAAAACTGCCAATTTTACTTTAAGTATAATAATGGAAAGCTTTTGGAAGGTTTTGAGCATGGGTGCAATGTGATTTGCATTTTAGATGATCACTTTGCCTGCTGCATGGAGGGTAGACAAGAACGAGCCAGAGTAAAAGTCAATCCAGTTAAGAGGGTATTGAGATACTCCAGGTAATAGATAATGGCAGCTTGAAATACAGGAATGGAAATAGTGGTGTAGTTCTATCGAATGTTATTTATGTCTTTACAGAAGTTTAAAAATAATGAATGGAGAGAATTCAGAGATTATTTTTCTTCTGTTAAGGTGATTTTCAGTATATATATATGTATAATATAATATTATATATGTATATAAACTATATGTGTAAATAAAGATTCTAAAGTTTTGTAGAGCTATATTATTTAACATTGTAAGGAAGAGAGAGCAAGAAAATGAGAAAATTTTCACTGCTCTGTGGAGGCTCACGGATAAGGTAGAATAATTTAAGAGATTGTCATGGGTGTACTAAATAGAGAAATAATATATCCCTCTTTCCTTCTCCTTTCTGGGCTTGAGTTAAGAAATAGTTTTTGATAAATCTGGCCCTGTTTCCCCCTACAAAGTAGTACTCTTGCCGTTTGCATGGAAAATATTTCTTAGAACATCTTTATCATCATCACCGTCATCATAATTATACCTCTGTGAAGATAAGAGTATTTTAAACAATTTGTTAAATATTAATAATTCTAGGAAACCTGAGAAATTAAATATGTGCATACTTTCTCTTGGCACTAGTGATTCCAAAAAGTCAAACTTCATAAAACACAGCATTTACAATGTTTTGGCTGTTGTAAATATGATTCATTATTAAACCAAATAGAGTTGTTAAAAGAGAGGAATCTGTAATTGTGTCCTACTAAATCTCTGTCACTCAAAGAAAGCATTCAAGGTTCAAGTTTCTATGTTTATAAAAACAATTTTTTTAAAATGTTTATTTATCTTTGAGAGAGAGACAGAACATGAGTGGGGAAGGGGCAGAAAGAGAGGGAGACACAGAATCTGAAGGAGCGTCCAGGCTCTGAGCTATTAGCACAGAGCCCCATGTGAGGCTTGAACTCATGAAACTTGAGATCATAATGTGAGTCGAAGTCAGATGCTTAACTGACTGAGCCACCCAGGCACCCATCTATGGGTTCTTTTTAAATTTCTTCTGGAAGTTTGTTTTTTGTGTGCTTTATTTAACATCATCTTGTTCTTAAATCTCATCTTGGTTTTCCCCCATTTTTCTGGAGTACTGCTTGGAGTACTTTTTCCATATGGAATGCATGGATGGTAAACATTTTAAGTTCTTGTCTGCTAAACAGTTTGTTTCTTTTGCTCTCATTGTTAGTCATCAGCTGCTGGCTCCTTGGAAATCTGGTGGAGCCAGTATGAGGGAAGGACAGAAATTTCTGCTCAGAGGGTGCCTGGCTGGCTCAGTCAGTGGAGCCTGCAACTCTTGATCTATGGATCATGAGACTGAGCTCATGTTGGGTGTAGATTACTTAAAAAGAAAAAAAAAATCTCTGCTCAGACTGAACCTCAGTGCCCATGTACGTACTTTCCTGTATACTCAGCCACATTTTCTGGTGCACTGAGACTCTCAGCCAGAATTTCTGGAGTTCTCATTCTTACTCCTTTGTAAACAGCCTGTTTTGGTTTTCTTTTGTTGTTTGTGTTTTAGATTTTTAGGTTTTTGATAATTTTTATTTGTTTTTTTTTAATTCTGGAAGTTTTGGGGTTTATTTTCCTTTATTACTGATGTTCTGAAGTTTCACGGATATTCTCAGTAAGACTTCTGTGAACATTTCCTATTTTTATTCTGGAAGATTCTCTGTACTTTTTCTTCAATTATTTTTTTCCTTATATTTTCTCTCTTTTCTGTTCCTGGAACTCTTGCTAGAGACACATTGGACCTCTGAGTCTATCCTTTATGTCTCTGAACAGTTTCTTTCTTATTTTTCATCTTCTTTTTGTTTTACATTCCACAGTATTTCCATAGCTTATCTTCCAGATCACCAGATTGATTTTTAGCAATTACCAATCTGTTTTTTTAATATATCACTAGATTTTTTTTACTATATATATACATGTATATAATATTATATATTATAAATATATAATATGTATTATATTATTATATATATCTAAATTAAAATTACTTTTTAAATTAATATATTAAATATTAATATTTAATAAATTTTCCATCTTAATCTTTTATGGATATAAGATACTAATTCAGAAATTGTGAAGTCCTCTTCTGCTTTCTGATTTACCTCCTTCCTCCAAAAGCCAGGTGTTATTTATTCATCTTTGTTCTGTTTTTCCCTCCCATGGTATTGGATTTGTTCAAACATCTGATAATCCTTGGTTATTGATGTATGTTTGTGAAGACTAAGTTGAATAATACAAGTGGCCTTTTCTTAACAGTTTGGTAAACTCACTATTTATTAATAATTTTTTTATTGCTTATTTATTCATTAAAAAATTTTTTTAATGTTTTTATTTATGTCTGAGAGATAGAGAGAGTCTGAGCAGGGGAGGGTCAGAGAGATAGGGAGACACAGAATCTGAAGCAGGCTCCAGGCTCTGAGCTAGCTGTCAGCACAGAGCCTGATGTGGGGCTTGAACCCACAAACCGTGAGATCATGACCTGAGCCGAAGTCGGACGCTTAACCGACTGAGCCATCCAGGCGCCCCAATGTTTATGTATTTTGGAGAGACAAAGCATGAGCAGGGGAGAGGCAGAGAGAGGGAGAAACAGAATCCTAAGCAGGCTGCAGGCTCTGACCTGTCAGCACAGAGCCCTATGTGGGGCTTGAGCTCACAAACTCTGAGTTCATGACCTGAGCCAAAGTTGGATGCTTTAATGGACTGAGCCACCCAGGCGCTCCTGTAAACTCACTTTAATTGAACAAGAAAGAATATTGATAGTGGGCTGTGAATACAAAGATGGTTTGTGTCAACAGGCATGTTTTCCAAAGCAAGGAGCCCAGAGGCAGGCTTGAGACCTCCAGACAGAGGTTGAGGAGATGGAGCACTGTGTGCATTTCATTCCTTGCCACAACTGTCCCCCTCGCTGGCCTTCTGGGTTCTGTAATGGGATCTGCTAGTACTCTTCTTTGCTTCTGTTGGGACTTACTGCCCACAATGAGATACATCTCAGGCAAGTAGTTGTTTTTCTTAGCCGGAGGGCGAAAATGACAGGCGGTAGCCCCTTATGCTCTGTGTTAATGGAGTTAGAAATGGCCATCTCTGCTGTTCTGGTTTAATTAATTATCCTGATGTCATATTTGTTGACTCTAAAGTTAGTGTTTTTATTTTATTTTATTTTATTTTATTTTATTTCATTTCATTTCATTTCATTTCATTATTTTATTTTATTTATTTTTTAAATTCCCTGAGAGGGGTTTTCTTCTTTGCTCTGGTGTTTGAAGCTGCAGTGATTTTTTTTTTTTTTTTTAATATCTTTAACTGTAATCTTACCTGTTTTCAAGCTTTCTGGTTTGCTGCTTATGTCATTTCTTATTTTCTAGGCCCAATATAGACTTTTACTTTTAAAAATATCTCTCTTCTTATTTCAGATGCACTTTGAAAAGCAAAAGACCTTTTTTTTTTTTTTTTTTTTTTACAAATTGTTTATTTTAAATTTTTNCCTTGTTCCTCCGTCAAGTTCCTCCTAATTCTCCTATACGTGCAAACATATGGTATTTGTCCTTCTCTGCCTGACTTATTTCGCTCAGCATAACACCCTCAAGGTCCATCCATGTTGCTACACATGGCCAGATTTCATTGTTTCTCATTGCCATGTAGTATTCCATGGTATAGATAAACCACATCTTCTTGATCCATTCATCTGTTGATGGACACTTAGGCTCGCAGAAGACCTTTTTTATTCAATCTTCTGTTTTGAATCAGTACTTTTTTGCTTGACCTTTCATATATTAATATCTGTTATAAACTCAGGTAATGTTTAACTACCCCTAATTTATTTCTGGGGAAGAAACCCCAGTCTTTCATCTCCTTTTGATTGAGGCTTTTATTTTTCTATTTGTGAAAATGTCCTTTTATTTGAATACCATTTTTTTAAATTGGGATTTTGTTTTATGGTTAAATGAAATTCATGGGAACACCACACATTAAAATCATACTTCTGTGGCTCTATAAATGAAATAGATTATTAAAAATAATAGATTATAGTTTATGGTAAATATATTTCTTCTCTTAAGATTATGAAATGATATAGTCCTTTGGTTTGTTTGGAGGGCTTTTGTATTTTAAGCTCTTGGCTGAGTGAATTAATGAAGTTTTGTTGAACTTGTGTCATTTCACATCTTTGATAATAGCATTTAATGCTAATTTTAGAAGGAAAATAATTTTGAGGTATGTTGTTTATATATATACTTTATAGATAGAATAACACAAAATATTAATTTGTAAGGCTCAGGGTATATTTCAAATAGCAGTATAAAAGTCGTGGAATCCTGTTTCTGTACTTGTAACCATTTACTCTATTTGATGGAGTTTTTTTATAGTTAAAACTATTCCTTATAGATATGCGGAGATTAACTTACTCATAAGCAGGTCAGTATTTTAGGGTATGAGCCTCATCTAGATGCTAGATTTTAATTAGCTTTTTCTGGAGCACCTGGTTGGCTCAGTGGGTTAAGCGTCCAACATCAACTCAGGTCATGATCTCAGGGTTCGTGGGTTCGAGCTCCGTGTCAGACTCTGTGCTGACAGCTCAGAGCCTGGAGCCTGCTTCGGATTCTTTGTCTGTCCCTCCCCTACTAACACTCTGCATCTGGTTCTCTTTCTCAAAAATAAGTAAACATTACAAAAATTAAAACAAAATTTAAGTAGCTTTTTCTGAGTCTCCTTTTCCACTCAGGCAAACCTGAAAGTAAAGCAATTGCTCAGCTACAGTACCTGCTGTTAGGGTTAATGAGCTTTCTGACTCATAGGGGTGACACTTCATGAAACATCAGTGTATCATGTTTATTATGCTGAGATTTTGGTGCTCCCTAAGGTAAATAATTACTTATAGAAATGTCAGGGAATAAGGTACGCATCTAGTAAAAATTCTGGTCTGTTTAGAGAAAACTTTAAACTAGCTGTTATTTCTCCGTTAAATCCCCTAGTTCTTTATATATTCTCCCATGTGTGAGAGAGAGTGTGTGTGTATGTATGTGTGCGCGCACATGCATGCGTGTGTGCATGCATGTATGTATAATTTGTCCAGGTTACTATGTGTACTTAAATAATTTGATTCTTTTCTCCCCTTAAAACTTAGAGAAGGGTATTTAGTTTTCTTTCTAGATTGTAAATTACTTGAAATAGTACATCATACTCCTCACAGCACTGGTGCATTGATAGATTAGCATCTATGTGATAAGGATGGAATTTGACCTGTCTCTTTTGAAATGTTCTTGGCATGTAATAGGTGTTAAAGCATTTGTGAAATGAATTAATTGCCAGGGAGTTATTACCAAGTGGAAATTTATATCAAGCTATTCAGAGAGAGCAGCTTATATAAATAAGCAGATCGTGCTCCCTGGGACTCATTTTTAAGTTCTGATAATTTCCTTGGTCTTTTATTTAGTCTTCCTTTTTAAAAAATTGTACAAATAGTCTATGTTCGTTGTTGAAAGTTTAGAAAGTAAAAATAAACCTAAAGAATACATAATGTCACTAACCAAAAGTAACATTTTAGTGTATATATACTTTCAGGACTTGTTTTATGTAAACATTCACTTATTTATCTTTCTGTACAAAAATAGAGTTTTATGTTTTAGAAACACGTATGCAGTGCGGTCATTGATGCATTTTTTTTCCTTCTAAAAGTTGAGTTCATGCATCCTGTTTCTCTGTTACGAGCTCCTAAAGAGTTGTCTGTACTTGCTGTCTCCCATTCCTTCCCTCTTGTGCTTTCTCAAACCCAGTCTGATCAGACTCTCACTCCTACTCCCTGCAGCTCTTGTCAACCACTTTGACCTCTTTGCTAAATCTAGCAGTCCATTCTCAGCTCACATCTGACTTGACCTAGCAGAAATGTTTGACATTTTTTCCCTTCCTTACTTTGGGTTGCTTTTCCTTCGGCCTCACTGCTTGGCCTCCTCAGCATGCTTATGGATTCCTCTCCATTTCTGGGCTCCTAAAAACCTGCAATCTCTAGGGTTCAGTCTTTGGACTTCTTATCTACTCTTACTCCATTGGTGATCTCATTCAGTCTCATGGCTTTACATACTGTCTGTATGTTCATGACTCCCAAATGTTATCTCCAGGTCAGACTTCTCCATTTAATTTTTTTTTTTTTAATGTTTTATTTATTTCTGAGAGAGAGAGAGAGAGAGAGACAGCATGAGCAGGGGTGGGTCAGAGAGAGAGGGGGATACAGAATCTGAAACAGACTCCAGGCTCTGAGCTAGCTGTCAGCACAGAGCCTGATGCAGGGATCGAACCCACAAACCGTGAGATCATGACCTGGACTGAAGTCAGACGCTTAACTGACTGAGTCACCCAGGCGCCCCAAGACTTCTCAGTTTAGATATTTAACAGACATTTCAAACTCAATATATCCAAAACCATTCTCCTGATCCCTATTACCCTCAATAAACAACTGCTCCCTCTCTAAGTCATTTAGTGGCAGTTTGGCAGTTTAGGCCAGAAACCTTAAAGTCATTTTCAGTTTAAGTTCTCTGGAACTGAGACAAAGCAGACAGACAGAAATTAGCAAGCTGGTAGTTCATCAGGGAGTGCTTTTAGGATCAACAGCTCCAGAAGGAAAGAGAAGGAAGAGAAGAACAGAGATAATTTAGGCTGCAGTACCATCTTTAACAAAGGCCTCAGCCAACCCCATGGTGAGCTCTGAAGCACGGATGGCTAATTGTGCTTGTCCCAGGTTGGGGCAAGGAGCCACGAGACTAAATGATATCACCAGATAAGTGAATATAGATAAGAAGTTTAAGGACTGAACTCTAGAGAACCACAGTGTTTATACCCTCGTACCAACCAGTCATTAAATAGAAAACCACCCTGGGAAGGGGGCCTGAGCTTGACTTTCTTTAGCCAACTCCTAAAGAGTCTGGCAGCTGAGTGCTGTCTGCCAGCAACAGCCCCAGCGTCCAAGAAGTAAGTCCTTCACTTCCGAAGGGGGAGCTGTGCAGTGGATAGCAGTGTTTACTGCATCATCTTTAATCCCTCCCTTTCTCATATCCCTCATTTAATCTACCAAGCAAATTATGAGTTTTGCTTTCAGAGTGCTCCTAGAATCCGACCACTTTTGAGCTTCCCCCTCTATTACCACGTTGGCCCACACCACCATCGTCTCTTGCCTCGGTTGGTATGTCCTCTTAACTGGCCTCCTACTTCCTCCTGCACCTTTCTTCCTATTCTCCACAGAGCATTGAGAGTAATCCTTTCAAAATCAAGTTAAATGACATTACTCTAGTTCCCTGGTTTCTCCTGTCACTGAGAATAGCATCCTAAATGATTTCTGCTGCTTCCAGGGCCCATCACTGTCTGGCCCTAGTTGCCTCTCTTAATACTGCTTTCTTCCTCGCTCATGCCTTTCCAGCCACCTTTCAGTCCAGTTGTGTGCTCTCTCTCGGCCTCCCGCTCTGCTCTCCTGATGGCCTCCCCACTTTGTCAGTTCCTGCTCTTCCTTCTCTCTCAGCCAGTCCGCTGGGTAAAAAAGCTGTGTGTCATAGCAACGCTAAATGACTTGTCAAGGTTCTCCAATGAGAGACTTACTGCAGAGCTTAGGAAAAGTTCAAGCTTTTTGCTTCTATTAATTTCTTTGATTCTGTTATATCTTAGTGTAGAAAAATTGATGTATTTGAATATGAAAAAATTGTTAATGTTTTTTAAGTTCATCTTGGTCATAGTTTCCGTAAAGGATCATTATTTAGTGCTCCCCCCGCCCCAAGTTCAGGTTGACTTGTAGTACGGTGCTTTTACTCTTACTGCAACTCTGATAGGATGGAGGTCATGCCACCTCATATGTGGAACTAATTATTTCATGCTCTTTCTTTCCTGTACAGAGCCTTTCATCCTACTATAAAGGAGGATTTGAACAGAAAATGAGTAGGCGAGAAGCTAGTCTTATTTTGGGCATAAGGTAGGTGTGCTACATTAAGTATTATTTTATTCTGTGGCCAAGCTTGTCTTGAAAAAGGGAAAAAAATGGTATGGTAAAGTAATCCTTATATTTTAAATTAGACTAGGAAGCAGAGTAAAAAATGCAAAGTTTTTACATTTTAAAACCCCAAATCTCAGAGAATATCCTACTCACCCTAAAAATATCAGGCAAAGTTGTGATATGTCTTTATTCCTTAACAAGGAACTCTGAGCTCTTATATTTTAATATAGCACTAAAGTTTCAAAGCAGTTGTCGAAAATCTCCCTTACTATGACACCCAGTATTTTCTGGACTTAGTGTTATAATTTATTATCTATCATATTTTCTATTATAATATAGGATCTGTTTCACAATTTTTTTTTTAACATTTTAAAAAATGTTTTCTTTCTTTTTTTTTTTAATTTTTTAATGTTTTTTATTTATTTCCAAGAGAGAAAGAGACAATGTGAGCAGGGGAGGGTCAGAGAGAGAGGGAGATACAGAATCTGAAGCAGGCTCCAGGCTCTGAGCTACCTGTCCGCACTGAGCCAAATTTGGATGCTCAACCGAGTGAGCCACACAGATGCCCCTTTAATGTTTTATTTTTTCTTGAAAGAGAGAGACAGCATGAGTGGGGAGGGACAGAGAGAGAGAGAAACACAGAATCTGAAGCAGGCTCCAGGCTCTGAGCTGTCAGCACAGCACCCAATGTGAGGCTCGAACTCACGAACCCTGAGATCATGATCTGAGCTGAAGTCAGACACATAACTGACTGAGCCACCCAGGCTCCCCTTTACAATTCTTTTCTATTTCCACAATTTGACATCTAGCATATTTTATAATAATTGTTTCACCTTAGTGTCTAGTATGTGACTTTGAGCTGTGTAGGAGGAAGCTAATGATGTTGTGTGATTGCTCTGTGATACCATTTAACACATAAAGTTAAGCATATGTCCCCTGCTGTTTACTCAGAGTTGCTATTTTCATTTGTTTACCTTATGTTCCATTAGAGCCCACTCAAATTTCTGGGGGGTTGGTTACAGTATGTCACCTGCAACAGATCTGATGATGAGTTAGTCAACATTAGTAAGCAGAATAGGTCATAAAGTCGTATATTGATACAATTTTTTAGATCTCTTTTAGATTTGCAGGTTTTTGAGGCCAAAACATTTTATTATTTCTTTTCACTTAGCAAGAAAAATTAAGGGGTGGGGAGCAAGGGAAGTGGCTCAGTTGAGCTCGGTGCTTTATTTAAATATAAGAGATGAAATATCTTACTGAGGATAGGGTTTAGGTAGGGAAGGGAACCAAATTAGGAAGTTGGCTTTATTTCTGACCATTCTTTGCTTTAATATTTCAGGATGGCCTTGTTATTTTTCTTGAACTATTACTAGGCCCTCATAGCATCCCATTCATAGTCTTAAAAATGTGAATATGGAACTTACTATAAAACCCAACACAGAGGTTTTTGAGAGTATCAGTTAATATCATCCACAGCACTCCTGTTGTTAAGACAGGAGTCAACTCAATTAGGAGTTGACTTAAGACTTATGGTTTTATTTTTTTTATCATTATTATTTTTAAATGTTTTATTTGTTTCTGAGAGAGAGAGAGACAGAGACAGTGTGAGTAGGGGAGGGTCAGAGAGAGAGGGAAACAATCTGAAACAGGCTCCAGGCTCTGAGCTGTCAGCACAGAGCCCGACGTGGGGCTCGAACCCACGAACTGCGAGATCATGACCTGAGCCGAAGTCGAATGCTTTACCGACTGAGCCACCCAGGCGCCCCAAGACTTATGGTTTTAAAGGCTTGTCTTGTTAAACTAGAAACTGTAGAAAATTTCACAAGGATAATAAGCTGGTTAAGAGTATATACTCTCAGGGCACCTGGGTGGCTCAGTTGGTTGAGCGTCCGACTTTGGCTCAGGTCATGATCCACGGTTCGTGGGTTCGAGCCCCACGTCGGGCTCTGTGCTGACAGCTCAGAGCCTGGAGACTGTTTCAGATTCTGTGTCTTCCTTTCTTTCTGCCCCTCCCCCAGTCGTGTTCTGTCTCTCTTGTCTCAAAAATAAATAACACAAATAAATAAATAAACAAACAAACAAACAACCACCTTCTCCTTAAAAAAAAAAAAAAAAGACTTTATACTCTCAGAGTATCTGATTGGCTTATTCACTGAAGTGTCGAGACTCCTGATTTCAGCTCAGGTCACGATCTCATGGTTTGTGCGATTGAGCCCTGGATCCGGCTCTGCCCTGACAGTGTGGAACCAGTTTGGGATTCTCTCACTCCCTCTCTCTGCTCCTCCCCTGCTCACTTACTTGCATGTGCATGTGCTCTTCCTCTCAAAATAAGTAATCTTAAAAAAAAAAAAAAGTATATACTCTAAAAATAGGTGAATCGATGAATACCAGTTTTACCATTTACTAACTGTATGATCTCAGTGTCATAATTTGTAAAATAAAGATAATATTAATTTCTGTCTGCTAGGTTGTTGTGAAGACTAGATACATAGATAATTCTGCACCTAAACATGTAAACTTGGCACTTAGTAACTACTTAACAAATACCAGCTGAGCAAAACAGATTCTTACCCTGCTTCTGTCACTGATGCACTGCATTATATGATCCCGCTCAAGTTGTTTTTAGCTTTTCTGTCCTTCAGTTTCTTCATTTTTGGACAGAGTTAATATTTAGACTTGTTGAAATAATATAAAATGATATGACGATACCTTTTTGTAATAGTGCTTACCAAATAACAGGTGCTAAATAAATGTTGGCTCCCCTTTCTTCCCATCTGTATCACGAATGCAGAAGCTAAATATTTGCCCTTTACACATTAAACAGAAAGGTAAACCTTATTTGCTTTCCTCTAGCCTATTCTTTCAATCAGGTAGTATTGTTTTTGAGAAGTCTCTTCAAGATATGAATACATTGCTGTGGCTCTCCTCCCTGTGATCATTGAATCTAAACTACTTAGACTATATAACAAGTAGGTAAAGGCGCAATGGAGCTGACTGTTGATGACCTATTAAAAAAATACTGTCTCTGCTATTAGATGATTCTGTGCATTCTTATATATTTCTTGAAGCCTAAGATATTTTACTGAGCTGCCCAGGAAAACTTTTGTTCATACTTGTTACTTTCTGAAATGATGCGCATTTGTGATTTTCATACTTTCTGAACACTTCTGTGGAATTATGTTAAGCTAAATGTTGTTCAAAAGACCAGTAGTAAAAACGATGAAACCAAAACTGCTCCATTTGCCACAAGATTAGAGAACAGCACTCAGTCCAGCGAACCCACTTCCCAGTCCCAGTCACATGCATTCCAGGGAACACAGTTTATATTCCTTGATGGAGACAACATGATGTTTAAAGTTCTATTTCAATTCCATGGTGAAATTGTCTGTACTGGAGATACATCCAACCTTTAATTTTTATAATGGGTTTAAGAATTAGGATTCTCCCATCTTGTTTATTTTTTAATTTTTTTTTAATGCTTTATTTATTTCTAGGAGAGAAAGAGAGAGACAGCATGAACAGGGGAGGGTCAGAGAGAGAGGGAGTCACAGACTGAAACAGGCTCCAGGCTCTGAGCTGGCAGTTAGCACAGAGCCCGACACGGGGCTCGAACCCACGAACCGTGAGATCATGACCTAAGCGAAAGTCGGAGGCTTAACCGACTAAGCCACCCAGGCGCCCCTCTCCCATCTTGTTTAATCTTTAGAACAACAAATAAATGTATTATGTTCCTAGAGCCTTAATATAGCAGTAAGGAAAGGGGAATAAACTCCGCAGGCACACAGAAATACTTCCCTCCTCCTCGGAGCTCACCACTAGGACTCTGATCATTATCATCTTAAAGGCAGAATGTTTTGAATGGCCATACTTGTACATATAAACTTTCCTTGCATTTCTTACTTCCTTCACTAGTTCAGTGGTTGGCAGACTACACTGTACATAATGTTTTATGAACTGTTATGTACAAAACCAACTGTACTGTTTTTTAAAGGCAATGCAAGTGATTATGAAGAATAATCTATCAGGTATAATTATCAAAGATAATTTACAGATTTTGTCCTATGTGCTAAATTAAAGTTTAATATCCAGAATAAGATGCAACTTACCATATATACTCCCCCCAAAACACACAGAATGTAAATTTGGGTTTTACTCAACTTACATCTTCATTTTCTAGTGGTTCACATTTGATTTATCTTATGAAATGTTTTTTAAGTTTTATTTTTTTTTATTTTTTTTTAATGTTTTATTTATTTCTAGGAGAGAGAGAGAGACAGCGTGAGCAGGGGAGGGTCAGAGAGAGAGGGAGTCACAGACTGAAACAAGCTCCAGGCTCTGAGCTGGCAGTCAGCACAGAGCCCGATGCGGGGCTCGAACCCACGAACCGCGAGACCATGACCCAAGCGAAAGTCGGACGCTTAACCGACTAAGCCACCCAGGCGCCCCTTAAGTTTTTTTTTTTAACATCTTATTTATTTCTGTGTGCGTGTGTGTGTGTGTGAGAGAGAGAGACAGAGAGAGACAGAGAGAGAGAGACACACACAGAGACAGCATGAGCAGGGGAGGGTCAGAGAGAGGGAGACAGGCTCCAGGCTCTGAGCTAGCTGTCAGCACAGAGCCGGACGCGGGGCTCAAACCCATGAACCGTGAGATCATGACCTGAGCTGAAGCCGGACCCTAAACCGACTGAGCCACCCAGGTGCCTCATGAAACGATTTTAAAACAGCTCTTTTTCTACTTTAAGATTTTCTGCAATCCAGTAATCCTTTATAGCGTCAGTGTTTACTAATATAGAGCCGTTATTTGAAGGAGTTTACCTTTTAAAGCTGTTTTGTTTTGGAGGGCTATGTAAAATGCATTAAGCACATATTGCATATTCAATACTAGATGCTATTTTAAGATACAAATCATAACTTCTGCTCTTTAGTATCTACCTTAAGAAGACATGTCAAATACATGCAGAACAACTAGAAAATATAACTAATAAAAGAAAGAAGGACTATAGAGCACCACAAAAGAGAATGATAAATAGAAGTTTGCTACAGGAAACTTAACCATACTGGAATTAAAAAAAATATGTTTTCCATATCTTAATAGGCAATTAAAGAATAAAGTATTCACAGCCATGATGCAATGTTTAATGACTTTTTTTTCAAAACTTAGTAGTCTTTAGAATCAGACCATGTCTTGATTATCTATCGAGGAAATATCTACAGACCAAAAGGTAAGTTTGAAATGGTCCCCCAAAGGACTTTCATTAACAGCCAAAAGGAATACCCTAAAGTCCTTATACTAAAAGACTTTTTCATTATTAAAAAAGTTGTTTAATTTTAAAAATTTCCCTCTTGTTTTATTGAGATATAATTGACATATAACATTGTGGATTAGTTTAATACGTAATAACATGATGATTTGTTAGATGTATAATATGTATAGATTGCACAATGATTACCATAATAACTTTAGTTAACAGCCTTTACCTCACATAGTTACAGACTTAGTTTTTCTTGAGATGAGAACTTTTAAGAGCTGTTTTAGCAACTTTCAAATATAAACTACAGCATTGTTGACTATAGTCACCATGCTGTATATGCCATCCCGAGGACTCACTCATAACTGTAAGTTGTACCTTTTGACTACTTTCCCCTCCCCCCCCGTTGCCTCTGGCAACACCAATCTTCTGTTTTTGTGAGTTTACCTTTTATAGATTCCACACATGAATGATATCATACAGTATTTGTCTTTGTCTTTGACTGATTTTTCACTTAGCATAGCGCTGTCAAAGTCAATTCATGTTGTCAACAAATAGCAAGATTTTCTTCTTTTTAATGACTGAAAAATATTGTGTTGTACGTGTGTGTATGTGTATGTGCGCGTCACAGTTTTTCATGCATACATCTGTCGATGGACACAGGTTGTTTCCATGCCTTGCTGCAGTGAACATGGTGGTGCTGATAATCTCTTTGAGAGAGTGATTTTTTTTTAAGTATATTTATTCATTTATTTTTGAGAGAGACAGAGACCGCATGAGTGGGGAAGGAGCAGAGAGAGGGAGAGAAGAGAGAATCCCAAGCAGCCTCTGCACTCTCAGCACAGAGCCCGATTGGGGGCTCAAACTTATGAAACTGAGAGATCATGACATGAGCCGAAACCAAGAGTTGGACACTTAACTGACTGAACCACCCAGGAGACCTGAGAATGATTTTTATTTCCTTCAGATAATATACTTAGAAGTAGACTTCCTGGATCATATGGTAGTTTTATTTTTAATTTTTTCAGAGCCTCCATACTGTTCCATAGTAACTATACCAGTTTATATTTCCAACAGCAGTGTACAGGGGTTCGCTTCACATCTTTCTAACACTTGTCTCTTGTTTTTTTGATGACAGTCATTCTAGAAAGTGTGATGTGATAACTCATTGTCATTTTGATTTGGATTTCCCTGATGATCAGTGACGCTGATCACCTTCTCATGTACCTGTTTGCCATTTTATGTTTTTGGAAAAATGTCTAGTGAGATCCTCTACTCATTTTAAAATGAGATCTATTTATTTATCATCTATCTATCTTTGCTATTCAATTGTATGAGTTCTTTATATATTTTGTATATAATCTATTATCAGATATGTGATTTGCAGATATTTTGTCCTATTCCATAGGTTGTTTTTTCACTTTGTTGATGTTTTCCTGGCTGTGTAGAAACTGCTTAAACTTTGATATAGTCCCACCTGTTTTAGTTTTCTTTTGTTGCCTAGCTTTTGATTTCAAATTTAAAAAATTACTGCCAAGACTGACATCAAGTAGTTTACCCCCTGTGTTTTCTTCTAGGAGTTTTATGGTTTCAGGTCTTTAGTTCAAGGCTTTAATACATTTTGAGTTGATTTTTGTGTATGGTGTAAGATAAGGGTCCAGTTTTATTCCTTTGCATGCAGCTGTCCGAATTTCCCAATACCATTTATTGACAACACTATCTTTTACTTGTTTTCTATTTTTGGCTCTTTTGTCATAAACTAATTGACCATATATGGATGAGTTTATTTCAGGGTTCTGTACTGTTTCACTGATCTATGTGTCTCTTTTTAAGTTAATGCTATACTGTTTTGATTTTTATAACTTTGTAATATACTTTGAATTTAGGAAGTATGATGCCTCTAGCTTTGTTGTTTCCCCAAATCTTTGGCTCTTTGTGGAGTTTTTTGTGGTTCCATAAAAATTTTAAGATTGTTCTATTTTTGTGAAGAATATCTTTGGAATTTTGATAGGTCTTTCACTGAATCTGTAGATTGCTTTGAATATTATGGACATTTTAACAAAATCAATTCTTCTAATCTATGAGCATGGGATATCTTTCTGTTTATTAGTATTTTCAACTTCTCTCATCAGAATCTTATAGTTTTCAGTGTACAGGTCTTTAACCTCCTTGATTAAGTTTGTTACTGGGTATTTTATTCTTTTTGATGCAATTGTAAAAGGGATTTCTTTTCTTTTTTTTTCTTTTTTGGGAGAGAGAGAGAGAGCACGCACAATTGCATGTGAGCAGGGGGAGGGGCAAAGGGAGAGAGAAGGAGAGGATCTTAAGCAGGCTCCACACCCAGCACAGAGCCCAGGGCAGGACTCGGTCTCACAGCCCTGACATTATGTCCGGAGTTAAAATCAAGAGCCAGACACTTAACTGACTGAGTCAGCCAGGCACCCCAGTGGGATTATTTTCTTAATTTCTCTTTCTGATTATTTGTTATTAGTATATGGAAAGGCAATAGATTTTTATATATTGATTCTGTATCCTCCAACTTTACTGAATTTGTTGATTAGTTCTGAGTGTCAGTTTCAGTTATATAATCATGTCATCTGCAATTTTACTCTTTGTTTCCAATTTGGATGCCTTTCTTTATCTTTCCTAATTCCTCTATGACTTCAGTACTATGTTGGATAAAAGTGGTGAAAGCAGACAACTTTGTGTTGCATCTGATCTTAGAGGAAAAACTTTGAGCTTTTTACCATCGAGTACAGTATTTGCCATGCATTTGTCATATGGCCTTTATCATGTTGAAGTATGTTTCCTCTATACCCATTTTGTTGAGAGTTTTTATTATGAATGGGTGTTGAATTTTTCCAAACGGTATTTCTGTGTCTTTGAAGAGATCATATGATTTTTATCCTGTCTTTCATTTCACATTTATGGTGTTTCACATTGATAGGTGCATGTTGAACCATTTCTTTCATCCTTTGAATAATCCTACTTGTTCATGATGTATGATCCTTTTAATGTTTTGTTGAATTTGGTTTGCTATTATTTTGCTGAGGACTTTTGCATCTATGTTCATCAGGGATATTGGCCTGTAATTTTCTTTTCTTATAGTGTCCTTGTCTGTTTGTGGTATCAGGATAATAGTGGCTTCATAAAATGAATTTGGAAGTGTTTCTTCTGTTTTTTTGAAAAGTTTGAGGAGAATTGGTATTCTTTAAATGTTTGGTAGATTTCAGTTAAGCCATCCAGTCCTGGGCTTTTCTTTGTTGGAAGGTTTTTGATGAATGATTCAATATCATTATTATATAATTGGTCTGTGTAGATTTTCTCTTTCTTCCTGATTCAATCTTGGTAGGTTGTATGTTTCTAGGATTTATCTATTTCTTCTATATTGTCCATTTTGTGGATGTATAATTGTTAATAGTAGTGTCTTAAGATCTTTTGTATTTCTGTGGTATCAGTTGTAATGACTTCTCTTACATTTCTGATTTTGAGTCCTTTCTCCTTTTTTCTTGGTGAGTCTAGCTAATGGCTTGTCTATCTTGATTATCTTTTCAAAAAAAGAAACAGCTCTTAGTTTCATTGATACTTTATTGATTGTCCTTTTAGTTTCTATTTCATTTATTTTTACTCTAATTATTGTTATTTCCTTCCTTCAGCTAATTTTGGTCTTAGTTTTTTCTTGTTTTTCTGATTCCCTGAGGAATAAAGGAGGTTATTTATCTGAGCTCTTTCTTTCTTAATATAGGCATTTATTACTATAAACTTTCCTCTTAGAACTGCTTTTGCTGCATCCTATAAATGTGTTATATTTCCATTTTCATTTGCCTCAAAATATTTTCTTTTGATTTTATCTTTGACTTGACATTTTCTATTCATAGAAGAAATATGAATAGAAAATGAAGAATATTTTATATGCATATCGCTTTAACATGTTTGATGATCTGTTATTTAACCTCAAAAGATTAGAAGTAGTAAATAATGGCCAAGGAATAGCTAGAGACTGGAACAATGGCAGAATCAAGGCTTGACAGCTGATAACAAGGGAGGCATTTCTAAAAATATGATAGAAGAACTTAAAAGCATTTGAGGACTCTTTAAAACAAGGGTAAGCAAATTTCTGCAGACCTTAAGAATTTCTTTGCACTTAATTTATACTCACCGTAATACTTTTGAATCACTCAAGAAATGTTAAATTAGGTTATTTATACACCAGTTTAGAAAGTGGGAAATATGTATTTTCATAAGCATCTTTTATCTTCATAATAATTACTAAAAACTAGTTGGTTTTGAACACTGGATGAGAGGTTATGCTAATCTTACTTGCATTATCTAATTTATCCTTAAGATAATCCTGGGAGACAGTTTATTATGTCCATTTTACTTAGGAGAGTTTAAGTGAGCAAGCCAGTTTTGTAGCTAATGAGTGATGGAATCAGGTTGTTAAACCTATGTCTGAATATCTCTAAAATACTGTGTGGTTCATCCATATGAATTAAATTACTTTGAGCTTTATAACAGCCATGCTATACTTAAGTCAGCTGCTATTATCCCCATTTGAGACCCAGAAAAGTTAAGTAGCTTAGATCAGATAATACAGCTATTAATTAGCAATACCAGAATTTTGTTGTTGTTAGTGTTAATTTTGTTTCCGATGTGGTGGTGAGAAACATTTCTGATACTGGATAGATTAGTTTTTACTGAAATAATTTTAGGTTTATTTAACTTTCTCCTTTAATTTTTGTTTACAGCTAGGCTTTTCTGATAGGTTTCTCCCAAGCTAAATAAATTCTGAGCTATGAAGACTTTTGAGATGCTCTGTTGAAACATAATAAAAGCTAACTATTTTCGAACACTTGTTCTAGCACTTTGTTGGCTTTAACTGATTCAGTCCTTACAGTTGGTCTGTGAGGAATATGTCGTTCCTAGCCCTGTTTTACAATGAGAAAACTGAAGTACAGGGAAGTTAAAAAAATTCACCAAGATTACCGCCATCCTAAATAGCAATGGGATTACAATCTGGCAGGCAGTCAAGGAGCTCTGGAGTCTGAATACCTGTCTGTTACACTTTATATAAACTACCTTCTCCCCAAAAAACTTGAGGTAGAAGTTTTCAAACTCAGTATAATCTATAGACTGTGATTCTCCTACCCTACATATTGTTTTATTTTTTAAAGTGATTAAGAATAAAGATTGGCATTACAAAGGAAGAAAACTACATGCGACATTGAGTCAGCGGTTGATTTTGATAGTAGAATTAAGTGACAGGCTGTAATTTCCTATTTATCCACAAGATGGTGAAATACTCATTAGTTTTTAATTCCTTAAAACCCATATAAACTGTTAATTTATAATCTGCATTTGACAGTATTTATTATAAGCACTTTAATTTCTTTTTACAGCCCATCTGCTGGCAAGGCCAAGATTAGAACAGCTCATAGGAGAATTATGATTTTGAATCACCCAGATAAAGGTAGGGAAAATTCCTATTGTTCATAATATGTGGATGTGAATCTGCTCTGAATTTCTTTTCAGTTTATGTAAACTCATTATAAGTGATATATATGTATTTGAAATGGAAGACTCTGTGCCACATGTATTGTGATTTTTCTTATAAATAAATACGCTTTTGGATTGGAGTTCATTGACCCACAGAAGTGGTAGATTTATATTATAAGCTTCGAAGAATTTAGTTACTGATTTTTATAACCCCTGTTTGAGGCTCCTAGCATTTTGATTGGGAAAGAGAAAGCATGAGTTGTGGACTCTGTATAAACTGATTTGGGCATCATGAGTTATGTTGGTTTAACCTTAAACATAAAAACATAAGATTTAGAGGATATCCTCTAAATCTCTGTAATGTGTCATAGATAATTCTGAATTTCTTAATTTTATTCTGGAAGGCTCTGAGGCTGAGCCATTTGTTTTTAACTGGCCAGGTTTTTAATGTAAATTTATCTTACAGAAAGACAATTATTATAACTTTAACTACACTACAGCTGCTTGAGAGAGAAAGCCCATATGTTCATTACTGTTTCTTCTCTAAAATAACAGATGGTAGAAAGTTGCACTGTATTTCAGAAGTCAAGGGTGGTGGGGGGAATGAAGGGTTTTTTGGATTCTTATTTACAGATTTTCAGTTTTCTAATTATTTTGAAAAAAATTAAAACCAAATTTTGAATTTCTACACATCTTAACTCACACCAAAGTATGGAATTCTTATTCAGTTTTCTCACTTAATTATTTCTTATAAAAATTCTTTTCGCTAAACATCATCATTGATTTTTGCATTTGCTATTCTTTAGTATGAATAAATAAGAGAATAAACTTTGAAAAGAGGTTTTGCTTAAAATTTCTAAATAGCTTTAACAGTTACTGAAAGATCCACTCAGCTAATTTACTTTGCATTGTGGGCTTTCAGAGTAATTGACTCAGACAGAAATGTGTTTAAAGTGTCTCCTTAAAGTCCTCTGTCTACTAGACATCCTTTGTCCCTTCCAGGCCAAGTGTATGCCCTTCTCTGATTGATTGCAGTAGGATCAGGCACTCAGGTCTTTCAGACGATTGACAAGTTGTTGACTGTGCCTACTGGCAAGGAAGCCAGTTCTAAAATGGATCTAAGAGAAAATCTACTTTTAGATACCTGTAGTGAAAAAAAGAAAATGTATATCTTATGATGCAGTGATATTCAGAGAATTACTTGATTTGCTTTGAGGTCATATATTTGTCAGAGGTGGGATTGTTGACTGCCTGTAGTGTGCTTACTGACATCCTGTCTGGCCCTGTGTAGGAGGCAGGGCGGTAGGGAACGGGCTCAGAAGCAGGAGGCTGGGGATCTTCTCCGGCTTCTGCCTTCTAGCCGGCCATATGGCCTCGAATACTTCCTTACCCTCTCCAAATGTCAGTTTTACATTCTAAACGAAGGGATTTATTTCCAAAGTCATTTTTGTTATAGGATATAATCTCTTTATATGCCTTTTCAATCAATGAAGAACCTGTACTCTGTATTTCTATTCGGATCACATTTTGTTTTTTAAAGTTCATTCATACAGTTTTGAGAGAAAGAGAAAGAGAATGGGGAGAGGCAGAGAGAGGGGGAGAAAGAGAATCCCAGGCAGCCTCCACACTGTCGACACAGAGCCTGATATGGGGCTCACCCTCACCGACCATGAGATCATGACCTGACCTGAATCAAGAGTTGGACACTTAACCGAATGAGCCACCCAGGCACCCCGAGATCACATTTTTAAGAAAGATACTTTTAATCATTTTGGATTATTGTACCCTCTAAGAATATGTTGACAACTGTGGACATTTTGTCCATATAATTGCTCTTTAACCCACAATTTTAAAAACATTTGGAGTTTGAGAGAGTTCATGGACCTCTCAACACCCATGCATATGTTCCCGGTTACAAACTCCTGTTCTAGGGGCACCTGGGGTGGCTCACTTGGTTAAGTGCCCGACTTTGGCTCAGGTCATGATCTCACAGTTCCTCAGTTCAAGCCCCACATCAGGCTCTCCGCTGTCAGCGCAGAGCCTGCTTTGGATCCTCTGTCTCCCCCCACCCCAGACACTCTCCTGCATACATGCACACATACACATTCCTCTCCTCCCTCTCTTTCTCAAAAGTAAACATAAAAAAACAAAAGAACTACTGCTCTAGTACAAGTAGGTGAATTAGGAAAAATTAGAATCACTGGAGGGAGAGTATTTATGGATGATGGAGTTGGGAGATAATAGTCCATAAATCTTGAAATTGTCTCTTGAGAAGGGAGGTTGTTTATTTTGTTCTTAATGAGAAGAAGATAGCAGATTTTTTTTCTCTTAATGAGAAAAAGAGAGCAGAAAAATGTCTCATTGTCCAGAGAGAGAAAGCCAGAAATATTTGGGGAAATATGAGAATGGGCAACTCTTAATTTTGTCTCCTCTTTTTCTAATTCTTCACCATATTGCTTTGGCCAGATCAGCACTGACTGAGTGTTACCCAGGAAGTTGCAAAAACTGAAATCCTCTACTCCATGCTCCCAAAATTCATGAATGTACCCCCACTTAACCCCCAAGTCACTTTTCTGCTGGTTTTATTGCCAGCTAGTAAACAAAGTTAGAAATTCAGATGTGTGATCAACTATTATTTGTCACACATTTTATTATCCACTTATGCAAAGAAAATGACACCAGAAAATTAGGTGTGGTAATGGCTAAAAATACTTTTTTTGTAACCAGTTTTAAATAAGCATTCAGATATACTTTGGTAAAAAGTAAATTTTGCTATTCAATTTGGGGAGATAAAATCTCAGTAGATCTAATGCATTCAGATTATATTATGTTTTCTGAAATTGCTGGAGAGGTTAGATGTTTGGAAATAAGTAGTTTGATAATGCCCAATGAATGAATATAGAAAGGAAGACAGATTAGGTAAATTTGAAAAACTGTAGACCCTCGACGATCTCTTATAAACCCTCTAATCCGTGTTACTCAGAGGGTAGTTTGCTTGTACGTGCAGGCCAGTGTGTTACCTGTATGCAACGAGTTTCAAACAGAAGTCAAAGTAAG
Organism: Crocuta crocuta; assembly: GCF_008692635.1. Lineage (NCBI taxonomy): Eukaryota > Metazoa > Chordata > Mammalia > Carnivora > Hyaenidae > Crocuta > Crocuta crocuta. Next base: position 202,209 of record NW_027532407.1, read on the forward strand.
CATTTGGAAACCTCTGTAGCAATTTGATACTGTGGTGACATCCAAATAGGTGATACTTTTGTAATTTGTGATAGTATCGCTCCACTACAAACTGGAAATTTTTTAAAATTGCTTTTGCACCGTAGTTTGAAAGACACTGATCTAATTAATGCTGACTTCTAAATCAGGACTGTTTCTGCTCCATCCTGAGGAAAATGGCTTGTTCTCCTTAAAGATTTTTGGTGAACGGAGAACTTTCTGCTTTACAAGCAGCTCACTGGTAGGCAGTTCTAACTACTAGAAAGCTCTTACATTTAGCTGCAATTTACCTGCCTGCAGCAGAGATTCTCAATCTTTTCATTTATGCCCCCTTTCAATAAACATATAGTACTTTCACTCTTCTTTAATAGTGTTTCAATAAAAATTAAATATTGGGGCCATAGACAAATCAAATTATACCATTGAATGGATTCCCCCTAATTACTCTCATTGTAGAAGAAGCTAAATTTGACAAGTAGCCCTGATAATAATATATTATAATTTATTACAATATATTACACTTAGAAGATGTATTGTAAACATTGACAAAAAGAAAGACATGATCACCAAGAGTCAAATGGATTCACTAAGAAAAAGTGATGCCTAATTAGCTTCATTTCCTTTTTTGATAGATGTACTAGACTCTTACTTGTTTCAAATGACTCATCTTTTCTTCCCCATATTTCAACATTTTAATTAGATTTAAGGCTTTGTATTTGAGTTAATAACTTTTTTAGTAAATGTATAATTTTCTTTTATTTCCATTATTTATCAAGGATGATAAATAAAATGGTGTGATCTTTAAAAAGTAAAGGCATGGTTATTCATCTTCATAATCTGTATGGCTGACACTTTTTTTTTCTTGAGTAACAAATAAGCAAATGGATAAAAAGCAGGCATACAAATAAAATGTACAGGTAAAGTAGAATTGGGATTGATAACTAATACATAATTATCATATGAAATATTTTAAAGACTTATTGATTGACAGGAAACTATCTGTAACTATTACTCAGAAGGTATTTGTTTAACTTCTGTAATGCTCCAGATGTTGTGGTAAATCTTGGGGCTTTAACTATAAAACAGGATGACTAGATCCTTGTCTTCACGGAGCATGAATCGTACTGGAGGGACAGACAAAAAATAAGTAAACCTATTTCACATTGTAGTTAGTGTAGTACAAGGTATGAGAAAGAGGCAGCTTTATGTAAAGTGACTAGGAAGGCCTCTGTGAGGAGACCTGAAGGATGAAAAGAAGCCAGCTGTGTGAAGAATGCTTGTGAGGCTGGCAACTAACATAAGCAAAGGCTCTAAGGGTGTAAAGAATAGTGTGCTTAATGACTTGAAAGAAGACTAGCAGGATAGGGTGTAATACGCAAGGGGAGAGAGAGCATGAGATGAGGTGGTATCCACATTTTGAAAACTGCAGGTGTGCTTTATGATGATGAAATGCTGTATGTGATCTATAATACTTGATTCCAAAGACAGTGTGAAGTTTAAGCAGTAGAGTGATGTAATGTAATTTACTTTTTAAGAAATCATTTTTCTCCTCAATCTCTGCTTCTTTTTATGTTTTAATATATTTCATATTGAAGTATACGTGCAGAAAAGTACACAAATCGTAAGTGTATATCTGTGTAAATTTTTACAAACATACCTGTATAACCAGCCCCCAGGTCAAAAACTAGAATATCACCCACACCTCTGACACCCCTTCAAGAGCCCTCCCAGTCTACTTCACTCTTAAAAAGAACCACTGTCTTGATTTATAATATCATAAATTTGTTTTGCCTCTTTTGAATGTGTGTAGTCATTTGCATCTGGCTGCTTTCATTCAGTATTTATCTTTGTGAGAATTATCCATATTGTAATGTGGAGCAATAGTGTGTTGTTCATTCTTATTGATATATAGCAGCCTTAGCAAAGTGGGCTCTGTGGGCCACCGGGGTTCCTGAGACCCTTTCAGGAGCTCTGAGGTGAAAACTACTTTCCTGTTACTGTGTAGACATTTGTAATGATTTTGCAAAAACATTGGTGTGTAAAACTGCTAGTGCCTTAGCACTAGTAAAGGCAATGGCACCAATGTGTCCATACGCCTATATGAGAAAAATGAATGTTGAGCCCATCTCACATCATATAAAAAGTTAATTCTTACTGGATTTTCACATAAATGCGAAATATGAAACAATACATCTGTATGTTTCAAAAAAACAGTAGGCAAAAATTTCTTAAGTAGGGCATATAGTACTTAAACTATTTAAAAGGAAAAATGTGCCTCTGTTTACGAGAAAAATTAGCCCATAGCCTTTTTTAGAAAGTTGATAGATTTTGCTCTCAAGGTTTCACTAGCCTCTTAAAGGAATTGGGCAGTGTTCTCCTTTGTTCTCTGAATGAGTTTGTGTAAGATGTGTTATTTCTTATTTTAATATTTGTGAGAATTCACCAATGAAGCCATCTGGGCTTGGAGACTTCTTTGTGGGAAGAAGTCTTTAAAATTACAGATTCAGCTTCTTTAAAAAATATACATCTCTTCAGATTTTCTGTTTCTCCTTATCCCTAGTTTTGGATAGCCTTTTAATAGGAATTTTTCCAGTTCACCTAAAATTTCAGATTGACATAAAGTTATTTATAATATCCCCTTATTACCATTTTTTTGTCTTTTAAAGTTTTTTATTTTGAGAGAACAAGAGACCGAGAGCAGGGGAGGGGCAGAGAGAGAGAGAGAGAGATGGAGAGAGGGAGAATCCCAAGCAGGCTCAGCACTATCAGCTCAGAGCACAACACTGGGCTCGAACTCACAAACTGTCATCATGACCTAAGTGAAATTAAAAAAGTCAGACATTCAGCTGACTGAGCCACCCGGGCACCCCTGCCCTTATTAATGTTTGTAGTAGCTGTAGTTTTCTCTGCTTTTTTATTCTCAATGTTAACATAGTTTATTTATTGGTATCATCTCCCTTGTTCTCTTGACAAGTCTTGCTGAAGGTCAATATATTTGTATTAGTCTTTTAAAAAGTTAGGGTCTTATTTTGTTATTCTCCATTTGTAAATTAATTTTCTGTATCATTAATTGGTATTTTTATTTGTTCTAATTTTGGGTTTAATTTGCTGTTCTTTTTCTTTTAAGTTTATTTATTTTGAGTGAGAGCAGGCAGAGGAAGGGCGAGAGAGAGAGAGAGAAAGAGAAAGGGAGAGGGAGAGGGAATCCCAAGAAGTCTCTGCACTATCAGCGTAGAGGCTGATGTAGGGCTCAAACCCATGAACCGTGAGATCATGACCTGAGCCAAAATCAGACGGTTAACCCACTGAGCCACACAGGCACCCTGCAGTTTTTTTCTAACTTTTTATTTTTTTTATAGGTTTTTTTTTTTTTTTTAAATGTATTTTTGAAACAGGGAGAGACAGAGCATGAGCCGGGGAGGGGCAGAGAGAGGGAAACACAGAATCTGAAACAGACTCCAGGCTCTGAGCTGCCTGCACAGAACCCGATGCGGGGCTCNTTTTTAAACTGAATATTGAGATCATTGGTTTTAGCTACCATTAGTTCAAAGTCCTTTTCTTTCACTTATGTGTTATTTAACATATATTGCCTAATTTCCTAGTGACTGAACAATTTCTAGTTATCTGTATTATTGATTTCTATCTTCATCCACTTGGGAAGACAACATACTCTGGGTTCAGTTCTTTGGAAGTTGTTGAACCTCACGTTATGATCCAGCATATATGTGGTTAATTTTTGGTAACTAATCTGTGAACATGTTGTACATGCTTCAATTATTGAATTTAGCATTTAAGATATATGAGTAATATAAAGTTTGTTTTGTTGATTAGATCTTCTATATCCTTGCTGATTTTTTGTTTACTGGCTATGGTTACATATTTGTTTATTTCTCCATTTCAGTTTTGTTTTGCTTCACTTACTGTGATGGTATGGTTATATGACTTGGGGACAGATAATTTAGAATTGTTGTCTTTTCCTTATAGATTGACCCTTCCTCGTTTTGAAATATCCTTCTTTGTATCTAGTATTGCTTCTTGCCATAAAGTATGCTTTATTTGAAACCATAGCTTCACCACCTTTCTTTTGGTTAGTGTTTACATGGTGTATCTTTTCCTGTCTTTTTCTTCAGCCTTTCTGTATCATTTGTTGAAGTTTGAAGTTTTTCTTTTCTAAGCAGCATGCAGTTGAGTTTTATGTTTTTAATGAGGTCTAACAATTTTTGACTTTTAATACAAGTATTTAGTTCTTTTATGTTTAATGTACTTATTGATATTTGAATATATATATATTTTTATATTTTGAAAAGAAGTTGTGAGAACAGACGCCTTTGTCTTGTTTCTGATCTTAGGGAAAAGCATCCAGTCTTTACTGCATTAGTATGGTTAACTGTAGGTTTTTTATAGATGCCCTTTATCAGGTTAGGAAGTTCCCTTCTGTTTTTGTTTTTTATTTTGTAGATGTAATGGATTACAGTTGTTAAATGAACCTCAAATCCCTGAGATAAATTTCACTTGGTCTAGTGTATAATTTTTTTTATATATTGCTAGATTCAGTTTGCTGGTATTCTGTTGAGTTTTTTTGAATACATATTCATAAGAAATATGGGCCTGTAGTTGTGATGTCTCTGGTTTTAGTATCGAGATAATGTGGACCTCATAAAATGAGTTAGGAAGTTCCTCCTCTTCCATCAACCATCTAGGCCTGTATAAACCATCTAGGCCTGTAATTACTGATCAACAAGTTAAGGGTTTCTTTTCAGAGAACCAGCTTTTGGGTTCATTGATTTTTCTCTAATTTTTTAAATTCTTCGATTAACTCCTGTTTTAATATTAACTATTTTCTTCCTAATATTTGCTTTGTGTGTAGTTTATTCTTCTTTTTACAGTGCCTTAAGGTTGAAGGTCAAGTCATTGATTTAAGATTTTCTTTCTTAACATAGGCATTTGTAGCTATAATTGCCTTGTAAGCACAGCTTTAATTGTGCTCCATAAGTTTTAGTATGTTGTGTCTTCATTTTCATTTATCTCAAAGTACTTTCTGATTTCCCTTTTTTGAATCATTTGACTCATTGATTGTTCAAGAGTATGTTGTTTAATTTCCACATATTTATTTCCTACTCTTGTTATTGATTTTTTTTTATTTAAAAAAATTTTTTAATGTTCTATTTATTTCTGAGAGAGACAGTGTGAACAGGGGAGGGTCAGAGAGAGAGGGAGACACAGAATCTGAGCTAGCTGTCCGCACAGAGCCTGACGCGTGTCACGAACCCACAAACTGTGAGATCATGACCTGAGCTGAAGTCGGACGCTCAACCGACTGAGCCACCTAGGCATCCCATGATTTCTAATTTCATACCATTGTGTTCGGAAAACATAATGTATTGTTTCTGTTCTTTTAACTTGTTGAGGTTTGTTTAATGGCCTAGCATATGGTCTCTCCTGGAGAATGTTCCATGTGCACCTGAGAAGAATGTGTATTGTTTTTTTGGGGTGGAGTGTTCTGTAGATGTCTGTTAGATCTAGTTGGTTTAAGCGTTGTACAGTTCTTCTGTTTTCTTGTTGATCTTCTGTCTAGTTGTTCTATCCATTATTGAAAGTGAGACATTAATTGTTTTGAATTATCTGCTTCTTCATGTCTGTTAGTTTCTGTTTCATGTATTTTGGTGCTCTGTTGTTATATGCATATATGTTTATAATTGTTATGTCTTCTTAATGAATTGATCTTTTTATTATTATTAAGTGTTTCTTAAAAATCTTGTTTACATTTTTAAAGTCTATTTTGAGTACATGCACTTGGCTTTTGTATGGTTAGTTTTTTCATGATACATCTTTTTACATCCTTTTACTTTCAACCTATGTCTCTGTGTCTCTGACAAACAGCATATAGTTGGGTCTTTTGTTTTTCTAATAAAATCTGACAACATTCTGATTGATTGGATTGTTTAACCCATATACATGCATTGTTATTAATAATATAGTTGGAATTATGTCTGATTTGCTATTTGTTTACTATGTTTCATCTCTTTTTCTCCTCTATTCCTCCTTTACTATTTTCTTTTACATTGAATGAATATTTGCTAACATTTTAATTTCATTAATTATTTTTTCACTGTTTTTGAGGTTTATCATATGTATCTTCATATAGCAGACTCTGTTTCATATTTATACTAGATTCCAGTAATATTTAGAAACCTTGGTCTTATATAGCTCTATTCCTAGTTCACCCTTTTTGTGGTATTATTGTTATACATATTATATTTACTAATGTTACAACCCAACAGTACATTGTTCGTATTATTACTTTATCATCTGCTGTTACTTCTTTAGTCCATACCTCCTTTGTACTATTACTAGCAAATGTATTTTGCATATGTTTCTAAATGTTATAGGTTCAACAATACATTCTGCACATATTTATTATCTTATACCATTGCCTTTTCAATTAATAGAAGAAAGAAAAATATGTATTTATATTCTCTCTTGTAATTATAGTTATTTTACTAGTGCTCTTGTGTGTGTAAATTCAGATTGTTGTCTATGGTCATTTGCTTACAGCCTAAAGAAATTCCTCTAATATTTCTTCTCAAGTAGTCTGCTAACAACAGATTCTTTCAGTTTTGTTTATATGGGATAGTGTTTGTTTTGCCTTTGTTTCTGAATAAAGGCCTTGCTCAATTTAGGATTCTTGATCTACCGTTTTTTTCCCCCTTTTTTTCTTTCTTTCTTTCTTTTTTTTTTTTATAGTTTATTGTCAAGTTGGTTTCCATATAAGACCCAGTATTCATCCCAATAGGTGCCCTCCTCCATGCCCCTTAGCTCCCTTCCCCTAGCCCCCACCCCCATCAGCCCTGTTTCTTCTCAGTAATTAAGAGTCTCTAATTGTTTGCCTCCCTCCCTCTCCCCAGTCATCTTTTCCTCTTCTCCTCCCCCATGGTCCTCTGTTAAGTTTCACCTGTTCCACTTATAAGTGAAAACATGGTATCTGTTCTTCTCTGCATGACTTTCACTCAGCATAACACCCTCGAGTTCCATCCATGTTGCTACAAATGGCCAGATTTCATTCTTTCTCATTGCCATGTAGTATTCCATTGTATAATAAACCACATCTTCTTGATCCATTCATCAGTTGATGGGCATTTAGGTTCTTTCCATGATTTAGCTATTGTTGAAAGTGCTGCTATGTACATTGGGGTACATGTGCTCCTATGCATCAGCACTCCTGTATCCCTTGGGTAAATTCCTAGCAGTGCTATTGCTGGGTCATAGGGGAGTTCTATTGTTAATTTTTTGAGGAACCTCCACACTGTTTTCCAGAGGCGCTGTACCAGTTTACATTCCCATGAACAGTGTAGGAGGGTGCCCGTTTCTCCACATCCTCGCCAGCATCTAGAGTCCTCTGATTTGCTCATTTTAGCCACTCTGACCGGTGTGAGGTGGTATCTCAGTGTGGTTTGAATTGGGTAGCACCAAACTGGAATTGGTTAGGAACACGCCATTGACTGGAGCTAGGGGAAATACTTGTATAGAGAAGAGCCAGAAGCAAAACAAAGAAATGATTTGATTGGCTACAACTTAAGCATTTGCTTTATTTGGAAGAGCCAGGTTGGCTCTTTGTGATTAGTTGCCCTCAGGTTTCAATTTCTTAATATTGAGAGATTTACAGGCTTAGGTTTTGGTTTGGTTATATAGGCTACTAAGGGATTAAAGCCACTTCAGTCTAATGGCCTTCTTATTTAATTAATTTAACAGTACTTTCTAGATTTTCTCCTTGCTTTTGACTTTTAGCATTTTTACTGTGATATATCTCTTTTGAATCTCTTTTTATTAATTCTACTTGGGGTTTGTTGAGCCCTTTAGATGAGTAGGTTACTGTTTTCCAGTAACCTTTGGACATTTTGAACTTTTATTTCTTTAAAGATTTTTTTCATTTTCTTTCTCTCCTCATCCTCTTGTACTTGCATTACATATATTTTTGTGGTTTTAATGATATCCCACATTTGTCTGGGGCTCTCTTCTTTTTTCTCATTCTTTTTGATCGTTGGTTTGCATAATCTCAATTGCTCTATCTTCAAGTTCACTAATTTATTCTTATGCTGGTTCAGGTCTACTCTTGAGCACCTCTAGTGATTTTTCAACTTTGTCCTGTGGATGTATAATGGCTTCTTGGGAATCTTTTCCCATAAACCCAACAACTGATTACTTTCACAGGTAGTTTCTGTTGCTGCTTTTTTCGTTATGTACGTATGGGTCATACTGTCATGACCTGTTAATTTGTATGCCTCAAAGTATTTTGCTGGAAACTGAACAGTTTAGATTATGTATTATAGCAGCTCAGGGTATTTGTCCACCCCAGGAAGGCCTTATTATTTTTATTTATTTGTTTAATAACTATTATCTTAGTGAAGTCGATACCATCCCCCCCACCTCCCCTCATTAAGCTTTATACCCTGTTCCTCAAGGCGGCAGAGCTTTGTGTATGCACTCAGCCACTGTAGAATGACAGTGGTACTGGTCGGGCACACTTCCTCTCTTTTCTTGATCACACCCAACTTGTAAACTCCACTGATTGTTGACCAGTTGCTCAGTTGTTCTCAACAATGCCCTGGGATGCAAATTTCTCTACACATGAATACAATCAAATAGTTGCACCTTTATGGAACAGTTTCTGGGATCAATGTTTGATGTTTGTTCTGAATCCAGGAGGTCTCCTCTCTGCTGTTTGTTCCCTGGTTCTGTCCTGTGGACTGGCCCACAGTTACTGTGTATATTCACTGGATTCATGAAGCTCCTCCCAGTTGCCTTTCAGAACCTCTGCTGTCCCTGTACCGTCCTTGAGAGCACCCTCCATGCTCTGTTGCAGTGAAGTCCGTTCCTTTGGAAAGAGGTTGGGGGCTCTCTGTTTGGCCTTTTTACTTCACGGGCAAAATATCTGCCAGGGCCCTGGAGCTGAGGCTGGAAACTATGGCAGGCTTCTCTCCAAACGAAACCCTTGCTGTAGGAGCTAAGCTTGCAGTACAGGGACCAGTACCCTGAGGTCTTCTTTGCTTGCCTCTCTTCTGTGGGACCACCATGCCTTATGGACTGGGATAAGGGCTCTTGAGGCCCAGTACTCCAAGGGAGCCGCACTTAAAGTAGAGCTTCTGTATCACTTGCTTAGCACTTAGCATCAGCACCAGGCAGCTGGGGGAAGGAAGAGAAATAATGGAGATCCTGCTCCTCCCAGAAGGAAGGCCCTTTGTCCAGGAGCTAGGAAGAGAGGAGCCCTTTGTTTTTGGCTGTCTGGTTGAGCTGAGAGGAGAGGAGGGAAAGTGTTTTGGTTTAAATACCAGTTCTCTGCCTTTCTTACTGAATTTTCATAGATTTTCTTGAATAGATGTCTCTTTTTTACTTTTGCTTTTAAGACCATTTTCAAAGGTTTTAAGTGGTTGGGGTTATTTACATAGTTTTCGCCAGTTCCCCTGGGGAGTAGATCAGTGGAACGCCTCATGCCAGAAGTCAGTCTGTCTGCCTCCACATGATTTTAACATCTTTCTTTTAAGAAATGTGGGTAGCCTTTAAGGATCCTTCAGGTCAGCAGATGGTAATACTTCTTACTTCTGACTTACAGATTTGGAATGTAAACATTCATAAGTTTTAATGAAAATTAAAGAATATGTAAAATCCATGAAAAGACCTATCTAAGGAAGGCCCGAGGATATAAGGGAACTTGTATTTTCTTAAGCCTTAGATTGGTGTGCTAATTATGAAACTCACATTAGTAACAATTATTCTACTTAATTAGGAATAAATAGAATTGGAAACATGAAATAAAACATCATTTGAATAATGCCTAGTCACTACCCTCATCATCATGGTCTTGATTATAGGTTTGTTGAACCTAGTGATTTTTGGAAAATATGAATTTGTAGGGTCATCAGACTGTAGGAGGTCAACATTCCTCAGTAAATTTTTCAGTAAACTTAAAAAAATTGAAATACACATTCATGAAAGTACATAGATGATAAGTATACAACACAATGAATAGTCACAAAATGAACTCATTTATGTAGCTATTACCCAGATTAAGAAATAAAACCATACAAATTTCGCCTTAGGTACTTTTTTTGTCATTCTCTACTCCTCAAAGATGACCACTGTCCTGGCTTTTATTGACATAGATTAGCTTTGCCTTATTTTTTTGAACGTCATGTAAATGGAATTATATAGTATGCATTCTTCTGTATTTGTTTTCTTTCATTTACTGTCTTTGTGAGAGTCATTTATTTAGGAGTGAATATTATATTAACAATTCATTCATTTGTCTTGCTCTATAGTATTCCATGGTATGAGTTATATTCTCCATTTATTCTTTTTTGTTGTGTTGTCTCCTTACTGACTTTCGAGAACATTATATATTCTAATATTCTAGACAGGAGTCTTTTGTATTGTAAATATCTTCTCTCTGTGGCTTTCTTTTGCCTCTTACTGATGTCCATCATTGAACAAAAATTCTTAATTTTAGGGGTGACTGGGTGGTTCAGTTGGTTAAGCCTCCGACTCTTGATTTCGGTTCAGGTCATGATCTCCCGGTTTGTGAGATCGAGCCCCGTGTCAGGCTCCACACTGACAACATGGAGCCTGCTTGGGATTCTCTCTCTCCACTTCTCTCTGCCCCCCACCCCCCCAACTCGTGTGCAGTTGCACACATTCTCTCCTTCTCAAGATAAATAAGCTTAAAAAATTCTTAATTTGAATAAAGTCCAGTTTATCAAATTTTTCCTTTATACCTAGATCAATTTTTATCTGATTATGAAGTTTTTGCCTGTCTTAAGGTCATGAAGGTGATTTCTGAAGTCTTTTACCTTACAGAATTATATTTGTAATAAACTGGAATCAATTTTTGTATATGGTATGAGATAAGGGTAAAGTTTCAGTTTATTTTTAAGTAGGCTCCACGCCCTGTACAGAACCCAATGTGGGTTTTTTTTTCTTCCAGCTAAATGAGCATGTTATGATTTAAATATCCAGAGTGCATATCAGTCAGTTACAGGTTATATTTGAATTCAATTAATATTTTAATATTTGTTGAGGACATGAAGAATGCCTGGCATTGCCTTGGTAACTCTAAACATTCAAACAGCTTTCCAAGATTGACATTACCTAATTTAAGATCATTTTCAAAGATAATCATGAAATCAGTTTATTTCATAACCAAGTGTATATGGAAACTTTCATCAACGTCATTTGTAATTCTTACTGAACACTCAAGGACATTCCTTGATATATTCCATAAGTGTTTATAGCAATTCAAATCTTGATATAGAAATGTCAGTATTATCCTCAAGGGCAAAAAGCTAAATACAGCTTCCTCCAGCATTGCCCTATGATTGTTGCACTATGATTGTTGATGTTTCCCTGCTTTTTTATTCCTGTATAAAGTGGGTGATATGATATTAATAAAAGGCTTGGATAAAGCCTGGAGAATTTACACACTAATGCTATCTAGATGTATTTTGGTTTGTTGTAAGCTACATGAGGTTTTCAAAAGCCATAGATGGTTTGTACTCAAGGGGAGATTAAAAAAATAAAAACAAACAGAGAGGTGAATCATAATATGATTTTTAGCTCAAGCGTTAAAGCAGTAAAAATGTTCAGGACTAGAAATTAGAAGGTATATAATTCTTAAGTAGCCTAATGTGATTAATTGGAGCTAGTGTTTTTGTAAGTCAGATAGGTTCAGTTTGTGACTTACGATGATTCTGAATTTGAAAATCAGCTTGATTTCCCTCTTACTATTTACATTAGAAAGAATTCATTGCAAAGAATTCTAAAAAAAGAACTGATGTAATTTTATTTTAGGGCATAGTGAATCTAAGACTACTTAATCAAGTACATAAGTATTCTAATAGAATTATTTTGGAGAACAGGAAGCACTTCCTGTAACATTTTTATTACCACTCATTTATTAGTTCATTCATCTACATTACATTAGTAAGTATGATTTTTAGAATTGGATAGTACATAGTTGCATTTTCTAACATGTTTTTCATTTTTGTGGAAATGTAAGGTTTGATACAACTCTGAAAGTTTCTATGGATTGCTTTACTTCCTTCAGAAAGATACCCTGCTTCATAGATGAATATTCTTCTCTTTACAGAAAAAAAGTCTTGGAGAGAGACCATTATTTTATTTACCTAACCATCTACTTAATCTCAGAAAATTCTCTGATCAAATACTTGAATGTCAGTGTCTGACCAGTAAAATGTTTGAGTGTTTTTCAAATTATTCCTGATCATAGCTTTCTTTCATTATTTTTCTCAGAGGTTATCTTTGATTGTTGGGTATCTGTAGTGCTTCACTAAACAAATTTAATTTATGCTGTTATGATTTCTACCTCACTTATAAAATGATTTGTCAAGAGGATGAATGTGTGGGAAAATATCAGAGAATTCTAATTATGAGTGTTTTTCTTTATTTGAGACTTTTAAAAATGTCAGTGATGAAGTGTGTTTTAATCCATTTATTTTTTTCTTTGTTCTCTTAGGTGGATCCCCTTACTTAGCAACCAAAATAAACGAAGCAAAAGACTTGCTGGAAGCAACCACCAAACATTGATTTTTGCCCAAGAACCACTCTGAAGAGAGAAGGGGGAATTTAAACCTAGAAGGGGGAAATTAATCTAAACCACGGCCTTCATAATTTTTCATACATGTATTGACCACAGTCATTTATTCCACTGTTAAGGTATATAATAATAAAAGATTAGTAATCTATCTGTTTATTATGTTTTAAAGGAACACTTTAAAATTCTATAACTGATCTATAATTGCTTATTTTCCTCCTTTCTCTGTGATAGTTTGTTCATTAGTCATAAGATCTCCCAACTCCCCTCCCTCACTCAATTACCGTCATTGGTAGTGTGGGATTTGTGAGCAATAAGTAGAAATTTTCTTATTGCTTCTATTTATATTCACGTTGTCCCTTGTTTCCTCAGAGGACTTTAGTACTTTGCCTGTGTAAGGTGCTTTACATGTTTTAAGATCAAACACTGACTGCATCCCATGGGTAAATGATCGGAAACTCAATTGATTTTACTAAATGGTGTTTTGTAAAGTAGTGGTTAGGACTTGTTAAAGAACTCTGTTCTCTCTGAGACCCTATAAGTGAAGCATGAGAACTTGGAGAGCTACTAAAATGATTAAAGATTTGCAAAATGAGCCCTGTGAGGAAAGGCTGAAAAGAGGTAGGAGAAGTCTGAGGAATTCATCTTTAATTATAGCCTTCTAGTACTGTATATTTATTCAATTATTCATTTTGCAAATATTTATTGACCACCTATAATGTGAAGGCACTATAGTGGGTCCTCTGAGAGTTAGAGGTGTGAACTAACCACAGATCTTGACCCCCCCTCCCAAATTATATTTAGAGGAAAGGAACACTATTCCTATTTAGAGGAATTAGGAACAAATTATATTTAGAGGAAAGGAACACTATTCCTATTTAGAGGAATTAGGAACACTATTAGGGAAGTACAGATGATATGTTAAAGAAGTTCAAAGAAGAAAAGAATAGTTTAAGCTGAGAGCATAAGGAGGAGCCTCGGAGAATAAGTGCCATAAGAGCTGGGCTTTAAGTTCAGTTAATAAGAAATACACCATATGATTGATGAGTCAGTATTGTTTCCCCTGAGATCAGTCACAATTAGCAGAAATAGGATTTATTAGTATGGTTACCGTACAGGATTCTCAAAAGCAATAGATGGACACATGATCTTGAAGGGCCAACCCTTTAATTTACACTGCATGGAATTATTATCTCACATAGCCCCCAGTCATCATCACTTTACTATCCCAAAGTTGAGAAAACGGATTCAGATACAGCAATATTTTTCTTATATCTTTATAAATCCTGGGTCATCCCAGGTAAACTGAGCCACTATATTTCACCTATCTTAAAATAATAATATTGTAGATGCAGCTCTGAATTTATGACATCCTATAGTTTGATAGCTCTCTATTCACAATATTGACATCTTGAGCTGGTAATTCCTCTCTGTGGGGAGCTCTCCTGTGCATCTAGGATAATGAGCAACGTCCCTGCTCATACGCTAAAGGCCAGTAGCACCCCCTCAGTGTGACAACCGAAAATGTTTGCAGACATTGCCAGATGTTCCTTGGAGGGAAAATAGCCCATGGTTGAGAGCCACTGCTGTAAATTTTAAGTATTTTTTCCTTTGGTACATAAAATAATGACTTCCCTGAAAATCAGTTGAATCTTAGGGTCATTAAAATATGGTTCTCACTTTAAAGTCCCCATGGATGTCCTAATTTTCTTGTGCATTAGTGCTTTTCATTTTTCTGGTCATTGTTATCCCTGTCCCTTGAATGTCCTAAACCCCACATCTCCACCTGCCAAAAGCCTAGGGATATTCAAGGCCAAGCTAAAATGTATCCCTCCCTTTCTGGTGTTTTCAGCAAAAGTAGTATCATGAATGGTCAGTTCTCTGAGAGCAGGGACCATATCTGTCTGTTCACTGCAGCGTTGGCACTCAATAAATATTTGTTGAATGAATGAATAAATTCCCATAGCACTTTATTCCTCACTTAGGATAGTTACTACCTGTGGGAAAAAACTCTTTGTGTAACATGCCTTATTTCTCTTGCTAAATTTCAAGAGCCATTAAAGCAAGAATCTTGTTATTCATCTTTATGACCGCTTGTTAGTATGGGGCACATGCACGCAGCAGATATGAAGCTGTAAGCACTAAGAGTATGTTGTTTTCCAAATAGTATGTTTTTAAAAAATGTTACCATAATTTAAAAAGTTGTCCTAAGCAATATTGGGGTGTTCTTGGGACATACGTTTTAATTGACATTCTATTTTCTAATCCATACTGTATTTGTGAGTATTTGAGTCTGTAGCATTAGCTTGTAATTTCCTTCATCCCATTTTCCTGCTAAGCATGTGCCTAAGACTCAAACAAGATACAGTTTTGAATACTCTCCTTCTGTTCCATGATCTTGGGCTGTTGATCTGTAAACGAGGTTTATAATGACCTCATTTATAAAACAGAGAAAGTAATCCTATTTAACAAGGTTATTGTAGGAAATAAGGATATGTGAAGCATTTAGTCACATAGCAGATGCTCAAAAACTAGAATTATTGCTTTGTTCACTGCCCATTTAATTTAAAATCTTAGAATACCTTGAATTAAGGTGTGAGGTGTGTTCCAGCAATAATTAATTTTACTCTTGAATCTGCAGCTTGGGTAGTACATGGTGGGGACAGCTCGTCTCTATCCCATGCAGCATCAGCTGTCTCTGGAGGGGCCACTTCATGTGGCTGGCAAGGCAGGACTGGCTCTGGCTGGGAGGGTCACCAGGACAGTCAGCCAGGAGCCTCAGTTGCTGTCCGAATAGGGTTCTCCATGGGGCTGTGGAGAGAAGCGTCGTCACGCTGTGGCGGCTGTGTTACAAAAGAAGGTGAAGAGACAGGAAGTGGAAGCTGCAGACTGAGGCCAGGCCTGGAAACCGGCAGTGGTTCCAATAGGCACAGAGCCTGCCTGGTCTCGGAGGGAGAAGACATAGAGGATAGTGAAAGAATTAATGCATTAGTGGCCATTTTTTAATATGTAGCAGGGCAGGGTTTAGATTTTCCCCTCCTTACTCAAATCAGTTAAGGCATTGCTTTAAGAATGTTGTCAGGAGTGTAGAATTCAAGTAAAGTAGCTAGAGTAATTTCAGATGACACAACTACTACTTTAGGTAGATATTAATTTAGTAGTCATTCTGCAAATGGTATCGTACTTAACAGAATTGAATTTTAAAAGCTACCCACCCTCAACTCCTTATTGTCTAAAAAGCTTATTTGAATTGTTACCTATTCTCAGTAAAGATGGCTTTTATGTATTTGCTGTCATTGCATATTCTTCTTAATTAAGTTCTTTGTTGATACTGCAGTTTCTATTTATTCTTACATCTTAGATGCAATCTGAGGGAGCAGGAAAGACCTTTTAAAAAAAACAATTACTTCCCAGATTCCAGAGAAAGTGTAAGTCAAATGGACAGTTAATTAAAGGGAGCATAGAATGCCACTTAGACTATAATTGATGATGCAGTCTCCAGCATAAAGTCAAAAGTGGAGAGAAGTTTAGTAAGAAAAAAGTATGGTGATTTTGGAAGACATTGTTTATTTTAGTCTTCAAACCATTTCCTTTATTTGCTTTGAAAACCATGTCAGGCAGTAAAGGTATAAAATAAGTTCGTTCTTAAAATGTGTAATCTCAAACTAAATAGAAAAACATTCTCAAATATAGAGAAATTTTTTTTTTTGGCCTGATACTTTTGAAATAAGAAATATTAAGAGTCATATTACTAGACATGCTTGTGATGACCAGCATGGTCATTAGAAATAATGTATTATATCCAAGGACAGAAATTCTTTGGTTGTCACAGGGAACCTTGAACATAGAAAAGAGCCTTTAATGATATATTTTCTTTTCTTTTTTTTTTCTTAAATAGTTTATTGTCAAGTTGGTTTCCATATAACACCCAGTGCTCATCCCAACAAATGCCCTCTTCCATGCCCATCACCCCCCTTCCCCTCTCCCCCACCCCAATCAGCCCTCAGTTTGTTCTCAGCATTCAAGAGTCTCTCATGGTTTGCCTCCCTCCCTCTCCCCAACTGTTTTTCCCTTCTTCTCCCCCAGGGTCCTCCGTTAAGTTCCTCCTAATCCACCTGTACATGCAAACATATGGTATCTGTCCTCTGCCTGACTTATTTTGCTCAGCATAACACCCTCAAGTTCATGATATATTTTCAACACATTTGGCAATTAGCTGAAGATGGTTTAATGACATATGTGGGAGAAGATGAATCAGCTAGGCCTTTAATGTCAAAAATACTGAAGGTTCTCTGACTCAACTCACTTAGGATATACCACAGAGGCTGTGGTGCAAAGTTAAATATCCCAGTAGACCAGCTCATTTTGCACAGTGGCAACCACGCCATCCACAGTCACTCAGCCCCTTGTCCACAGGCACCTCCTTAAAGGCCTCTGGCTCCAAGGAGGATCTGATGGTAGTGAAGTCAATGTGTCAGCATTGTGCTTCCCTCCTAATGGAAAGGCAACCCAAAGAGCAGATCCCATTAACACTAGATCAGTATCATTTACTTGTCAGAAGCATTCCATCAGTTATGAGCCGAATTTTATTTATGGCTTAGTTTTACACATTAGGAAATTAGAACTTTAACTTATTAGCTAGAAAAGTTGAGAAGTTCTCTGGACTCATTTTTTAGGTGGAATCTAAGTGATTTGGATCATTGCCCACCAGTAAAATTGCTGGGCATGGTAGAGAAAGAAAATGTTCCTTCTAATGATTTTTATGAGCTGAGTAGCTATTGTTCCCAGTTGAGTGCTCTTTTCCTTTTTTCATTGTTGCTGAAGAAAAAAATTTATAAAAAGCTTTTTTTTTAATTAAAAACCCTGCTCAATTGACATGCAAGTTCATTAAGTACATTCATTTCTCTTCCTGCCATAATAACCCCAGTCCCCCTCTGTTCAAATGCAATAGTGCCTAGCAGCACTGGTCAACATTTTAAGTCTGAATAGACTGTTACATAATATAGATATAGATATGCAATCTTCAACACCAAGAAAGAGTTTTATTTCAGATGGGCAGAATATGATCACTCAGGCTAGAGGGTGGCCATAAATTTCACATTAGTTCTTCAACCTAGAGGGGGAAGATGCCCCTGGACATTTAAATCAACAGTGGGAAACTTAATTCAGTTTTGACAAGATGAAACTCACATTGAGATACTAGTTCAATACTGACATCTAAGTGGTAGTGCTGAAGACTAAGAAATTAGGGGCACCTGGGTGGCTCAGTCAGTTAAGTGTCTGACTTCGGCTCAGGTCATGATCTCACTGTTCATGGGTTTGAGCCCCCCATCGGGTTCTGTGCTGGCAGCTCACAGCTTGGAGCCTGTTTCAGATTCTGTGTCTCCTTCTTTCTCTGACCCTCCCCCACTCATGCTCTGTCTCTCTCTCTCAAAAATAAATAAAAACTATTAAAAAAATTTTTTAAAAGACCAAGAAATTAAAATCGGTTGGTTATTTTAAGTTCAAGAGATTTTATTAATAATAGCTAATACTTGTTGAGCACCTTGTGCCAGCCATCCTACCTACATTTCCTCTTTTAATTTTCACAGTACCCCTCAGAGATAGGGAGTATTTGTATCCCCCATTTTACGGATGGAGAAAGAGGTAAGGTCAGAGTTGTTTAGGAACCTTGCCAAAATTACATAGTTGGCAGTGAGACTAGGATCCAAATCCAGTTTGGCTCGACTCTGAAGCACATGCTTTTTACCTTCCCATTGTATTGCACCAATTCTGGACATGTGGGAATTATAAAATGAAGGGGTTTGCATGGCCCTTGACTCATTGTTTGGTTGTGAACCTTGGGTTATAGATTGTGAAAGGCTTATGGAAGGGTCGTGTCATTGGGCACGTATGAACAAGGAGGGCCTAATGTCTTTAATTCTGCCCTCAAAGCTTGTGATGTCCATCCAACTGCACATAGTGAAAGTTCACTTACAGAGGTTAGCAGTGTGGGTTTCTCTGACTTCAGTGGGGACAAGATTTTATTTGAAACTTTAATGGGCAAAAGCTTTCTACGAAAACATCTGAAGCAACGTTCAGAAGATGGCTTGTGTAATTGAAGCAGCAGACCTTGGGAGAGAAATGAAGAAATTGCTCAGTATAATAAAGATGAGAAGAATAAGAAGGCCGAATTTATTGAAAGGAACAGAGAGGTAGTGAAAAAATTAAGGTTAACAAGAGAGACAACTGAACCAAGAAAAGCTCACTTACAACATTTGAAGGAGAATTGTCAGTGCTCAGTAGAATATTTCAAAATCATTTTCCAGTATTCCCAGCTGTGGACTGGGTTATTTGTTCATGCCATGCTTTTATGCCAAATTCCAAAATTACATTTTGCACAGTTAAAGGCTTGTCTCGTAGAACCCATAGATCTTTCGTTGCCAATCTAAGAATGAGATTATCGCTTAATTTTCCATGCTTTTAGCTGCTCTAATCAAATGGAGGAAAGGTTTCTAACTTGCAGAGATTTATAACTTTGCATGACTCTAATATTCATAGCAGATTTATGAGTTCCTTGAATGTTAGATCCACCTGTATTCAAAAATAAGTACATCCCAAAGCCAACTCCATGATCTTCCATCTATCTACTCTTAGATTACTGTTGCGTTTGCTCGTTCCTTCTGTAAATGTGGATAATCAGGAGTTGACTTTAGAAGTGCTTACATTTTGGCTTCTATGCCTCTTAAGTAGGATGAAATTATCTAATAATGTTTGTCCTGTGGTGGTGAGATGCCAGACTCTATCTGCATAGTCTCTGTCGCTCAGGTTGTGCGGG
The DNA here is from genome assembly GCF_008692635.1 of Crocuta crocuta. Lineage (NCBI taxonomy): Eukaryota > Metazoa > Chordata > Mammalia > Carnivora > Hyaenidae > Crocuta > Crocuta crocuta. The sequence continues at coordinate 221,645 of NW_027532407.1, forward strand.
GATGTTATACAATATGGTGTTGCAGAAAACAGCCTGTAGACGCAGAAATGCAACATTCCCTAATTAACCCTGCTCGGATCTGATTTTATGCCTTGTTCCTCAGCTTCTTGGGACTTAGGTATTCAGTTTGCATTTTATTCTGTTCCATTTTGTACACGTATATACTATATACTTGTTTGGGCTTCTCCCCCCTTGCAAACAGATTTTTTACCCTAATATGTTAAAGTTAAATACATATATACATACACACTATTGTGTTTGTTTTGCTTTAAAATTGTAAAGGATAAACTGTAAGATACTTTTATCTGTCTCCTTTTCCCAGCACAGTTAAAATTAAATCTGACTTGCTAAAATTGAATTTACACTCAATTTGTTCTGTTGTACAACTCTTGAAGAAAAGGCACTAATCTTCTGTGTAATGTAACTCCATCTACACTGAGCTCTCATGCAGGCACTGCTTCTATTTCTCTTATGCTTCTACTTCAGGAGATGCCTGGCCCGGTTGCCCCTCAGGACACACTATTGATTGGTTTACTTCTAAGTACAACTATCAGAAACCAAAATTGTGAACATGTGGATTTTCTTAGAAGCCTTTAGTGAAACTTGGGTTTGTTTTCCTTCACCCCTCATTCCAAAATAAGCAAGGGGAGAAAATAGAAATCAGCCCAATACTTTAAATTTGATTTTTGTATGGATCTTGTAATGCAAATACCACAGAAAGCGCCCGTTTCCTTGGTTTACTTCTTCCTTGCCTCAGGTGTATCCATAGCAGTTTCTGGCCTGCAGCACTTCTGACTGCCGAAGCAGCTCTAAATGTGGGTACTGGCCACAGAAATGCTGACGCCACCGAACTGTTACCCCTAGGATGTATTCCCCAGCGTGTCCGCACAAATGCCTGGATCCCACGCTTGGTGTAAGTGACGGATAAGGCTGCAGAAGTTCAGGTTCCAGCTTCGGACAGGAGGGGAGTCCAGGTAGGTGTGCCCTCTGTTTCTCCTCTCTCGCCCTTCGTCATCCCACCGCCCCCACACACGCCATGCCCCCTAAAGTGGTCACTTCCTAATTCTCTCCCAAGGCCAGGGCACACCTCAGTCACTTAACTGTCCTGGGAGGGTTTCATGTTGTCCTGAGGACCCATCCTGTGATCTGGTTTCAGATCAGTGGCCGAACCGGGGCTGACGATGTTGGGCTAACATAACAAATAGGCCGTGTCTGTCATAAAATACAAGCCTGAATTTTGTTCTGGCGCGGGAGGGACGTTTTTCACAGCAGTCTGGTGAATTAACAATATACAGAACCATACTGTGAATGCATTATATTTGGCCCTTGATAGGATTTATGTATGGAACATCAATTTTCTGTACAGACATAATTGAGTACATGTAACCGTGGTGTGAAAACTGCAAGAATACGTGTGGTGTGTAGGATGTTAAATTTTAAGAAACGTAATGAGGGGGAAAATCCGAGAAACCTGAAAACACAACTGATAAAATTATTAATTTGATTTTTTTTGCTCAAAAATATCTGTGAAGTACATATACTTTATGTAGAAATACAAAGACAAATTATTTTAATATGTTACCATCTTCCTTCTTGGATTGAAATTTTTAACAGAGCAAGGATGCCTCAGGGGCAGTTCCTAGGTCTGGTGCAAGGCTCAGTAATGCTCTCAGTTTCTTAACAGCTGCGTCCCTTCTGGCTCTGAGTAAAGTGTGGTTTCGGGAGGTCTGAGGGCCTCTGGTACTTCTTAATATCAAGCGAATAGTGTGCTTTCCCCCGAGGCCTGGCTTGAAGTTACTCCTGGGGAAAGAAGAATTTGGCTGACGGATTTGTCACCCGTTTGAAGGAATTATCTGGAGCCACAAACAACCTAGTTAGTGGAGAGCAGCAGGAGGTGTGGCAGTAATTGTCCAGAGCCTCATTCATTGGTGGTGGTGGAATTACCATAGGATAATGTGACTTTAGGGGACATATTGACCAACCAGAAGAGGTTTAAAGGTTTTCAGTGCTGAGGTTACAATAAGGGTTTCGACTTTCTGGATTCTATAAGGAAATGCATAGCAGTTGACTGCTTAACTTTAGGTTTGGGTCCCCCCTATGCTACCCCAGCGGCTACCATTTCTAGTTCTTAGGCTGCCTAGTCTAAGACCGAGCATTTGGTATTTGTTGTCTGGGAGTTATAAATCCACAACGTGGCAGTCAGAGTTTTCCTTTGTCCTAATAAACCATACTTCCTTTGTCGTCTCCTACTCTTGGCCTTGTTTTCATTTTCGTACCCGTCACACTCTGGGAGCCACCGCCACATCCGGCATCGGGGCCCTGGGCTGTGATTCCTGCTGGGCCATCTGTGAGCTCTGTGCCCGCAGCCCAGCACCCAAGCCTGCCTCGCCGTGTTTGCCCCTCTGGAATACCATCCGCCTACCTGCCCACGGGGTGAGACGGTGAGACTAATGAGAAAGGAGTGGGAAATCATGAGAAACACACTGAATGTTCTGGACACCTTGAAGAGAGATGTTTGTTCAAGTCATTATTAATATATTTTCAAAGTATGGCAACATTGATTTTTTTTTTTTCATCTGAGAGCCATTCTGCATTTGTACACAGTTGTAATGGTGAACGTTTCTCTTATAAATGGGAGAAGTACCTCACCCAAAACCTAGGAGAAGTACCTCACCCAACACCTAATAGCACAGGTATTTTTTATTTCCAGCTGCAGGCATGAATCTTCGCTCCATTTGGTGGGTGTCAGGGAGGTAATACTGCATTATTTTAAGTCTTCTACCTAGGGCTTGGTGTATGAGCCAACGTTGAGCACATACACCACTGTGCAGAGGATGCTCTGTATATTTACGCTGCAAACTCACCACTCTCAAGGATTTAATATTTTCCTTTGCAACCCAGCCAATCAGGTGTCCAACTATACCTGCAAGCCAGTTAGTATTTTTCACGGAGCCAGGTGCAGAGCTGCCAAGTAACATCTGTAGGTGACTTGCATCGCTCTGATGGGATCTGCGTATGTTCAGCCCTATGTGAAGATGTCTTTCACTTGACACCAAGTCATCTTTGGTCTTGTTCTCCACCCACTCCATTAAGCAGACACACCTACACATGTTACTGATTTGATTTGCTTTCAGGCGAAAATGGTGCCCAGAGTTTCTCTTCCTGATGCTTTTATTTCTTTGGATGCCTCTTGGAAAACTATCTGCCCATCCAAAGTGCTTTCAGAGGGGAGGGACAACAAATCCTTATGTTAATTATCAAGGTATTTTCTGATAGTCCTGTAGATGTAACCTACGTTATCCACTAAGAATTTATTTGAGGATTTTGTGTTTTCTTTTTCAACAATGTGTTTGAAGATGGCAGTTTTCCTCAAAGAAAGAACACACATGAGTCCCTGTAACTTTGAGGACTGAAGACTTGGGTTCTAATGCCCTGACTCTGCAGCTAACGAGCCATGTGACTCTGGGCAGGACACAGCACTTGGCATTTAGCCGCTGTCTAAGATGCCTGCTGTCTGTCGGAGCACATGTTCCCGAGTCACACAGACCTAAGTTTAAATCTCTGATCCACCTTTTGTTAGCAGAGTGATCTTGTGGAAGTTCTGTAGGCCCTCTGGGTTTCCTGACCCATAGAATGGGTATAATAATACGTAACTCAAAGGGTTATTTCGAGAGTTTAATGATTTCATAGATGCGATGAGCTTGCTTGTTAGTGCCTGGGCGTGGTAGCTTTTCCACAAATGTTCATTTTTACTGCTTGTCTGTTTGGCTTTCCTAGTTTTTTATTTCAAGTACTACACAAACATAGTAACAAATGATTTTTTAAAGAATGAATAACAGGGGCACCTGAGTAGCTCAGTTGGTTAACTAACCGACTCTTGATTTTGGCTCAGATCATGATCTCAGAGTTCTGAGTTTGAGGCCCGTGTTGGGCTCTGTGTTGACAGCGTGGAGCCTGCTTGGGATTCTGTCTCCCTCCCTTTCTGCCCCTCCCCTGTTTGCACTTTCTCTCTCTCTAAATAAATAAATACATAAACATTAAAAAAAATTAAAAGAATGAGTAACAAATTACCAATAATTCCAACATCTGAACATCAACCATTTTCTTTTTTTCTGGGGCCCCTTCAAGTACGTCTTAATATAGAGCCTTAGGAATTTATCATATTATAGAAAATCCCTGTGGACAAATACACAGATCTCTAGATGGGAAGTCAACCTATAATATTTTACAATGACATTGTAATAAAATCAGAATGTTTTTATTGAAATGAATTACTGATTATCAATAATTGTGACTAAATAAGAATATTTATTCTTATTTATTTAACAGCTGAAAAATCGATCCAAGAGAATTTAGAGAAAAAAACAATCCTTCGACCAGCTTTACAGCAAAGTCAGGTATGACAACTGTTAATTACTGAGTGCTTGATATTTGCACCAGACATTATTAAAGAAAATTTTTTTAATGTTTATTTAAGAGAGAGACAGAGCGTGAGCGGGGGAGGGGCAGAGAGAGAGGGAGACAGAATCTGAAGCAGATGCCAGGCTCTGAGCTGTCAGCATAGAGCCAGATGCAGGTCATGAACTCACAAACTGAGATCATGACCTGAGCTGAAGTCAGACGCTTAACTGACTGAAAGCCACCCAGGCTCCCCGAGACATTCTTTATATACATGATGTCTTCAATCCTCCAAAGAACCCACTTTTCTTTTATCTAGCTAGGTACTTTTATCCCCATTTCATCCATAGATAGGGGAGTGGAAAAGCTTAAGCACCTTGCTCAGAATCCCAATTAGGAAGGAATGGAGTCAGATCTGCTTCCAAGTCGACTAACCCTGAAGTCCGTCTTCTTTCTCTTGTCCTGTGGCCTCCCAGGCAGTGTTCCCAGCCAAGTACAAAACTCGCCCTCAAGATTTTTAGCCTAAGTCCCTGAAAACTTCCCTCCTGGCTTAGAGTGGATGCTGGGGATTTTATGAAGTCTCCTCGGGGTGGTCATTCATTCCGACATGATCACAGTCCAAGGGCCTCCCTGCCTCTGAAGACATTTGTCACTTGTCATGTTGCCTTCAGGACGCCAGAGGAGGCATCCAGCAAAATGAAGGGAGGCCCATTTGTGACAAATAGACGTAAGAAGCTGGAGCTGGAGCTGGAAAAGACCTTGTCGATCTGCAGGCCTCCTTCAGGGGCTGTCTGATGACTTTCCAGATCCATGGCATTTTCTAAGCATTTGATCACAGCAAAGAGGATAAACATTGTGAGTTTAAAGGGATAGCATCAGGCCTGGGGGCAAAAGAGAATGTTATCACTTTTAAGTCCCCTCCATTGGGAAACGGCAGGCTTCCAAGAACTCAGGCTTTGGAGACAGACTAATGTGGTTTTAAATTCTGGCTCATACACTAACTTGCTGTGTGGCTTTGGACAAGTTACTTAACTACTTCTCTATTTTTTTTTTTTTTAAAGACATAGGACTATATTTTAAAGGAATTATTTCTTTTAAATACTGGTTTGATACGGTTACCATTATATCACTGTTGTTTTATTGACAAGGTCTCTAATTTATTTATTTTAAAAAATGTTAATTCCAGTGTTGTTAACAGACAGTGTTATATTAGTTTTCAAGTGTACAATATATAGTGATTCAACACTTCTGTACATTCCGCTGTGCTCATCATAATAAGAATTTACTCAATTTCTATGAGCCCTCAGTTTCCTTATCTGTAAAATGGGGGTCCTATCACCACTTCACAGAATTGCCGTGATGATGACATAAAGTGATGTGAGTAGAATCTCAAACATAGCGCCTGGTGCACAGCCAGCTCTCCCTAACCGTGCGCATAACTGATTTCCTTTCACGACGCCAGTGCTTCTCTACTTTGCAATTTCCTTGGAATCGTGTCTGTAGCTTTTACAACACTTAATGTCCAGGCATCGCCCCGAAGCAGACTTTTTGGGATGGGAGCCGGGCATCAGTGTCTTTTAAAGCCCCTCTGGCATTTCCTGGTCCAGCCAAGGCTGGGCATCCCAGAACTGGGTACAGGACAAGTGGCCCAGCAAGAACACAGGTCAAGCAGGCATGGGGCCTGAGGGCCGCAGTGCAGGGTGGGAGGGACTCTCCGCTCTCCCTGGGAGCTGTGGGCAGAGCTGTCCCCAGGGCCTGACAGAAGTTAATAACCCTGGGGCTTCTCCTTCCCCCACAACACTTTTATCCAAGTGAAACCAGCTTAACAGGGAATTTGAGGGCATCCCGGAAGAGAACCATGGCCAAAGCAGACTGCTTAAGAGATAGCATGCAAAGAGAGAGAAGAGACAGCAGTAGGAGATGGTGAGAGCAAGCCTTTACTACAGGTCCTAACCTTGAAGGCACTCTGATTTTCAGTGCAAGGTGCCCAGAGTTACCTTCTCTTTCTTCCTCCGGAGTCAAGGGCCACTGAGAGACTCCGTACAGTGAATGGGGTCTCTCCGAATCATTATTGGGAAGCGCAGTGTGGTCAGTCCCAGGACCAGCAGTATCTGCAGAAATGCACACTCTCAAACCCCCCACCCCTCGGCAAACCTGAATCAGAATCTCTAGGGATGGGGCCTAGGACTCTGCATTTGAACAAAGTTCCCAAGTGAGTCTTACGCTCATTAATGATTGAGAAGCACTGCTACAGTAAAAATAGAACAGGCTTTAGAGGTGAACGGTGCTTCTGAATTTGAACCCTGGCTCTTTCACTTACTATGTGTGATCTTTGAAAAGTTAACTTCTCTGAACTCCAGTTTCCTCATCTGAAATTGGTGATAAAAATGTTGACCTTAATTATGGACTGCCAAGGGAACTGTGCATGGAATCCAGGGTGTCTGTGAACTTGGATAGGAACAAATACATTTTTATTTTCACTGATTTCTACCTGAAATTTAGCATGCTTTTTAACTATGAATGTAGCCAGCAAATCACAGTAGTTTTAGCAACCTACAACTTTGTCAGCAGTAGAAGGCACAGAGATTTCATTTCATTGTACCATTGCTGCATATATCTCTACATGCATTTGCTTTCATCTACTTCAAAATTACAGTTCTTAGAATCACTGTTAGTTTTCAATATTTAATGTATTAATAATGAGGCACTGGGGCACCTGAGTGGCTGTCAGTTAAGCTTCCGACTTCAGCTCAGGTCATAATCTTGTGGTTCGTGAGTTGGAGCCCTGCACCGGGCTCTGTGCTGATAGCTCAGAGCCTGGAGCCTGTTTCAGATTCTGTGCCTCCCTGTCTCTCTGTGCCTCCCCCGCTTGCACTCTGGGTCTTTCTCTCTCAAAAATAAATAAACGTTAAAAAAATTTTTTTTTAGTTACAATGAGACATATTACTCCACCATAAATGATTTTTCCTTTTTGATAATTGTGTTTTAAACTAATTGGTTTTCTTTGTAATTTTATTTATTTTTTTTATGTATGCATTTGTAGACTTTGTTCTGAAAAGGGGTTCAGTGGATCAGGGCACAAAAAAAGTTTAAGAAACCCCTCTCTTGCCTTGTAAGTTTGATGATTAAACAAGGAAATCCAGTGTGTCTAACACGTATCAGGGATGCAGATAATAGCAACCTGATTGCCCTCCTCGGCACCATCATGCTTTGTCCTACACTTGGGCCAAAGGGTTCCCCAGCCTTTCCATGTACACTGTGTCTAGTCAGTGTTCCCTGTAGGCATCTTTCCGGTTAATTCTGGTTTTACAGAATGAAAGTTATTCTTTATTGAGTGTCTGCTCTGTGTCAGAGAGGTGAAGGAAAGCTGTCTAGAATCACCCTAGCCAGGACTGGGAAAGTAGGCATTCAACCTTCACACAGCTATGTATACTCCTGCATCTAGATGTAGGGGGTAGGTTAAGGGCTCCTGCAACCTCCTGGTTCAAGAAGGCAGCAGAAGTGATATCAGCTGGCTGACTAAACACCTATTACCTCTTAGTTCTTATACATTCAACAAACACATATAGAAGAACACATAGGGAGAAAGCTCCTGGACATCAGTCTTGGTGATGGTTTTTTGGATTTGACACCCAAAGCAAATGCAACAAAAGCAAAAATAAACAAGTGGGACTACATAAACTAAAGAGCTTCTGCACAGCAAAGGAAACCATCAACAAAATGAAAAGGCACCCTCCTAAATTGGAGAAAATATTTGCAAATCATTTATCAGATTAGAGGTAACTATCCCAAATATATAAAGAACTCATACCTCAATGGCAAACAAACAATTTGATTAAAAATGGGCAGAGGATCTGAATAGATATTCTTTCAAAAAGACAGATGGCCAGGAGGTTCATCAAGGAAATGCACATCACAACCACAATGATATATTACCTTACACCTGTTAATAGAAAGGCTATCCTCAAAAGATAAGTGATAACAAGTGTCGGCAAGGATGTAGAGAAAAGCACTCTTGAGCACTGTTGGTGGAAGTGTAAATTAATGCAGCAGTGAAGGAAAACAATGTGGAGGCTCCTCAACAAATTTAAAACAGAACTACCGTATGATCCAGCAATCCAATTTCTGGGAAGGTATCCAAAGGAAATGAAATCAGGATATTGAAGAAATATCTGCAACTTCTCTATTCAGTGCAGCATTATTCACAATAACCAAGATACAGAAACAACTTTAACGTCTATCAACAGATGAATGATGAAGAAGATGTAGTACATATATATATCATGGAAAATCATTCAACTACGAGGAAGAAGGAAATCCTGCCATTTGTGAGCACAGATGCACCTTGAGGCATTATGCTAAGTTAACTAAGTCAAATACTGTAAGATCTGACTGAAAGACAAATACTGTATGATCTTACTTATATGTGAAATCTAAGAAAGCCAAACTCATAGAAACAGAGAGTAGAATGGTTGCCATGGGCTGGGGCATGGGATAAATGGATAGATGTTGGTCAAAGGTGTTTCAGTTATAAGATGAATAAGTTCTGGGGATCTAATGTCCAACCCGGTGACCATAGTTAACAATACTGTATTATATACATGGCAAGTTGCTAAGAGTAGATCTTAAATATTTTTACCACAAAAATAATAAATGGTAATTATATGAGGTGATGGAAGTATTAACTAAGCCTATTGTAATTATTCTGCAATGACAGTATATAAAAGGATCAAATTATCAGCTTGTATACCTTAAATATATACAATGTTATATGTCAGTTATATCTTAATAAAGTCGGAACAACATCAAGAACAACAATAAAAACCCAAGAACAAAACTCCTAAGTCCAATTGGCCATATCCATTTGTGATTATGCACCCACGTGCTTTAATTTTTGTTTGGTTATGTCTTAGTACGTAGTTTCTGGCCTGGGGTTCCGGGATTCTAGGCCCCTGAGAGACTGTTATTTCATTACAGACCCTCCATAACAATGGTATAACTAAGCCAATGTAAACTGTGCTGGTTTACTGAGCACAGACCGTTAAGGGAGCACTGAGAAGCTTGGGGTTAGGAAGGTAAGGAATTAACATTTAGTGAGTACTTGGCACTGTGCCTTTTACATTCATTTTAACCTCTAATTATTAATACACAAAAAGGTATTTACGAAAAAGAATTCTGCCCATTTCACAGACAAAACAAACAAACAAACAAACAAACAAAAACAACCCTGACGTCTAGAGAGAGGAAATGAGTTTCTGGGAATCACCAAGCTAACAAGAAGGAACACAGTTGTCATCCAAACTTTGGTGTGTCTGCCTGACACCCAAGGCAGTCAGGGCCAGGCTCTTTAAAACGCAGGTGCTGCTTCCCATGGAAGGTGCTTCCTACCACCAACGGGCCCCTGTAGCCATGCCAACCCCTTATGTGAGAGATACTCTATACCCTGCTTGAAGCCCGTCAAGATCACCAAGCTGTCAAAGAAAGGAGCCCTCGAGTCTCGAGAGAGTCTCTGAAGCATCCCACTTTGATCTTGGTACAGAACTTGGGCCTCATCCAGGACTCTCTGGACCTCGGGCATGTTGGTCATCAAACTCCACTTGACCAGCTCCATATTTCCCTGGCTGCGTCCCTGCCATTTTGCTCTGCTGATGAGAGTATTCCATGGGCCAGAGTTGAAAGCTCACTGCAGCCCCAGGAGCTTGCATCTGTTGCTGCTTCCTTATCTCTGTGAACTTTCATTCTATCAGACAAGGAAATTAAATAGGTCTGGCACCACTTGCTCTTCAGAAAGCTACTTTGGCTGCTAAATCTACCAAAAAGTGTGGATTTATTTGGGTGTTTCTTACCGAAGTGAGTGAACTGGCCTTTTCAGAGCTGTCCACAATTAGCCAAAAGGCCTGAGCTGCCGTGCCAGGCCCACCTGTCAAGAGGATGGCGGCCAAATGGGGCAGATGGAATCCAAACAGGCCCAACAGAGAGCCTCTTAATTTAGCCTCAGAGTCCTTTCCCGCTCTGTCCCGAGTGCCCCTGGAAATAGGAAAACCGTGGAAGGCAAGAACACCAGTCAGAGAAAACCATCCAGGAGACTGTGCATCACAAACTCACCTCCAGTCTGTGACAGCAATTCTTTAGAAGAAAAAAAGGCTGAAAAACAAAATTAAATCTTAGTTTTATTCATGCTGCCCGGAAGGCTCTCCCTTGCCTTGTCCTTTTTGTGAATAAATGTCTACCTCTCCATCCTTCAAAGGTCATGCCCTCTCAGGAGCCTTCCCCAGCACGGCCTCCTTAACCCACCCAACCAGGCAGAATCTGCTGGTGCTTCTTTGTGTATCCTTAGCATATTGACATGACCTCTTGACATAATTGTGAGTTCATATTATCATATATTTTTAATTTTGATGTACTCCAAGAGGGAGGTAGGGTGCATTTCAAATATGCAGTTGAAAGGTAAAATAAGCCACATACTTTAAAGTAGGTGACAAAATCAGGGCATAGGAAAAGCAGGGCTAGAGAGAGAACAAAAAAAAAAACAAAGAATGAGGTTTATGCATAGGATACATACTCTGGGGTCTTCTCCTCAGAAGACCTATAAAGCACTAAGCTTTACAGCAGCCAACCCCACCCTTTTAGGGGTCACGAACAGTGTCCTCGGCAATACCCTCAGAGCAGACATAATGCATGTCATGGGGCTGTGTTATGTAACATCCTTTACCGTCCACCTGTGGCATCACACTGAGTGCCCTTCGGGGGAAGCGATTCTGTGGGGTGGCCAATTCAGTGAGCTCTGGCCACACAGTCTTCTGTTGGCCTGGCTAGGTTCACAGGTAGGCTTTCCTGAACCAGAGGAACTGCAGGTCTTGCTGGCCTCCCTGGAGCTTTGGCTAGGTGTTGTGTAGTGGTCGTGAAGGCTGTTCATTGTCTTCATTAGTGAGCAACCGAGCCTCCATCCTAGCTCTGTTGAATTCCCTGAGCTAAGACAAATACTGCCTACCCTTGTAGAAGCCGAAAATGGTGGCTACTTGCTTCCCCAGCCTTCTTTGCAACTGGCAGGTGGGCAGATGACCCCGGCACCACCAGCTCGCCCCAGAGCGATGACGACAGAGGTGCCGGAAGTAGCTGCAGAAGGATGACCTTTTGAGGGCCGCGCTGGCAACAACCCTGACTGGTGGCACCCAGCGACTGACGGTAGCAGGGTCAGTAATGTAGACTGTGCCCTCCCCATTTGATTCAAGGCACTGTCCTGGGTGCAGGACCCTGAACCTGGTTCCTCTGCCTTCCTGGTGCTTCTGTGTGCCTCTCGGTATCCTTGTGATGGTTTATTTTCTGCCTAAATCAGCCTGAGTTCGTTCCAGTTGCTTGCAGGAAAGAGCCTGCCTGATTTGCACAGCTCCTCTTCTCTGCTTCCTGCTACTTGCACACAGAGCAAAAGAAAATTGAACGGCTGTGAAAATCAGAGTTGTATAAAAACATAAGGACACAATTCAGGTCCGCCCATAGAGGGTCCCCAAGAGGCATGGATAGAAGAATGGAACAGAGGGGAGACTATTACAGAGCTGGCCCACCTGAAATCTCAAAGCCTAGAATTGCACTGTCTGATATGGTAGCCAGTGGCCACGTGTGGTGGTTAAAACATGAATTTAAATTAGTTAACATTAAATACAGTTAAGCATTTATTTCCTCAGGTGCATTAGCTACATATCCAGTATTCAGTAGCCACCTGCACCTAGTGGCTACCATTTTGGACAGGAAAGATACAGAATAGTTCCATCATTGCAGAAACTTCCATTGGACCACGCTGGCCAAGGACCTTGAAATTTCCAGTTTGAGTGGCAGGATTACTGCCTTCTTTGGTCACATCCATCTTTCTGGTGGCTGATGAAGCTAGGAGTACAAAGGCAGTGAGGCTAGTTCTGTGCTACCTGGTCCTGGCAGACCTCACATCCACACCAGCTGGCCGGGCCAGGAAACCCTGGGCGTGCCCTCTGAGAACTAGACAGAGGTGTGCGGAGCCCTGATTAACCTGCATCTTTGTCTTGTTTATGTCCCTTGCTTTGCGTGTCGTTGGCTGCCTCATGGGAAAACAAAAGTAGGGCAACTTTGAATCCAGTCCTGACCATCATTCTTACGGTTCTAGGATCTGGATTGTGCTCTGCGGCCCAGGCTGGGGCAGAGGCTGCCTCCCGCGGAGCCGTGTGTTAGCCGTGGGGCACCCTGTGTTACCCAGGACCTGGCACGGTACTTGGGATATTGGAAGCACCCAGCAAACATTCGTTGGGTTGGCACAGAGCTAATGCAGACCTCAAGGGACATGATGTAGGACAGAAAATAATTTTCATGCCAAATATCTTTCATTCAGGGATGAGGGAAACGCTATAATAATGATGACATGATGGTGTCTTAAAAAACTGGGAGTATATGGACTAATGGAAAAAATAGGTTGCATGCATGAATTATGGGACTTTTTTCTTCTAAAATTCCCTAAATATATACATATAAATATATATATAATATATTTGATATATATATCAGAGTGGTTAAGAATATGTTCAGACAGATGTGATCCCTTCTTTGAAGTGGGAGAAATAATAGTGCCCACTCACAGGGTTGTATGAGGAATAAATGAGATAATGCATGAAAAACATTTAGGACAGTCCTTGGCATATCATAGATGCTAATACAAGATGACAGTCACTATTATTTCACTCTAGAAATCTTCAGGATGATAAAAGCTCAAGGAGCCCCAGCATCTGTGTTGTGTTATGGCTTTGGTCCCCTTTCCCATGGGACAGGGAGGGGAAGGTGCTGAGCCTGGGGGGGGTGGTGGTTCTGGANCGCGTTTTGGTTTAAGCTATGGAGGTTTGGAGAGGTTTTTTTTTTGTTTAATTATAAGTCTGTCATTTTTGCAAATGATTTTGTCCTTTGTAGCAATCCCACTCAAAACAAACACACTCTCCAGTTTTCTTTCTGTTATCCTGTCTCCTCCCTTCTCTTCAAATCCAGCAGCTTTTTTTTTTTTATTAAAAACATTTCTTAATGCTTATTTATTTTTGAGAGAGACAGACAGACAGCAAGCAGGGGAGGGGCAGAGAGAGGGGGAGACACAGAATCCGAGGCAGGCTCCAGGCTCTGAGCTGTCAGCACAGAACCCAACGCGGGGCTCAAACTCAGGAACTGCGAGAACATGACCTGAGCCGAAGTCAGACACTTAACCTACTGAACCATCCACGGGCCCCCACATCCAGCAGCTATTAATGAGCGCCTCAGTCAGCAACTTGGGGGGGGGGCCCCAAAGAGCTGCCTCCTCTCTTTTTCTCTCTCTCTCTGTATTTTTGTCTTTTTCCATGCGTCTATTTCTGTCCCTTCTTCCTTGCCTTCACTCCTTGGCTCTTTGTGTCCCTGGAATCTTTAAAGCCCCGCTGGAGGCTTTGGTCTGGAATGCAGAGGCTGCTAATAGAACCCACGCCGCCCCACCCCCCACCACACCCTCGACAGACGTTTGTTGGAGGAGCTGGAAGGGGCCTGCCCCTCAGCAAATGGTTCTTCTGGCCCAGCCAGGAGATAAAAATGCATCCTCCCTTCTTATAGCACTTTCTCCTAAAGAGAAACAACTGTACGTGGGCTCCTGCCTGGAAAAACTTCTGGGTGAGGAGGTCCCATCCATAGCAAAACAAACTTTCAAATAGCAACTGTATTGAAACAAAATCTTTGTGGCTGTTGAACTGATTTAGTCTGCTTAGAAACACGCAGAATAACTAAAAAGAAAATGTTTATAATTATATCATTGCACTTTAAAATCCTAACCCTTTCATAATCCATTTTTTGATCAATTACCCCACTCTTTGTTTCTCAGGATAACCTTTTTATTGTAGTAGAGATGGTATTACTACTGTTGTCTCCATTGTTAAAGGTGGGAATTGAGGTTCAGAGAGATATAATGATTTGCAGTCTCACGAAGTTTCATTGCCCCAGACCCCCATCCACTGGGGACCTTGGGGCCCTCACTCCCCTCCATGGCCCAGACTTTGGTTTCCCACCGGAAGGTCCAAACAAGGGACTCCTGAGTGACTCGGTCTGTTAAGTATCTGACTCTTGATCTTGGCTGAGGTCATGATCTCAGGGTCATGAGATTGAGTCCTGAGTCCAGCTTCAGGCTGAGTGCGGAGCCTGCTTAAGATTCTCTCCCTCTCTGTCTCTCTGCCCCTCCCCTGCTCGTTCTCACATGCGTGCTCGCTTGCTCTCTCTCTCTCTCAAAATAAATAAACATTAAAAAAAAAAAGAAATTCCAGACAACTCAGACCAAACTTGCCCCAGAGAGTCTGTGTGGCTTCAACGCACATAGTGTTTGTTCTCTGTAAATCCTCGCTAAGGCCACATCCGCTGGCCAGGGCTCCAAACTCAGTGCTGCTCAGAGATCTAATCATATTCTAGCTTTTAGTCACTGCAGTGAATCTTACAGCGAGTACAGCAGCAAGAGCCAAAGCAGAAACCCTGGTGGCAGTAGGTGCTCTCTGAGGGTTTGGTGGAATAAATTACTCAAACACTTGGGTATCTCGAAATGCAGTGAAACTTAAGTCCTCGTGTGATCCTGGGAAAAACAAAATGTAATCTACAGCATTGTCTCATCCAAATCGGATCTTCTTTTTCCGTGTAAGTAATTGAAAAAAACAAAAACGAAAACAAAACATTGCAGAGACCTTCTGGAGCATTATCTTATTTGGATCCGATTTTAACCCAGAAGGCCAAATATTTCATACCGAAGGCAAGTGCATAGCTGCTGCGAATGCTGCGAATGCAAGGCGAACTTCAAGGTGAAGTGGCTCCCCTGTCTGATGGGAGATGCAAATGTTTTAAAGCTACTCAACAATTTTCCCCTCGCAGCTGCCCATTTTATCTCGTGCAAAACTAGCAATGATACAAGCAGTTGATTATGGTTTACAATAGCAATAAACCTCTCACAATTGGTTGTTTCCAAAATAAATAGCCATTCTGTTAAATGTTAAATAACAAGTCATAAACTGCTGAAAACAACCAATTTCTTGTGGATTATTGCCTGAATAAATTTCAGCAGGAATGGCAGATCATTAAGCCGTGAACACCACGGATCAAAACCATTGAAATTAAAAAAAAAAAAATCAATCAACTAATCCATGAAGAAGAACTCCCATTTTGCAAACCAAATCACCCCACATCTTCGAACATATTCGTTGAATCTTTTCTTCCGTCGGTCAACGGTTGGCTCTATTATTGTCCAAATCCTCACACACATTTTCAGAGCTCGAAGAGTATCTGGCCTGGTGGTTAAATTGGCCCATTCTGAGAGCGCGCAGTTTCCTGCAGCCACCTTCTGTAGGCATCCACGTTCAAAGTCTACAATATTCCAATTGCTAAAACACAGACCTGTCCACGAAGTTAAACATTTGAGTCAAAGCTCAGTGGCAAATATATTCAAACCGTAGCTCTGATCGAGGCTGTTCTCACAAGAAGAGCCAACTTCATCGGGGTGATTGACAGAAGATTCCTCGCCATGGCAACCGGGGTTAGATCTCTGGAATAACAGCGTTAACCTCCTTCATAACCAGGTTTTCATCCTTAGGTATAAAAGGCAGTTGCATGCATCTTGCATGATCCTTTATTTTTATTTTTGAGTGAACATTTTGCACTTAGATAAAAATAGGACGAGATGCAGGAAACCAAATTAATTTCCAATTTCTCCTGAAAAAAGCATGACAATGGGTCTGGGAGGCAGAACAGTTAAAGGGCAGGAAGGGTCCCTGTCTCTTCTGAGCACAGGGTGATGGCGGAGAGATTTCTATTCATCGGCTGCCTCTAAAATAGCCTACTGCATTGTATTGATTTGCTTTGTGCTGTCACGGGGCCATTCAGATTTTATTCCTGCCTCATTCTTTGGCCTCATAATCCCTCTTACATGTGTGCATGTACACACACACACACACACACACCCTTACCTTAGCTGTGTTCAAGCTCAAAATAACAAATGGTCTGTGGAACATGGTGGGGAAACGCATGTATTCTATCTGGGAAAATATGCATATGTTATCCCCTTTTGGAAAGAAACTGCTAACTGGATCCAAAGCACTTCTCCTCTTGCATCTCGAGTTCTCTGGAAGCCTTAGACGTCAGTATATGAAAAAATCACTGCAGCATCTCACCAGCACCTCGCAGAGATGCTGTGCCTACCTCTGACGCCAGTCTCTGCAGGTGAGAAGTGAGGCACTCGAGCCTCAAGGAACACTGACGAGGAGAGACAGACCGTGAACCTGGAGGGGCCGTCTCCACGTCTTGTTCTCCCCATCTCCCATCTCAGGATCGTTCCCCGTGGGAGCCAACTTAATTGCAGCTGCTACCTTGACAGGCTGAGCCATCTTTCTTGAGGCTCATGTATCATTCAATGTCACAATCTTGAAACCTGCGTTCCCAGTTGTCACCTTGGAGAATTTTAGTCCTCTGCCAAGGAAGGGGCCTAGGTGAGAGAGTAAAAAAGGTGTCGCTTGGGCTAAAGCAAGAGGAATGTGGGAATATGGTATTAAGAAAGAGCAAAACAATGTGGCCTAAGAAGGAAGGGAGCAGGATCTTTCCAAGTGAATCTGTAACTCAATTTGGATTTAAGTGAACAAATCAGCCAAAAGGAATGACAACAGATCTTGAAAAATGTCCTGTGAAGAAAGTGTGCACTTACTTTGGAAGTAGGAAGAACTCTTTGAGGTCCCCACTGAATTGGACGCAAACATCAAAGACCTCCTCAGAATCCCCGCATGAGCACCTTGTTTCTGAATACAGTGCCTGTCTCCACACCCCACACCAGCCACATGGCTACTTTTGCCAAGCTCCAGAACTGACCACACGCCACACTGAGGCCCTAAGCCCCCCAGCCTCACTGTGGAGCACATTCAGTCCAATGCCGTCCACTCCAGGGTGTAGATGTAATGCTACAGCCATGCGCATGACACCTGGTTTCCAGAGTGGCTGCTCAGGGACCAGAAGACACCCAGAAGAGCAGGATGCTGCCTCCCTGGGAGTGAACCTGGACTCAGATAATGGGAGGTCAGAATCTATTCTGTCTCTGCCCTGAGGTATGGCTTCTCCTGGCGGGCCTACAGCAGTTCCTCGGGCTAAGGGGGCCCCCCACAGAGCAGCCCATGTCTTTGGCCACCCGGCAAGAAGCAGTGTCGGGGCAACCCCATGGCATCCCATTGCTTCTTGTCTTTCCCACCCATCTTCCCCTTTTCTTCTCACCCTCACCTCTCTAGGGTTTTACTTCCCAAATAAAGTAGCTGTATTATAGTCCTTACTGCAGGCTCTGCAAGGAGGGTATGGCTGAGCAAATCACCTGAAGAGTCATACTCAGGGCGGTAGCAGTGTTCTCTAAATAGCTTTCAGGCAAATAAATGGCTGGTGAGAAGCACAGCCCTTCTCTTTCAGTGTGTCTATAGACCCTCCCCTTCATTTGCTACAGGATTCCTGACTCCACTGACTCTCTGAAAGCTGCAAGTTTCCTAAAGGCCGAGCTGTGAGAAAGGGTTGGTTCATTGCTCTTAAGAAATAATGTAATGAGGGGCGCCTGGGTGGCTCTGTTAAGCGTCCGACTTTGGCTCACGTCATGACCTCACAGTTTGTGGGTTCAAGCCCACAGTAGGCTCTGTGCTGACCGCTCAGAGCCTGGAGCCTGCTTCAGATTCTGTGTCTTCCTCTCTCTCTGCCCNAAAAAAAGAAATAGCATAATGGGCCTTTCTTATTCTCACCAAAAGTATTGAACTGGAAGAAAATTAAGCTTCTTTGCACCCAAGGTGTTTACAATCAGCTTCTCTCAAACCAGACAAGAAATTTATTTTAATAATCAAAAGAACAACAGCAGCAGCAACAAAACCCTGTCACAACTGGTGTCGCCAGACTGAAGAGACCTGCCGCCTGCTTTAAAAACACAGCGATGGCATTGCCTTTCCTGGTTGAGAGGGAAGCACGCTGGTGCTCTTCCTTTCCCACTCACCGCTCTCCTCACCAAGTCTTGCTAAACCCTGTGGCTCTTGTAAAGTATTTCGTTATTCATGGGGGTGTGGGTTCATTCAGGTGCCGGGCGCCATCCTGTGATCCTTCTTTGTTTGGCGGCGCCTACGTGTGGCTGGTGGGTCGCAGCTGGTGCTAATGAGGCCAAAGTCTGGGTCCCGTCCTTGGGGGGCGGGGGGAGGGGCAGTTAACTTAACTCTCGGCCACTGCCTGGGGTGGCGCCGGGCCACTCTGCTGAGCCTGCGTGTGTGTGTGTGTGTGTGTGTGTGTGTGTGTGTGTGAGACACTGGGGGGAGGGCACGCCCTCCCGCCTGGAGGAGGGAGTGGAAGGCGATAGATGGTTCAGCACGGGGTCTCTGCCCCCACTGGGGAAGCAGCTACACCCTGTAGTCCCTGTGCCCTCTGCAAAGGCCCTGGTTTTCTCTAGGATTCCCCATTTGATCCTCTCTAAGGTGATTGTGTATGCGTTTTTGGAATTTTCCTTTTTCATTTAATCAGCAGTTATTTGCCAAGTACCTGCCATTCCTTAAGGACCGCGACGTCCTTCCTTTGCCTCAATTCCCTGGCACATTCGTTGTTCATTCAACTAGAGGAAACTGAAGGCTCTGGTGGGGGGCGGGTACAATCTATGGACATCAGAAAAGAAACTAGGTGGAGTTACAGATTTCGTATAGTGTTTTGTGAAAATATTTTTAAAAATCATTTATTCACACAACAAAATTTATTGACAGAATTCTCTTATGTCTTAGGACTAGGGCTACAGCAGTGAAACAAAACATTTAAAAATCCCTGCTCTCAGGGAGTTTATATTCCAGCATGGGGTTGACAAACAACAAATAAAAGAAGCTGATGTGTGTTACCTGCTGATAAGTGTGAAGGAGAAAAATAAGTCAGGAACAGGAGTGGGGGCTGCTGGGAAGGATACGGCAATCATAAATATGGCGGTCAGCACAGACCTGGGTGAAGAGTGACATTACAGCCAGGACCTGGCAAGGGAGAGATAGCTAGCTGTGTGAATAACAGGCAGGAAAACATTAGTCAGAGGGAGCAAGGGTAGAGACCATGAGGAGGGAACATGCACAGCATGTTTGAGAAAGAGCTAAGAGGCCATTGTGGCTACAGCAGAGTGA
The DNA here is from genome assembly GCF_008692635.1 of Crocuta crocuta. Taxonomy (NCBI): domain Eukaryota; kingdom Metazoa; phylum Chordata; class Mammalia; order Carnivora; family Hyaenidae; genus Crocuta; species Crocuta crocuta. The sequence continues at coordinate 241,195 of NW_027532407.1, forward strand.
GCAAAGGGGAAGCAATGGGAGCTGCAGCAAGAAGGAAGGGAGGGTGAGGTATCAGGGAGGGTCTACACACACTTGTATGGGGGTTAGCTTCTTTCTGAAGAAATCAGAAAACGCTTCATCAAAGATGTGACTCTGTAGCTTGGTCTTAAAGACTGAGTAGTGGTAATACATTCTCCCATGGTAAGAGGTGTTGCCAGACCTACCTTGTAGTTTGGGAGGTGATATTTGCATGTACCAGGGTGTGTTTTCAGACTGGAAGACTCACTGGAGTCAGCACTACTCCCTGCCTCCACGCCGGCACCACCCTGTCCCCAAATGCCTACGCGCTACAAGCTTGGGAATCAGTATGGTCCTGTGGTGGAGATCCACACAGTCCCCGGGGTGACTTTTCCTACCAGCTGGGCAAGTGGGGGCTCAGAGAAGATGCAGAAGATAAGGGCATGAGTCATTTCTTGCCCTGTAGAGTTAGAGTCACCAGTTCATACCTGACAAAGGAATATGAGAATTACCTCACAAGGCAACCCAAGGCCAGATGAGTGAGGAAGAAAGCAGATGCTCCCCGAGTTCCAAGCAGGAGAGGGTGACTGCAGGGGAGAGGGGAGTGCAGGGAGTGTTGGGAAGGGATTATTGTGGAACACATAGAGCAAGAGGAGATTTGAGTAGGTTGAGAAGCGTGGCTGAGATGTGGACCCGTGAGCAGGAGGGAAAGCACTGCAAATTTATGTTCCTATGTGAGGGGCAGCGGGCTGTTTTGGACACATTCAGGGCTCAGGAAGAAGACTGCCCAGGCTAGACTGGAATGGCTGTACTGGGAAAGAGTTGGGCAAGGGCTGGCAAAGAGTAGGGCAGATAGCAGAAATCCTGAAATGCCAGATGGAGAAGTTTGGACGTTTCCTGAGGGCAATTCTCTGCTTTGGATGGCAGGGTTATAGCAGACAGAACCCTATCTCTTTCCTTTATGCCTGTGTATATGTATGTTGTAGGATTGCCAGGTATAAAATACAGGGGACCTGGTTAAATCTGGACTTCAGATAAACAGATAATTTTTCAGCGTAAGTATGTCCCATGGAATATTTGGGACATACTTATACTGAAAAAAAAATCCGTTGTTTCTATGAAGTTCAAATGTAACTGGACATTGGGTATCTATCTTTATGTGCTAAGTTTGGCAACTCAAGTATGTGGTGTTGAATAAATGCTGCTTTTCGATGCCGTGGACTCCAGCCAGGGCAGAACCCATCCCCTGACACTAACTGGCCTGGAGAGCTGTCTTGGCCACCTCAGGTGCTGGCCGACAGCACTCTGATGCCTCCAGTCTGTGAATTACCTATAAGAACTACTGGACCCCTAGCCATCTCCTCAAGGGTCTGTTGCAGCTCCCTAGATCTGCCCTTCTAGAGTTCAGTGTCGCGATCCTGACTTTTGCCAGCAGACCAGTAGCAGCACTGAGAATCAATAGGTGGCCCCGGCATGTGGAGTAGCTTGAATACTCAGCTGGAATACGGCTACCCTGAGCCAGTATTGACTGAGCCAGCAGGCTGTCCATAAAGCAAGCAGGCGTGCTGAAATGGGATGGTGTCAGCAGCCTTTACGCTCATGGGTATGACTCTTCAGATATCCCTCAAAGTCTGACAGTCCCGAAGGGGGAGCCAGCACTTTCTCTCCGTTCACTGATGCAATGCTTGGAGGAGCTACATTACACTCTATTTTCCCCCTTCTTTTTAAAATATAGAGTCGAGGGGAAGAAAACCCACAACAGCCTTCTCTCCTTCAGGACTCTGTCTCTCATGAATGTGGTCCACCATTCAGTTTAAGAACCAAAGCCCAAAATGGGAAATGGACAAGAAGTTGTGTTGAAAGTCTAGAATGTGCTGAGCACAGTAGTGAGCATTTTGTATGTATTATGGTATTTTATCCCTATAGGAATTCTAGGAGATACATAGTACTCTCCCGATTTGACAGATTCAGAGATAGAGACTCAGCAAAGCCAAGTGATTTGCTCAGGGCATCCTACTAGTGGGTCAGAGGCTGGGTTCAAACTCAGGCCAATTTCACTTTTAACAGTACTGTCAGCTCACGGAGCCAGATATGCCACATACATGACTGGTGTGTTAGACTAAAATTGTCCTTTAAAATTCCTAAGCGATAAACATCCTCTGAGAAATTTCCTGGTTGCTTTTAAAATGATCAGGTATCTCTGTCTGCTCTCAGATAATTTCCTTCCCACCTGTGTTGTTAAACAACCCCTGGCCCCCGCCACCCCACTGTGCCACAAAAACATTCACTTTTCTCTTTTCCCATTTATCCCTGAGGTCCTCAAGGTCACATCAGTGTTTTTCTATCAAGTGTGTCCCTTTCTACCTGTTGGGCCTCGGAGATTGCTCAGCACCTGGTAGACTCAATAAATATCTGCTATTGAACACTTATTTCTAATTCTCTTTTCCCATTTGCGTAGGGATCTACTTTCTTATAGTGAGTTTTATATGTTTTGTCCTCACTGAGGACCCAACTGACTGGTCAATACCAATACTGACAGAAGGTTCTTCCATGGCCCAATGATGGACAAGTGGCGATATTTGCAGAAGTCCAAACTGGTCTTTCCTGTTGTTCTTTTTTGCCATTTGGTGGGAGGGTTTGGAGGGAAATAAACCCGATGGGAAGCCTGACTTCCTAGACTTAGTATCTTAAGGCTCAGATTTTCAGCCACAGTGATTCAGGGATGGAATATCAGGAGAAGAGGCTAGAAAACACCAAAGAAAGAGAATGACTGATTAGTTCAGATCCTATCTCCTCACCAAAGCTTCGTAGGAAAAGTCACCCTAGTTTTGAAAAGAGCCCATGTTCCCACAAAACCTTCCAGGAAGTAGATGGACACAATTTTCTCATGGTTATGCTTCCAGAAGGAAATATGGGTATAAAAGGAAGCGTGTGATCCCATGTGTATGCTGGTCCCTCAGGGACAAACAGGCTATGGGGCTGATAGTTGATGTTCACAGACAGGCTGTGGCTGAGGGGGTGGCATGGATTTTGAGCCTAGCCACCTGACACTCAAGCACTTACTGAGGTCTATAAATGGAGATCATGGCATTTAAACATTTTCGATCGTTGTGATCTTCTGCAGGCCTGAGGTCCTTCAAGGAGTTTTATGACTAACAGTGATTGCCCTGTCACATTAATTCATTTCACATCGGCTGGTTTTTTATAGGTCCTATCTGGGGCGAAGATGACTGTGACAGAAATCTGGGCTTGTTCTTGCTGACAGAGTTAAATTTGGCCTGTGTTCCTTCTGCACAAGAAGAAAGCCTGAATTGCACTGAACAACTGTCTTGAGGGCATGTCCAGAGCTGAGTTTGTCTCTCTCATCTTCAACCTTTTATTGTTTTTGTTACTGGGCATATTTCAATGATGTCAGGATTTTTTAAGGCTCTGCCTTGGGAGAAGCTCAAGAAATGGTGTGCGTTAGCACTGGTGAGGTTAAGGCAGTTTTATGCATATGAGCCTGGCTGTTTATTGATCCCATGGAATCAGAAACCATTTGGAATATCCTGGCTGTGAGAAATATAACCCTTGACCAGCCAAAGCCATTTGTCTTGCCTTCTCTGTTGAGGCAAGCACATTTAAAATTCCTCACCTGGGAGGAACTTCTTGGAAAGAATATTTCATGCAAAACGAATACACTTCTTAGACTTGAATTGCAATTTGCCTAAGAAAAAATGAGCCCGTTATGTCTGGGCATACATTTTGTTAGAGGCCATCTTGAGAGCGAGAGCATGGATTATTCAAGGGGTTCTTGTGTGTCATGTGTTTTGGAGTAGGTTCGGGATGTATCTTGCCCCCCATCCAGTATCAGGGACTTGAGGCTGGGACTGCTGATTCTGTTGATTTAATGCTGTACGTTGCGAGGGAGAAGGCCCCAACAAAGTTCAGAATTTTAAAATAAAGTGCTAAAAGTATGCTGGGAGGAAATGGAGAAGAGTTGTCAATTCCTATCTTGAGGTCTTTATGGATTTTTACTGAGGGGGACAGGGAACCTCCAAAACTTAAAGGCAGACTTCTATTTTGTACACATTTTGAATCTGGGAGACTATTACATTGCCCTCCAGAGGTTCTGTTTTGTTTTTTTAAACTCGTCACTCTGTGAAATGCATTCTCTGAGGAATGTTGAAGAAACATCCAATGGATATTTTCGGTTTCTACTGCTTTGGTGACACCAAATGTGCCCAGAACTTTCTTCCTCACAACCTGCCATTTCCAGATGACTGAACTTAGAAGGCAGCTGAGTGGTGTGTGAGTACTCTACTGGAGAGTGGATTTCAGTAGCCCACTGTGAGGTCATATGGGCTGTGGGGCCTCCTGTTGCATGAGGGCACATGACTACAGAAACCTTAGAAATTTAAATTAAAAATATATACATATACGTAAATATAATCATCATCATCATCATATGGATTTTGAGAAGTGGCTTTCCAGAGAATGGCCCAGTAGGGCAAGTCTTTTGAATACACAGGCTCACATTCAGCATATGGGATAGAGGAAGTGGTGTCTGGCTTAGGGCTCCTCTCCTAATGTCATGGACATCATCCAGGATATCTGTTAAAACCAGATTGTAGCACTTTTTTGATTTTTTGCTTCATATAATTTGCATGTGAATCCTACAGGATCTTGTTAAAATGCAGATTTTGGTTCAGTAGTTATTAGATGATACCAAGATGCTTCCTTCCCAGTAAGCTCCCAGGCAGTGCTCAAGGGGCACATCCAGGACGCACCTTCTCCCTCACCTAGGAAGAGAAACACAGCCTCTCTTTCTGGTGTCAACTGACTGCACCCTGGCTATTCATGTTTGCAACACAAGGGAAGAAACCAAAGGGTTGAAACACCTTTGGGGGAAGGGTAGGGTTTTCTGAGGGGAATGGGAGAGGGGTGGGCACTGGGGAACTGTAAGGAGGGGCTGTGTGGGACAACAGGGAGAGTGAGGAGCAGGAGAGGAAGGAAGGTGCCCGGGGGACGGTGGGGGCGGTGGGGGTGTCCATGGGAAGTGCCTGTACCACCAGCACCTTTCCCAGACTCAAGTTTGGAGTCCTTCCTTCCATGACAAGCCCATGCTCAAATGAAATCCACAGAGAACTTCCGTTTCTCCAACATGGTAGTGCTACTGTGAGCTGCACCTGACCCTTCAGTGAAGGCTTTCTTACCAGTTCCGTCATAATCCTCTTACTCCCATTCATGTTTCCCCTGCACACCATGGGGTACCACTTCATTTTCTCTTATAATTCTCTTTCAATCCCGCTCTTCCCTGCCCTTGAACAATACCTAAGGCAGAGTGCATAGCTTTTCTGGTTATTTCCAGGTGATAATATCCATTCTTACTAGCAGACCTTAAAAACTCCAAAACAATCTGATATCAAAATTGTTATCTGTCATCTTATTCAAACTGCTCCCCTGTCTCCAGCTCAAGCCGGATCCAGAAACCTGGAAGGAAGATACAGTTTCCTTCCTTCTTCCCTCGCTGCTCTGTTGCTTTGGGTTCCAGCTGGACTGGGGGTTGGGGAGAGGAGCAGCAAAGAGGGGTAAAGCTCTCTTCCACCTGAGCCCTTGGAATTTGCCATTAGGGCCCTCTGTGTGGCCCAGCCCTAATTATGCTGTCTGCAGTCTCCCTGACAGTAATTTCAACAGGAGCATTTACTCAGTAATGATGATGGCACTGGTCTAGATGGTGTGGGAAATGAGGACCATCAGAATAACCCAGCCTCACCTAGGAGACTCGTCTGCAGGCCCGAGGCATTGCCCTGGGTGACCATGTGCAGATGGCCCTTTAATTCACATAGAGAAGAGTCTGCTCAGGACAGGCTTCCCCCCACACTTTTCCTCAAAATACATAGACAGTTGGCAGTGATTGGAATTGAAAAATTTCAAGCCTCCCTTGAAATTTAAGAACTGGTTGGATAATGTCTAAAAAGTATATTCTAGGATTCAGAATACGATGCCTTGGGAAGGGAGAAAAGAAAGAGAAAGAAGAGGGGCCCGTGCTCCTCTTGGTTAGAAGTGGTTAGGCTTCAGGGGCTCTGGGTAGGTCAGACCTCCCCTGGCAGGGCAGCCCTGACACTCACCGTACAGATGCCTGATTGGGACCAATGTCAAGGGCTGACACTTTGGCCAGATAAGTCAGATTATAGTCATTCTTGAGTCCTGCAAGTGGAATAAGAGTTAAACCTTAATGCTTCGCTCTCATTCACAAGAAGGCATCGTTTTTAAAGATCCCTCTGTTATGGGTTGAATTGTGCCCTCCCCCGAAGATATGACCTTATGGGGAAAAAGGGTCATTACAGATGTAATCAGTTCCGCTGAGGTCATATTGGAATAGGGTGGGCTCCTAACCCAATATGTTTGGGGTCCCTGTAAGAAGAAAGCTATGTATACACAGAAACACGCGGGGAGCGAGGGACACCATATGGCCACAAAGGCAGAGGTTGGAGAGCTGCAGCTTACAGGCTAAAGAGTGCCAAAGCTTGCCAACAACAAAAAGAAACCAGGAAGAGAAAAAGAAGGATCTCCCCCCTAGAGCCTTCAGAGAAAGCCAGATCCCGACTGGCACCTTGGTTTTAGACTTGTCGCCTCCAGAATTGTAAGAAAAAAATTGCTGTTGTTTTAAGTCACCCAGACTGTGCTACTTTGTTGTTGCCTATCCCGGCAAACCAATCCACCCTCATGGTCCTTACCGCACACCTGTAATTGCATTTGCTTGTGAGCATACCTCATCTCACTCAGTGGACTGGAAGCTCAGAGATTCCCTACAGCCCGCTGCCTCACACAGATCCCAGTGCTTGCTAGTAAATATTGGTTGAACGAACACATTTTAGGAGTTTAGAACTCAATGATATGTTAAATACAAACAAAATACAAGAATTAACAAGGGAGAGGTGCCTGCCTACATTGGATTGGTGTGTATATTTTATTCATAACGACACGATATAATCTCACTTATGATTTGCAGAGGTGAATGATTGTGCTGTAATTTGAAACCCGTCAGTGGCTTCTCTCTGCAACATGAATGATAGAAAACAAGTCTTCAACCCCTCTCCGGGTGGTAAAGATGACCGTCCTGTTAGTCAAATGAGAGACCCTGGGCTTTGCCGCGTCCTAACTTCTCAGCATCTTTTCCGGTTTCTCAATGAGCTGGAATGGCTGCTGGGGGACTCTTCCTGCCTGTGAGATTTACATTATTGGAGATTTAAAGCAAACACTATTTCAGAACTAGCAGTAACTTCAATAATTGACTGAAGTTAATGCCCCAAGGCAGAATCTCAGATCATCAATTTAACTTACCTGGTTCTTAATCGCTAGGAAATAGCTGGCGTCTGGATGACTGCTGTGTATGTAAGAGGCCATGACAGGAGGGACCCAGTGCCTTGGAAGAGATTTGTGATGTTAGTCTCATTGGGTCTTTATTTCTTCATGGATTCCTTTCTGAATAGCAACTTAGCAGATACTCAGTTGAAAGGACCACCTGTGTGTGTGTGTGTGTGTGTGTGTGTGTGTGTGTGTGTGTGTGTGTGTGTGTC
>NW_027532407.1:248879-290113 GCF_008692635.1 Crocuta crocuta
TGTGTGTGTGTGTGTGTGTGTGTGTGTGTGTGTGTGTGTGTGTGTGTGTCCCTGTGTTCATGCATGAACCAGAGCTGGCAGAGGTAAAGGACTGGACAGTGTAATCTTATAGAGAATGTATAAGAAATACACTGAAGGCAAGAGAATGAAAAATTGACCTAATTAGAGAGGTCCTCAATTCCTTTAATGATTTTGTTTCTCTTTGCACAACCCCTTGTTCTTTGTATTTAAAGATTCTACTTCCATTTAGTGGTGTCACTTACTTCTTACTGAAATGAGATGAGCAGTGGCTTCTTTTTTGGATCCTTCAACCTCATCCTTAAATGTATCACCAAGAGGTATGTCTTATTCAATCTGGCTTTAATTCAGTCCAATAAATATGAACAAGTTCCTACCTTATGCCAGACTCAGTGCTTGACAGTTGAATACAAACATAAGGAAAACATAGCTGCACATTATGAAGAGGTTATAATACGGAGGGGAAATCAGATACATTGCATAGGTATTGCATAGCTATATTCATTTTCTGTTTGTAAGGGTGATTTTTGCCAATCCTTGGAGGACACTCAAGAGGTTAATCATATTTCCTCCTAAATCTGGAGTCTTGTCCAGCACCTCCTGGGTTATGAGTCTCTTCTCTGCAGCTGGCTCTATGGTTTATCTCAGAAGGAACCCACCCACAGGTGGAACCTACCCAGAGCTGGACCAGGTCTGTCTCACCCAAGGTGAGAAAGACCTATATTTTGGCCTCTACCAGGTCCAGTACTTCAGACTACAATGTAGATACATGAAATTCTTTACTGAAGGACTATTTGTTTAAGGTTCTAATCAATCCAGAAATGGTACAAGTTGCCACCTTGGGAAGTAAAAAGTTGGATCCACTTTATTGTGGGCCCAAAAAGTGCTCAATGACCTTGAGAATATGGGTCTCTGGGCAACTCTGGACTGTAGCATTGTGGAGCACCCAGAGCTCAATTGTGCTTTCTTACTCCCTTCCCCAGACTTGAAGTCATAAGGCCCCCAGTGAAGACCAACCCAACCTCCCCATTGAGTCACAGATGAAGGAAAAGGAACTAAGGGGGTAGACACCTGGCCAGGCCTCCCAGCAATAGGTCTGTCTGGTTTGTGACCTCATCCCTATGCAGCCTGGGAATACAAAGGACCCTTCAGCCTGAGCCAACATGGGTCATGAGAGCGAGTGAGGAGATGAGCCTGTTCTCTCCTCTTATGTCCAAGTAGCCCTACCCCCTGGTATGTGGGATGTGATCCCAGGAATTTCTTCTTCTGTCCANCCCTCCTAACAATAGGTCTGTCTGGTTTGTGACCTCATCACATCTATGCAGCCTGGGAATACAAAGGACCCTTCAGCCTGAGCCAACATGGGTCATGAGAGCGAGTGAGGAGATGAGCCTGTTCTCTCCTCTTATGTCCAAGTAGCCCTACCCCCTGGTATGTGGGATGTGATCCCAGGAATTTCTTCTTCTGTCCACTCATCAATCAGGCCAATTCCTCCTCCTTTGGGAATTGTGAAGAAAGGGTGAGAAAGAGGACCAAAATATGCATTCCGATACTTTGTTTTGATCTTGGGGTGGAAATCTCCTTTCCTCTCTTAAAATGTGTATGTGTACTGGGCAGGAGAGGTAGCTGGGGATATTTCTGGCAATGAGGCAAGACAAACAACTGCCAGACAAAATCTCTGAGGAGCGTTCACAAGTATGTAGGGAGGATTACATTTGAAATTCTAGGGAGACATTTCCTTCTGCCCCACCTTCCAGACTTGGACGTGTACATGGAGGTTGTCACCTCGCATTGCCCCCTCCCTACCTCTGGTCTTGAATTTCTTCCCTCTGGTCACCCACTGTACAGCTACCTCCCGGGATCTCAGTGCAGGGACCCCACTTGTGCACTGGGAGAATGCTATGCCTTTCTAAAGGGTTTCTTCAAGAATCCTATGACCTAGACCTTTGCCTCCACGTGCAGTGCTGTCTCCGGCTCTATCATCACAGCTGCTGGGCAGGTGTGCTGGGGACTGCCGACTGGCCCAGGGGAGCCTGTGGGCAGGCTGACTGCCTTACGAGGCCATCTATCATGTTGCACACCTAGGAAGAATTCCTCAGAGACCACGCCCCCTAATCCTGAACCTACCTGGAGAAAGGGGCATGTTTCCAGTTTGTTTCCTTTTGGTCTCGCCTCTTAGGAACAGTGCGTGCCTCGCTGCCCCACCGTCCCAGGCCCTGTGCCTTTCCAAGGCCATCAGGAGGTGCGTGTTGGTACAGGGGCAGATGGAGATGTGGGGCCTGGTGCACTGTGTCAGGTTAAATTGTCTTGATCCAGGTCTTTATCTGATAAAAGCAGGCCGGAAGCAGAGTGTCTAGTTCATCCCCACATAGACATGTAGGTAAGTGAGCTTATTCAGGGAATAGCGGGTAAGGGCTCCATGGGAAATGCTGGGAAACTTTGAAGATTTCCAAGATGAAAAAGCTTATATGGAGGCAGGCCCCAGAGGATGCACCCTGGAGGCAGCTCTCAGGGAGGGAAGTGCAGCCAGAGGAGCCCATGAGGGCAGAGGCCTGGAGGCCCAAAGGCAGATCCACCACATGTTTGGGGAAAATGAGGCTGACCGTTAGGCTGTGGTGCAGGAAGTAAGGAGGGAGGGGGGAAGATGGGAGAGTGCGGGGGCCGATGGCCAGGCCACGGAGTTCAGACGCCATACAAGAGGCATCCCACAGTTACTGAAGGCGTCTGAAGAGAGTGGCTTCATCAGAGCAGTGCTTCAGGAAGCAAGTCCCACAGCAGTGTCTGAGGGACTGGGGGACAGAAGGCCAGGAAGAAGGGGGACCGGCTAGGATGGTAAGCATGAGAATGAGGATGGTGAGGAGGAGGAGGAGGAAGATGATGGTATTAGAAGGGCATTCACTGGGGGCGCCTGGGTGGCTCAGTTAGTTTAGCATCTGACTTCAGCTCAGGTCATGATCCAGCATTCCATGAGTTCGAGCCCCAAGTCGGGCTCTGTACTGACAGCTCAGAGCCTGAAACCTGCTCCGCATTCTCTGTCTCCCTCTCTCTCTGTCCCACCCCCACCCCACTCGTGCTATCTCTCTCTCAAAAATACAACATTAAAAAAAAAAAGAATGGCATTCACTGTTTCAAGCACTTTTCATGTCTCTCGGGTAATCCCCACAGCACTGCTGTGACGGAGACTGCTGTTTTCACTGTTTTTACAGACAATAAAACTAGGGGATAGAGAGGTTAGGTCACTTGTCCAGGGTCCCCCAGCTAAGAGGTAAAAGACCCAGGGTGCAGCCAGACGCTCTAAACTGTTTATTCAGGCAAAACACAAGGAGGGCCTGAGCAAAAGTGGGCCGTGCTACAATATAGCAGTGGCATCACTGGAATAGGGGTGCCCGGAGGAGGAGGGGCTGGCGTGCAGAGCAAAATGGAACATGGGCGTCAGGCATCGGCGTCTCCCTTCCGAGCTGCCGCAGTCCTGCAAGTTTGCCCCCTTTCACCTGCCTCTTAACAGCCGCCCTTTACACAGCAGCTTTGTGTAATGGAAAGCACATCGCCTTATTCCTTGGGAAAATTCAGTGTCTTCACGGCTTACAAGTCTAAAAATCCAGGGTCCTGACTCTGGCTGACAAACCCTACCCGCAGTGGCTCCAGCCAGTCTGTCTGACACCGCGTCACAGCCGCCTGCCCTGGTTCTGGCTCCCACTTGCCCACGCCCACGGACCCCTGCCTCCCCACCACTGCCGAGTGCCAGCTGCTCTCGCTCAGCATCCCTCCAGGGTCACGGGCTCCCGCTGAAATGCTCACTCGCAGAGAGGCCTGCCCGGGCTGCGTCGCCTGAGCTGTCGCCTCTCGTCACCATCTGTCACATGCACTGTTTTATCAGTTGCCACCAACGTGCTCATGTTTACTTGTACATGTACGTATTTGTCTCCTATGGATGCGGAAACCGGTTACCACACGTTTGCTACCTTGAAACAACAGCCATTTATTCTCACACAGTTACCGAGGCCAGAAGTCTGAAATCAGCCCGGGGCCTGGGCCACAGTCAGGATGTCGGTCCACAGGGCCACCCTCCCTGTGGAGGCTCTAGAAGAGAACCTGTTCTTGCCTCTTCCACCGTCTGGCGGCCAGCAGCGGTTCTTGGCTTGTGGTGCCCCACTCCCGCCTCCAAGGCCAGTGTCTTCTCTCAGCTCCGCGACCGCCATCACCTCCTCTCTGTATGTCTGGGTCAAAACCTCCCTCTGCTTCCGTCTTAGAAGAATACATACAATTGTATTCGAGGCCCCCTCTGATAATCGGGGTAATCTCCCATACCAAGACACTTAACTCAATCACGTCTACAAGAAACCTCTTTCCTTGCAAGTTGACATTTACAGGTTCCAGAGATTTGGGGCCTGATATTCTTGGGAGGCCATTATCCTGCCTCCTGCAATTTCTGTGTCCCTCCATCGCTCGGTGGGAGCAATCTGCTATGCCCCAGTCACCTAGGGCTGTGCCCCCAACGTGGCAGATGCTCAGCTGGTATTTACGAAGTGACTAAATAAATTAATATAGCCCGATGTATTTTATACTAAAAAGCATTTTTTATTATATGTTCATAATTTAATAACAATACGCCATACTGTTCTAACTCCTATAACAATAAAATAGCTTTGATATGACAGTCATCTTACAGAAATGAAAACATGATTTAATGAAATGGCATTTTATGAGCTTTAGGCAAAGCAAATGTTTGAATTATCTTGTTTAAATTAAATGGCTCTTTTGTGTTCAGTAGGAAGCATCACTAAGTGTGTCTATCTTGCTAATACAGTGGCATCATTATATTCTAAATTATACAATTTAATTACATGTAACTTGAAATTTAAACTGAAATATTGTTGAGGTACAAGGATAACCTTTACATCCACTCGTTATTATTTTTTTTTCAAATGACGTGACACTCAGAAAAATTTAACAAAATCTTCTGTTTTCAACCAGCTAAATAAACCGTAAGACCTGGACAAATCCAATTCTAACCTTTGCTTTGCCACTTATGGGCTGCGTAACGCTGGGCAAGATATTTGAGTCTTCTAGGATTCACAGCTCCTGCTCTATAAAATGCAGTTCTCGAGAAGAACAAGATTAGTACAGATAAGCACCTAACGTGTACCCCTGGCAGTCAGCCAGCATTAGCACCCCCTTGGCCCTTCTTTTCTCACAAACAAGCCAGGGACAAAAGCCCACTTTATTTATGTATATATGTTTGTATGTAAGTATGTATGTGCGTATGTATTTATTTATTTTTAAATTCTCAATGTTTATTTATTTTTGAGAGAGAGAGAGAAAAAAGCACAGAGTGTGAGCAGGGGAAGGACAGAGAGGAGACAAAGAATCCGAACCAGGCTTCAGGCTCTGAGCTGTCAGCACAGAGCCCGATGCGGGGCTCAAACTCACAAGCCATGAAGTCATGACCTGAGCCAAAGTCGGACGCTTAACCGACTGAGCCACCCAGGTGTCCCCAAAACTCCATTTTAGATCTGATAACTCTACAAACCCACATACACTATGCACAAACACAAGAGCCTAAAACATGTGACATGACACAGTGAGCCCTTCTGGCGTGAACCGTGCTTGTTTCTTTGCCATTGCTTTGCGCAGTTGAGAAACCACCCCAGCTGCATTCTGGGATTTGATACCTCAGCCAGAGGGATTAGGAAAGAGCAATGAGAAGGGCTGAAGTTGAGCCCTTTGCAGAGAGGATGCCATTCTTTGGGCACCTGGTGGTTAACTGAAGCTGGTGGAGAGAAAGGAGGCGTTGTCATCAGAACTGTCCGAGGGACAGAGAGAGAGAGAGTGGACTAAACGTGGTGATGCCCATGTTTCCTCCAAGGAGAAACAGACCACCTATGAAGGAGTTTTTTTGAAACAGGGAACAAGGGTCAGTTTACCAATCTGAGCCTGAGCAGGCAGTGCTGCTAGAGGTCACAGGACATATATCAGAGCACAGTGGGGTGGTTCCTCTTTTTGTTTTTTCCTGTACTTCTTTTTATTATGGGCTCATGATTTATTTCGTAGAATTTGAGATTCAGAGGAGTCCTTAGAGATAATCTGGCTCAACCTCCTTCCCCAAGCAGAAATATCCTTTACGACGTTCACAGCAGATGGCCATCCTTTGTGCTGTTGCTTTTGTTATCATTTGTTTCCTTTAGTAATCAGTTTTTATAGAACATCATTAAGTTAAAGAGTTTATTTTTTAAGTCCCCATTGGAATGGCTGTCTATTTTCTGTCTGTGTGTGTGTCCTATATCAAATTAGACCCTAGGGCTTTCTGCTCCCTGGTGGCTCCAAATATTAGTAGGGACAGAAAAGGGGACAGGAGGTCTTGACTTCTTAGGTAAGGCTCCTGGGTAGAATTCAGATCAGGGAATTGGGAAGAAGGTTAGGAATTAAAAAAAAAATTCTTAGTTTGAGATAAGTTTTTCTGACATTCACTGTTGTTTTTCAAATAATGCCAGTTGAGATTTTCTCCTTATACAAAGAAAGTTGGTTCAAAGTCGGTTCCAAGAAAACTTTTAGAAATACATAAAAAGCACACAAAAAGAATAAACATTCGAGGGTCTTGCGATGATATGGCTTCTTCAGTTTTCATATTCTTCTATTTTTATATTGTATTGTGGACATTTTCGATGTTGTTGTATGTTCTCCTGCAATGTCCTTCCTAATTATGCAGCACATTCTATTGTATGGCTGTGGAATTATTTACTTAACCCGCCCCTTCTAGTTCCTCTCACCTCTTGCCTCTTCATGCTGGTCAGGGAAGCTGCGTCTGGCACACGCGCTTCTTAATCTGCCTTGACTTTCATCCAGACACAAACGCTTGTTTCAGTGTATTTGGATGTGATGATACTATTACCATGTGTTTCCTGGGAGTGATCGCAGTGGTGCTATGGAGTCCATCTTTTGGGCTTTGTGTAGATGACGTGTTAATTATACTCTGTCAAGCCCCAAACTTCGATTTCCCAAGCCTCTCTCCGTAAGCACAATCATTTGTGTTTCATGCTGCAAGTGAGAATCAGTCTAAATGGTAGCTTTCAATCAGACTTGGCTGCTAACTTTGGCTCCATTGACTTGTCTACTTGAGTCAAGGCTCAGGCCACAGCAAGGCCAGTAGTGGGCTGGTGGGACCAGATGGACTGCAGCAGAATCACCTGCCTCACATTCTGTGGCTACCAAGCCAGGCCAGGGGTCTATTAGGGCTCCCCTTCCGGGAGCAGACAATGCTGCTCATACACCTCCACTTCCCCCCACCTGGCTCTCTGCTGTCCCTAATCCATATGAGGCATCATACTGCACTGTCATTACCCAGGACAAGTGGCAGTGGGGCCTGAAAGCAAAAGGCAAACACTTGCAGTGGGACTCCAGGAGAAGCTCTGTGACCTGATGTTTTGAGAAAGACGTAAAGAGTCAGGGATGTTAAGATTACCGAATCTTGAACCTGTGTCAGATAACTGGCTTGTTCGTTTGGGTTATTTGGCCCTGTAAGGACAGATACACACCCCTACCCACACACCTTTAAAAGAAACCCCTGGGCCAATAAGTCTTCATCTGCTGGTTTGATCTCTGAGTTCACAAATCTCTATCTCATTTGGTGCTAACTGAACAGCTGTCTATAGAGCCAGTCCTGGGACACTGACCTTGATTCTAAAACTTTCACATCCTCTTCGTGTAGAGTCATACCCTTGCTATTGTCACCATTTTCATCCTAATTTCTCCTTCATCCAATGCTGGATAGAACTGCTGACTTTACTGGGGGTCTTTGAGTACCAGACAATGAATTTTCACATGAAAGAATGCCCTTCTTCTCTTCTTGGGGATGCACTTTGTCACTGGGTCTTAAATAGTGTTGCTTGTGTTCTGGGTCTCATGATGGCATTCGCAGTGATGACATTTTACCATGAGGCTTTGGAAGCAGTGGACACAGACATGTGGGAAAGGATGACAGAAGAGACACATGTGTAGTGGCCTGGGGTAGCGACTGATTTTGCCTGACATTCTCTTTCTCCTTGTAACAGAATTTGTCCCCTAGCTGCAGAAATGGGTAAGTGACCAGGCCTAACTAATCATAGCCTCCCTTTCCCTGGCCACAGCAATGAGCCCAGGAGTGGGCATGAGACCCATACAGAGTTAATCAGAGTCTTTCCTAGGGATCGATTCACATAGCCATGATCTATAACATGTGGGAGAGGACAGAAAATGAAGCCAGTACATAAAGAAGAACAAAGATGGCAGATATGAGAGACAGGAAGAGAGAAAAGTATCATGGAGGCACCAAGCACTGGTTCTGGTCCTTGGGGCCCTGGTCCCCTCCACTGCAACTTCAGTTAAATGAAAATCTTCAGCCTTTTTCTTAACAGTGAGACCCAATTATTCTCTCGTCTTGCATAAGCTAGTTTGTGATGTCCTCTGACACACATGGCAAAACGGCCCTGACTAATGCACTTTCTGATGCCAGCAGGTGCCAGTTTGATTTATGAATACAGATGAGACATCCCTCTAGGGACTTCTGGAAATAACATGAGGACACTTTGAGGCAAGCAAGATGAGGTCTCCTGCCATAATAATTCGGATTGTAAAAGGGAAGCATGACCTTGTTTTATAACCATAGGCTGGGAAAGCCAGGAAATATGTAGGTTATACTCTTGGAAATTCACACAAATCTCTTCCCCAAACTGGCTCCTGGCTGGATCTCTCCCACCTACTGGTGCCTGAGTGCATCAGACAAGCTCAGACATATGTCTAAAACCTGGAGATCACTTGGGCTCTGGCTGGACACGCCATTTACTTCACTTGATACTGTAGAGAGAGAGGATTCTGAGGTTTCAATGGTTGGATAAATGTAGAAGGAAGAAGAAGAGGAGAAGGAGGAGAAATAATCAAGGGTCACATCAAGATTTAAGGTAGAGGAGGCAGGTGTTTGGTGAGGCCACTAGCCTAGATAAAAAAACAATTGAGGGGAGAGTAGGTGTGTAAAAGATACATTCAGAGTTGGACTTTACCACAGACAGTGCGTGAAAGTCCACTGTTCTGCTGTTTTAGCAGATGCTTGGAACACAGCTCTAGAACTTAGGAGAGAGCTAGATGTCACAGGCATGTGGATAGAATTGAGACCATGAAGACTGGATAAAATATTTCAAGATGCTTGTATTACTTTCCTAGGGCTGCTGGAACAAATTATCACAAACTTGGTGGCATGGAAGGGCAGAAATGTTTTCTCAGAGTGCAGGGGGCTAGATGCCTGAAGTCAGGTTGTCGCCAGGACCACACTCCCCCTGAAGGCTCTAGAGAAAAATCCCTCCTTGACTCTTCCTCCCTTCTGATAGTTGCTGGCAGTTGTTGGTGTTCCTTGGCTTGCAATTGCATCAAGCCAATCTCTGCCTCTGTTGTCACATGGCCTTCCTTCTGCATCTGTCTATCTTTGTGGGTCCCCTCCTTTTCTTATAAGGACATCAGTCATGCTGGATTTAGGACCCATCCTAATCCAGTATGGCCTCATTTTAACTTAATTAATTGCACCTGCCAAGACCCTAGTTCCAAATAAGCTCACATTCTGAAGTTCTGAGTGAACATGAATTGTTGGGGGGAGGGGCACTATTCAAGGCAGTATAAAGGTGAAGAAAAGAATGAAAGAAAGCTAAGAGCAGAATCTTGAGAAGCACTAACATTCTGGAGGTTAGAAGGGAAGTGTCAGCAGAGAAATGAGAAGAGAGATAGAGGAAGTAAGAATGTGACAGGGGGGAAGAAAGGAAGCCAGGGGAGTAAAGAGTCTTCTTGAAGCACAATTACTAATCCACAGAGCTGTTGAGAGGTCAAGTGCAAGGGATTCAAACAGGTCCCTGCATGTGTCCATTGGAGAGCACTGGTAACCTCAGTAGGGTGACCATCCACCTTTGTTTACCCATGACTGTGGGGGTGGGGAGCTGCTTTGAGTGCAGGACTTTCAGGACAGTGTCAGGCCCACCTGGATGGCCGGTCTCCTACCTCAGCATCAGCATTTTTTGGAACTGAGGGTGGAGAGAAGACAGGCATGAAGTTTAATGGGTTGGGAAGTGAGTAGGAATTAAGAAATGTACTTGCCAGGGGTATGGCTGTGGCTCTCATGGCTCTGTTGTGTTTTTCTGACAATGTCACTAGACTGGGAATTTCATTGGTTAAGATCTTCAATTATGGTCAGCTTAGTCTCTAACCACCTGACATCATGGAACAACCAAGTTATTGGGGATCAGAGTGTCCCTCAAATGCAGTGAAAGCCACTCTGACCTTCCTTGTCTGGCAGGACACTCTAGGGCACACTATTTAAATGAACCCAATTTGAAAGTTCACCTATTTCTGCTGAATATGATAGCTGTCTTGCTCTGCTTTGGAACACTTATCTTCAAAGCATTCAACACTAGGCACAAGTCTTGATTTTTCCTCAAAAAGAAATCATCAGGATGTCTGACTCCATCTAGACCTTTGGATGTATGATTTCATTATTCATGGCTGGTGCTCCTCTTCTGGCTTTTGATCTGTAGTTTACAGAATATGTGCATAAGAAGGCTCTCTTTTCCATAAACTGATCTCTTTACCCTCGCAGCCCAGAATAACTTTCCATTTATTCCTCTGATAAAGCGTGGATGCCGTGAGCCAGCATATATTAAATCTATCATTATACAAACACAGCCCTAGACTCTTATTCAGCCCAGATCAGCAACCAGATCACTGTCAGAGCTCCTCAAGTGTTTGCTGATGATGAACAGCAAAGGGGGCCTGAGATTTTTCACAACCATCAAATCTGGAGAAGGAATCTCATCTAAGAACAGTTTGCAAAGTCTATCTCCAGTATCCCAGTGTTACTAGTAGATTTCCAAGGGAATGAAAGAAACAATCTCAGCCTTAATTCACTAATACGCATTTTAAAATACACATCAAAACCGCAACTGATTAAAATTCGTCAATGGCTTTCTGCCTCTCTTCTGATGAAGATCAGTCATTAACATAGCTTCCAAGGACCCTGCCCTCTCTTGGGAACTCACAAATACATATATATCTTTTATTGCTCTAAATAACGCTCATAAAACAATAATTTGTTGATATAGACATCAATGTTTTATTCATATATCTAGATTTTTTATTTAGATATTTTAACATATATCTAAGTTCTTTGACAGCAAGAGGATATTGTATCTATTTCACCTTTGAATACCCAACAATGCCTCATCATGCTCTTATGGATAGTACATGCTCTATGACGTTTATTGAATTAAGTCCTATTCAAATAATTATTGAAAACATTTACTTTTCTTATGGATTTCTGAGAAATGTAAGAAACTTCATCTTCTCCCATCAATAATTTTTTTTAGTATACTTCATTTCCAATGGCTCTGTTAATAATGTAATTCAAAAGCAGAGAAGTTTATCTAAATATGTATGTCTGTGCTATTGTTGACCTCATAAAGAGTAGATTCCATTCGTTCAATTCATTTCAGTCAGTGTTAATTGAGTACCTATGATGTCTGAGGCTCATAGTGTGGGATTACAATGCTTCTTATCAGAGGGGTGATTTGGGATTTAAAAAAATCTCTGAACAAGTTTGGGCCCCCAGGTCCAACAGGAACACTCACAAAGCAATTCTCTCAAGTTTACAGAGTAGCCCTTCCTCTTTCCTCCAGCCCTTCCTTTCTTCCACAAGATGTTGTTGGACATCTATTAGAGATGGTTGTAATAGCTCTGGATTAGATATTTTGGAAGGACTGAGACAGAAGAAGAGATGCTGTCCTTGCCCATTTGGAAAGAAAACTTGGGTAGAAAAGGCACCTAACAGCAAGGATCTGGGGTTAATTCCCACCCCTGTTCTGTCACTAAGAAGCAAAGCAAACGTAACAAGTCATCCCCACAGCTCAGGACCTCAGTTTGTTATCTGTAAAATTAGGGCATCAGACTGGATGATATCTGAAGAATAGTAGGGATTAGAAAGTCATTGAACCAGATGGCTCTCACCAGCAACTAGAGCCTTTTGGCAGGAAGGCAGAGTATTGTTTTATTGTTTTCGTTTTCGTTTTGTACCTGTAGAGAGCACTGTCCCCTCTCATGGTACAAATGTTGGAAGAATCCAGTGCAGAGTTAGGTTAAATGGGAGGTCCTTTCCCAACACCACAGGGCTTTGTCCTGCTGCCATGCTTCGGCCACTTCCATCACCTATAAGGCTGGGAAAACATCTCAAGCCTAGCATACTATCATAAATCTAATGCATAAGACCGGATATTTATTTTATTAGTATTTTCAACTGCACCAGCGATTTGGAGTTCAACAAGAGTGAATAGATGATATATTTCTTAACTAGTAGTTATGAAGCTTTAAGGAAATAAGTAGCTCACAATCTTATAGATTTTATTTGCCTTCTAATATTTTAAATGATCTATATCAAGACACAAATTTTGTTGTTTTTAATTTAGACAGATGAACATAGGTAACCAAATCAACTGGAGACTAGACTAGATGCTTGTCTCAAAGAAGTCTGAAATTAGATCAGTTACACACATTCAGTTACAGGTAACTGAAAACCCAATGACTGGAATCATAAGAACATCTGTTGCTCTCCCTGAGTTTCTATCTGGGCCATTTTCTTGCTTTTTCAGTTGTAAAATGGTCATCATAGCTCCAGATATCCGCTCCCCACATGACTGTAACCACAAGAAGGAAGCAGAATAGACCTCTCCTTGGGTACCTCCCTCCTTTTATTGGAAAGAAGATCACCTTTCCAGAAGCCTTCCCTCCAGACTTCCCTTTTATCTCAGTGGAAAAGGAAGCTGACAGAGAAAATATCCCATTGTTGTTTTCAGCTTCTACTTTGGAAGGTATACAAGGGAAAAGAAAGTTGGGTATGTCTGTGGATGGCCTGCCAGTGTTTACCAGAATCCATCTCCTGGGCCACTCACCATCTCTAGACATTACTCCTCCCCAATAGCTACTGTGGGTGGAATGCTGTCACCCATTTTCTGCACGAGAACAAATGTAAAGAATCACCCAGTTACTATAGCGATCACCAAATCTCCAATCTCTGGGTGGTTGGTAATCTCCAACATGTCTCAATGTAGATTCTCAAAGTGCAGCAGCCTACAACTAAAAGACAATGCACTCACTTCAAACACAATAGTGTAGAAGGAAGAAGATGTCCTTAATAAAATCTTGCATTTGGAAAAGGGCATAATGGGAAACACACAGTAGTCCCTGGTTCTTAGCACATACCCAGTCCTGTAAATCTTTAATAAATAGTGAGAATGAGAGAGGATTCAATTTCTTAGTTAACCTATCTAGAAGCCTATGATATATAGGAAATATAATACAAGGCAAGGAAATACGATGCAAGGCAAGGAAAGCCTTCAGCCTATGATGTAGATTTTCTGTGAGAGAAAATGGTGAAGGAAGTAGGATTGGGCAGCAAAAGCCTCCGGCTTGGAATCAGATCTGATAAAGTCTTTGCTAACTCAGTAGGGAGCTTCAGAGCAAAGATAGTTCATTAGAAGATCCCCACATTGTGCAGAAATAGCCAGCCCAGTTTAGTCATTGACTAGAGGCTTCTCAAAAAGACTGCGGCTTCCAATCTACAGCTGAGCAGGACCCCAAAGAGGCTAACAGCTGGAGGCTATCAGCTAAGCATTCTCACTGCACATTCTTTCTTAAAGGGGTCCTGAGTGGGGTTGCTATGGAGGTGCAAGGGTACGGCCAGCAATATAGTGGACTGACTTTGTTTGTGTTTTCTCTTTATTAGTTTAATGGTGGCTGCTGTGAAGAAGTTGAATACAAGAGTGTTGGATGGGGAGGCTTCATTTTTATTAGCCCTGTGCCCACAGGCAAAGAAAACTAAATGAGAAGCGTTTGAGAGGTTTGGCTTTAACTTTGCTGGTCTTGTCCTTTGCTGTGTCTACACTTCCCTGCTGCGGACTCCAGTAAGTCTCTGAATTGTGAAATGCTCAGTCAGTTTAGATTGCTGGTTATCAGCAGAGAGCCTCCCAGAAGAGGTGTTTTTCTTCCCTTTCTAATGACAGATCTTGTCTAACCTATGGTTATCTTTTTCTTGTGGGACTTTGCCGGAAGCTGCAAAAAGTAGCCAAGGTAACCCAAAATCCTAAATGCCTCTTACCATTTCTCATAACACTATAGCCTCAGTAGGCATGTGCTTTTGATACAGGTTAGCTGGGTCTGAGGACCTAGAGAAAGTCCCACAGGACCAGCCATGAGGGTCCTTGGCGTCATGTAGAATGGAAATCAAACATGAGCCTGGAGGAAGTGAGAGTAGGGTTTTGAAGACATAGAAAGAGAGTATAGATACAGACACAGCATCTGGGAGACTCGGAAAGGAAAGTGAGTCTTGTCTTTGCTTGGGGCCTGGGGTTTTTGTTGATGGCGGTGTGGTACACATGTCTTCTCAGTAATCCAGGAACAAAGACAAGTGTTTAGGTGCCCTCCATATGTCACTTAGGGCCGGGAGCCAGGGATCTTGATGAGTCAGTCTTCTTGAAAAAAATAAGAGTTCATAATGACCCCACCTGATCACTTCTTAGATGTTAACTATTATGCTGGAAGACTCCAAAGAAATCATGAACTCCTTTTCCTTTACCAGGAGGACAGGCAAGATCTGTTCTGTAAGACATGTGTAAGGTGGATGTGTAGGTCCCAGCAAGAATGGAAGAAGGGAAAGTTTTACACAGGGTCCCTTTAATTTCCCTGTTTGAATCTCAGGCATGAAAATTAAGACTCTGAAACAAAGGTCTTGTCACCTCCTAGTAAGTGTTAACCAATATCCCAGCCTTCAGTGGAAGTCCCTACTGCCCCTGTGCTGCCACCTTGATTCTGTCATTCTGTATTTTCAGATAAATTACTTCTGCCTCTCTGTTTATCTCAACTAAATTTAAAAAGAATGTGTTTTGCTACAAGTAACAGAAAACCTGAATTGCAGGGGCTTACACAATAAATATGTTTTCATTTCCTCCACAAGAAGTCTGGAGGTAGGTGGTTCCTGGGTAGGTTTAGCATTTCTGTGGTATCATGACACCAGACTGTCATCTCATTCAGTTTTTTGGCCTTCTCCTCATGGTCACAAGATGGTTGCCAGAGCTCCAGGCACTATATCATGTCCACAAGGCAGAATGGAGGGTCATGTAAAAATGTCTTCCTTGTGTGCCTCCCACCTTCGATGAGAGAGGAAAACTCCTACCCAGAGACCTCCCAGCAGTGTTCTGTCAGCTCTACTTCAGTGGCAAAGGGGGCTTGGAACACGAGTCTCTAGCATTTTCACTCTTGAATGGGAGGAGGGCAAAAGGGAAGAGGGATTTGGAGAAGAGCCAGACAACAGTGTTTGCCATGGGATCATGCCTATTGATCTCAGTCCTTCAACCTCCAATTTGAAAATAGAGATGAACCATCTGTTTT
This sequence comes from Crocuta crocuta, assembly GCF_008692635.1. Taxonomy (NCBI): domain Eukaryota; kingdom Metazoa; phylum Chordata; class Mammalia; order Carnivora; family Hyaenidae; genus Crocuta; species Crocuta crocuta. The sequence continues at coordinate 264,342 of NW_027532407.1, forward strand.
TCCCTTCCTGGGGAGTTGCAAGTTATGAATAAATTATGGTGCCAGAGCCCCAGAGAGTCCTTAAAACAAAGTACTGTCAACCTAAGGTCCTCATTTCATTAAACCCATATTAGTTTCTATTGCTCATTTGACGGTATCTGATTGTTCCCTAGGATAAGATGTATTGGCAGTATAGAAGGGAGGAGAAAATCACCTCAAATCCACTCTGCCATCCCCCCTTCTTCCCAGTGCTGAGTAGTCATGGGACCCCAACATCCTCCAGTCGTTTCTGTATAACCAGCGAGCTAAGGCTACAAGTTCAGGGCAGGGGGATTGACACGTTTCAGAAACCTCTGCTAGAGTCCTGAGAAGGCCATTGGACTGAGATACATTATCGATGGAGTGACTTTAGCCACCAGAGGCGAAGATGGAGTATTAGGGAGTGCTGGGCCGTTACGTGCCCCTGAACCGACACCTTTATAAAGCTGCCCATCTGCCTTTCTCCCCACGGGAGGCTCTCCTCACTCTAATTCCATCTTCCCAGATTCCTTTATCGCAGGAGTCTTCAAAGGGTTTGGAAGCAGTTCTCTGAATTTCTTGGATGAAAATGTCTAAATGTATTTATTTCTATTTTAAAATATCCTTGTGTTGTTTCCTCATCAAAGTGATTTCAGTGTCATGTATTTAATTTGCCATCTGTTTTGTCTTGTCTCATAGTCTTTTATGTAGAAGACGGGCTCTTCCTCTCTGGGGTGTAGTCTTCTAGCTCTCACGATGGCTTGTCCTGGGCCAGCACAAGTCTGTTTTACTTCAGGACGGCAGGGGAAGGCCCGAAGTCAGATGCCCCAGCACTCCCCTCCTCCTAGTCTCAACTCAATTAAGAAAAAATAAAGGTAATTCTTTCCAAAAAGAAAATTCCCTTCCTTTTTCAGAAGATACTTCCTTTGGAAGCAGGCCTGGCTAATGGCTGATTATGGACCCACAGGTCTGCACCAGAAAGCGTGCACACCCAAGAGGCCTTCAAGAGTGCCTTGAAGAATCAAACACAGTCATGTAGTCATTATTGTCACTTGTGGCCTGAGTCCTTTCAGTTGGCCCAGACTTCGCGTGCCAAAGGGTTGGGAACATGCGGACAAGAGCTTGTACCTCCGCGCCTCCTGCACTTCTCTCTCACATGCCCCACCTACATCTCTTTCTTTCCTCTTCTCTCCTCGGATCCTCATCGCTTTGCTGACCTGTAAAAGAGAACTATATCTCTCTGACACAATGTGTTTCTTGCTCCCTGGTGCTTGGGGGACAAGCACAGGAGCCCCCACCAAGCAACCACTCCAGGCTCTTAGGGACCCATTCTGTTCTGGTTGGTCTGTCAGCTTCCCCAAGTCCATCAGTCCCAGATTTTGGAACTTGAACTGGCTTTCTCGGGAGTTTTCTGGATTTGGTCTGCATCTTTCCTAGACCATGGTCAGTTCCTCTGCTCCCCGCTTATACTCTAGCCAAAGCTCTTCTGGCTCCCCAACGTAGAAATGCTGCATGCCCTTCATGCCAAGGCAATCCCAATGGGCTCTCACCTCCATGGGCTGCTGGGGCTTATCTGTGAGCCCTGACTTGATATCTGCTTTCCAAGAATGCCAGTAGACTCACAACAGGACCATCAAAATGGTCCTGAATCCATTAGTTTGAAAGAGTCAGTCACAAGGAATTTGCAGCCCAGATGTCAATTAAGATCTTTGCGCCTTTGTGATTCAAATGACATTGGCTTTAAAACGCAGTGAAAAAAACTATGAGAGCCCATCTGCCCAGATCCCACATCTAAGTATTTTTACATACCGTGTGATTTTGTCCAGATGATTTAACCTATTATTTTTTGTCTGTAAAATACGCATAAGAATACCTTTATATATTTGGGATGATAATTCAGTAAAGTATTCCAAGTAAATCATTAATAACAGGGCCAGGCACACAGTGTTACCATTAGCTCTGCCCCATGAGAAGGGCCTTGTGGGTGAGTTTAATTTTCTTCTAGTAACAATGTCTCCAAATTTCTACAGCTACAAGAGGCCAGTTCTAGGGACTGTCTTGTCATCTCATGTTCTTTGGTTGTTTTCTACACTGTCACTTCATGCTGCCTACCTCTCAGATTTCTTTACTTCCCCAATAGCCTCTGATCCGTAAGGTTGTATATGCAGAGGGCTTCCCGAAATGTTAGGGCAATGAGGGGGATTTATGATGCAGTGCTACTCAACCTAGATTTAAATACAAGGCATCCCAGTATTTTTTTTTTTTTTTTTTGCTCTACCCAATAAGAATTCTTTTTTTTTTTTTTTACAAATAGTTTATTGTCAAATTAGTTTCCCCATAACACTCAGTGCTCATCCCCAAAGTGCCCTCCTCCATGCCCATCCCCCCTCCCCCCACATCCATCAGTCCTCAGTTTTTGTCAGCATTCAAGAGTCTCTCATGGTTTGCCTCTCTCCCTTTCCCCCACCATTTCCGCCCTTCTTCTCCCCCTTGTTCCTCCGTCAAGTTCCTCCTAATCCTCCTATACGTGCAAACATATGATATTTGTCCTTCTGCAAGGCATCCCATTCTTAAAAGTTCTTTAAACTCCACAGTCTCCAGCATCCAGCCCTCTCCTCATCTCTTTACTGACTGCCGCTTTCCTTAACTTTATTTCTCTGTATGCTTAAGGCAAAGGTCTTGGGTTTTGCCTTCTAAACTAGAAAGTCCCAGGATTTTCTTGCACAAAGAGAGTTCTCTTGTCCTAAGACGAACCCAAGTTGCAGCTTTTTCAGTATCAGAAATCCCCCTCTTTATATGGTGATGATGATAACTACTTGTGACAAGCAAAGATTCAAATGGGCACTAATAACAAAATGGCAACTAACAACTATCATTATTAGCTTGTGTTTTACAGTCTACAAAGCACTTTCGAATTCTTTATGGTCTCATTTGAATAAATTTCCTATTCTCTTTGTGCCTGGGAGGGTTTACAAATAAGGGCTTCATACCAGAGGAGGAACACACGCAAGCACCCATGAACACGGGCATACAGACACACAGCTCCTTGTTTTGTGTGGGCTCTGTGATGCTCACGTAAAGCCCCATGAGGGACAAGGCCCCAGATCGATATATAGACAGAGTCATTGGTAGAGTGTCTGTTGGTCCCAAGTCCTGGTCTGGAAACCCCTGACACTGTGGGCCACCACAAGGGGCTATTACCACTCTGCTCCATTAGTGGATACACGTATTGAGTTTCTGAGGATACAGAGAATAGATAAGCTCATCTTCCTTTCAGATTATTGGGTCATTTCTCAGCATGTCTGAAGCCTGAACAAGAGTGAGGCTCTGATGAATCACACTCAACATCTATAGTTCAAGCAGGAGAAATTTGAAGTTTGAACAAAGATTTAAGTACTTCCAAGTACACAACCTTTCATCTTTAAGGACTAATTCACAGCATGCATTTTATACATCTTTATAGGGTTATGTTGCCATTCCTGGACCCTTATTTCTTAGCAAATGGGGGATGGAGTGACACTTAACAAGTGAATGCATTCAGCAAAAGAGCTTGCCTTGACATGTATTTCATTGGGAGAGGCTGTAAATATTTTCCACATGTGTGTCTGTGTATCCGTGCGATGCTTCATTTCGGAAAGCAACAATAACAACTGAGTCATTAAGCAACAGAGAGGCTAATGTGTCAGCTGGGCTAGTGGGAAAGACGAACAAGGATCATCTTGTCAAGCCATGAAATGGATTGTGCTTTGGCACAAGCTGCTTGCAGTTTCTGCCTTCCACAGTTCAAGGACTTGAATTTAACCTGTGGTTGTAAGGTAAGGTATCACCATGACCTCAGGCAGCTTACCTGAGGTCCTCCAGGGTCCCTGCCACAACTGGGATGGGAAGTTGCTGGAAGCCTACAACGTGAACCAGTCATTGCCCAGGACTTTTCAAGGTGTCCTGAAGAGCTGTGGAAATGGAGCACAGTGATTTGTCAGGCATGTCCCCAAGGTCTTTGCCACCATCAAAGCTTGTAAACAGACATTTAACATTGTAATTGGCTGATCATTTCTTCGGTTTTCATCATTAGATCCAAAACTCCAGGCAGAGATGGCCCTTATTTATCTCCATATATCCAGCATCTAACACAATGCCTGGCATAAAGCAATTAATTAGTAGATTTGTTGATTGAATAAATGAATGACCCTGTCCCAACAGGACAAAGGAATTAGGGTATTTTTTTTCTGAGCTAATGATTCTCCTATGACAATGTTTCCCTCCCCTAATTTCCTTTGAGTCACTTTATCTCTCTTGTGTTGCATGAAGGTAATGAATATTAAGAACATTTACCCTTTATTTATTTACTCTCTCCCTGGACAGAGAGACAATGAATAATTTTACCACTAAATCAAATAAAAGGTCAAAGGGAGGTGTGATGGATTAGGAGCATAGGAGAAGGCATGCCGAAGCTTGTCCTGAGGCCAGGCTTGATGGAGATGTCTAAGCAGCTTCAGCTGAGAGTGGGTCTCAGCTACCTCCTAGGGGCAGTTTGAAATGTGGGCAGCTGTATTTGTCACGACAAGAGAGAATTAGTGGCTGTTAATGGGTGGAGTCAAGTCCTGTAACACTTTGGTCAATCCCTCTGAAAAATAATTCTCTGCCCAGATGCTATCAATACCCAAAATAGGAGTCATCTTTTATATTTTAAGTTAATTTAATTTCAGAATATGATGTTTCTTTCCTTCTTCCATTCTTTCCTACCTTCCTGCCAGCCCTCCCTTCCTCCTTCCAATACTTACTGGACATCTACTATAGGAAATGTATGCTGAGGATTATGACGATGAATCAGCCATAGACTTGGCCTCAGGGAGCAGCGCCATGCAAGGGAAGACATGACATGTGCTTAAAAAACAAGAGAACTGGGCAGAAAATAGTAACTGGAAAGCAAGTAAAGGTAAAGTGTTATAGGAGGTCAGAAGAGATGTGCCTGATGTTTTCAATGAAGTGCATCTTATACATCAATACCTGATTGTGTTGTATGCAGCTTTACAGTTTACAAAGGTCTCTCTTATATATTTTTTGTTTTATTGCTCCTCACAATAACCCTATAAAGGTACTTAGTTTGCCCTCAGATTTATTCCTTATTGGTTGTTTGCTCTACTCTGTATTGCCAGGGTCCTGACCCTGCGGGCCGTGTGCGATCCCTTATTAGCAGGCTTCCAATGGGGTTTGGCTAATGGGAAGCACTGGTGGGAAGTGGGGGCTTCTCCACTAAGCAGTGATTGGCTATTCTTACTCTTGGGGCTCCACCTGCCACCAGACATGCCATCTGGGTCTGGACTTCAGAATTCTGCCTCCTTCCCCTTTTCTCTTCCTTCTGTTGCAAATCTGTGGCTTACCTTACAATCACTTGGGTCTCAGAGGCTCTATCACCTGAGGAAGCAATTCTTTCCATCAAAATCCCTTAGTTGTAAATATTAGAGAGGGATTGTGTTTTCCTAATTAGATTCTAATTATTTTTTTTTAATATTTAGAGATAAGGAGAGAGAAGAATTAAATGACTTCCCCAAGGTCAACCAGATACATGCAGCAAAACCCAGGTCTGTTTCCTGATTTTAAATCCACTGCCTGTGATGCCTCCCATAGAGATAATAGCAACGAAAGGGTCATATAAAGAATTTTCTAAGGTCATATGAAAGCTATATCTGGTTGTTTTTTTTCCTGTGTGCTTTTGAATTTGAAAGAGCTTTAAGCTTGTATGGTATGGCCTTTGTTTTCATTTGTTCTTGAAAAAGTTAATGTATTAACTAGATTAGGAGAATGCCACACAAGTGCTTGTAGATATTAGCCTGACATTTGACAAAGTCATTCATGATAGCCCGGTGGAATAGTGCATGTTGGTACAGTCACATGGATTAGTAAATGATGCAAGATAAAAAACAGCCCTTGTCCTACTTTATGCTGTAACATCTTAATATTGCTATGATTATCAGGATTGCCTTACTTCAAAAGAAGAAAAAAAGCAAAAGTCATATTGAAAACTTTAGCTTTAGTAAAGTTTTCATACATATATGAGTCAGAGGTAAATTTGTACACATTACCACACCCTGGCTGCAAGAATGTTTTCATTTTCAGTGTTGCTAAATTAATCACTAAATGTTATAATCACTTAATCAATTGATTTAATAATAATGAAGGACTGTTCTCTGAAAAGGCCTATGAGGAAAGGCCTTGAGGGTTATGGGCCAGTGGGGAGCTGACCCTGGAGAGATGGACAGGAAGGGGGGCTCTGTACGAAGGCTCAGTTTGGAGGGACTATTGATTCAGAAGAGTCCTTTGGGGTGAAGGCTATTTTTTCAGGTGATGCCATTACTTGACTCCTATTACTTCTCCTATGGAATAAGCAACTGAAAATAGAAGTCTAAAAGCACCATATCACAGTTCAAGAATGGTCACTTACACCACATCCATCAGCCAGCAAATCTATTTTGCCTTGAAGGCAGAGGGGGAGGAGTAGGAGGAAGGCAATTTGATGGTGCTATTTCCTTCTTTGCACATGAAACTAAATAAATAGCCTCTTTTCCTTTTTAAAGTGCATAGTATTGAAGGCTCAAGTATCCATGTCTTCCAAATACTTTGTGATCTCACTTACATGTGGACTCTAAAAACTAACAAACAAATCCCAACAAACTGATAGAAAAAGAGATCAGCTTTGTGTTTACAGAAGCAAGAGGTTGTGGAGAAGGAATTGAAGGAAGGTGGTGGAAGGGCATAAACTTCCAGTTATAAGGGAAAGAAGTGCTAGGGATGTAATGTTTGACATGATGGCTAGAGCTAACACGGCTGTATGATATATAGAGAAGCTGTTAAGAGAGTAGATCCTAAGAGTTCTCATCACAAAGACATTTTTTTCCTTTTATAGTATCTCTATGAGATGCTGGATATTAACAAAACTTACTGTTGTAATCATTTCACAAGTTACATAAATCAAACCATCACGCTGTACACCTTAAACTTATACAGTGATATATGTCAATTACTTCATTTAAAAAACTGGAAAAACGATTATCCACTTCTTCGAAGGGTTGGGCTTGGAACAGTTTACATTTAAATCCCAGTGATTCTCAGTTGTGGATCCTAGGAGATAGGAAAATTATGGAGTCATCTTTGTCAGACACAGTGGCTAAGGGGTATTTAACACAAGTCATGTTAGTTGTTAGGACAGGTGCACACAACAAAGAATTGTCCGAGACTCATGCCACCTCCACCTGAGTGGAACATGTGGTACCTTATGATTGTCCTGGTCTATGTTAAAACCATAGCGGTGAGATTACGTTCCTTCTGAAGCTGGGATTGGGATGTCCCCTTAAAAGAGAAGGGCTTCCTAGGTATCCATTTTTGGGAGACAAGGTGATTTATCAGGAAAAATTCTCATAGTTCTTTCGGGCAAGACATCCAAGAGTGTTTCTGCTTAGAATGGATGTGGGACCACCTGCACGGGAGAATCCATATGGGATCATATTGTTTTGTTGCCTGGAGGGGCCGAGAATCCACTGCAGAGAGAACTTGGGAATTGGTGGACTCATCACTAAATTCCTTTAGACTGTGGAGGGAACAAACTGGCCTATTTCATCTAACTCTACTGGTGAAAGCATCTTGTCCACATTGGTGGGGTTAGTGAAAAATGAGTGTCTTTTAGGTGGGCGTATTTAAGGGGTTGCAGCAGTCCCTGATGTCTTGGCGGTGATGGCAGTGGAGCAAATGGAAGAGCTTCAACGGAAGTCAAATCCTAAGCAGGAAAGAGTAAGACTGCGAGGTTCATTCACCCTTTCCCACGTGGGAAGTCTCCTGTTATTGCCAACATTAAAAGACTGAGGTTTTATTATATTAAGGGAATTATAGCTAGATGCGAATTAATACTATTTCTTTATATAGGAATGCTCATTAATACACAAAAAGACTACATTTCCCAGCAGGTAGTTTGAGACCATGTGACTGATAACAGCCCAGAGGGCATGGGAAAAGTAATATGGGCCACTTTGAAACCTGTTTCATGAAATCTGTGAGAATCTCAGCTCACTCTCTCGTGCCCTATCCATGTACATGGTAAAGAGATGGCAACCAGCCCAGTGCCCTGGGTGCTGCACAGAGACAAACGGCTTAGGAGAGTTGCCCGACTACGCTGGACTGAGACATGAATGAGAATTAAATTTCTGGTAAGTCCCTGATATTTGTGGATTTATTTGTTACAACAACATATCCTAATGTATGTACAAAAATGTTGAAAAACCACCAATCAATAAACTGTTGCCTCTTACCTGGAGAAAAGGGTACGGTAGTGAATGACATGGCTCTGCTCTCTGCCTGTTAATGATCTGAATGAGAAGGTATGTGGCTGGTTCAGTTGGAATAGTGTGTGACTCTTGATCTCAGGGTTATGGGTTTGAGCCCCACTTTGGGCATGGAGCCTACTTACAAAAATTATCTGGATGAGGACACTGTTAATATGTTGATGAAATTAGGAGCTGTTAGGCAACAGGAAGAGATACACTGTGTACCCAATGGTCATATAAGAATCTAAAAAATAACTTAAAAAATTTAGAATATGGGCCAAAATAAAGATAAGGTTTTATAGGGCCAAATGGAAACTCCTACACGTTATATCCAAAAAGCCAATTGTACAAGTATAGAATGGATGATATGTGAAAAATGACTTCGACTTTTAACATGACAGTAAGGTCAATATGAGTTAAAATGATGAGAGCATACAAGATCATCTTCAGCTACCATAATAGAAATACAGAGTCTGAAACTAGATATTAGTCCCTTTCTATTTTATACTAATCAGACAAATACTGCACTCTTTAGTTGCCTCAGATTAAGTTTTAGGAATATCTTCAAAGAAAATTACTCACCATTATACAGAGGTTTGAATTAATGGTATGAGGAATGACTGACAGGACTGGGTATGTTTACTTTGGAGAAAACTAACAGGGACCTTAATAACAATCTAAAAAATATACACTTTAAATAGAACTCCCCTATGACCCAGCAATAGCACTGCTAGGAATTTACCCAAGGGATACAGGAATGCTGACGCATAGGGGAACATATACCCCAATGTTCATAGCAGCACTCTCCACAATAGCCAAATCATGGAAAGAGCCCAAGTGTCCATCAACTGACGAATGAATCAAGAAGATGTGGTTTATCTATACAATGGAATATTACATGGCAATGAGAAAGAATGAAATCTGGCCATGTGTAGCAATGTGGATGGAACTTGAAGGCATTATGCTAAGTGAAATAAGTCAGGCAGAGAAAGACAGATACCATATGTTTTCACTTATATGTGGAACAGGAGAAACTTAACAGAGGACCATAGGGGAGGAGAAGGGGAAAATATAGTTAAGGAGAGGGAGGGAGGCAAACCACAACAGTGTTAAATACTGAGAACAAACTGAGGATTGATGTGGGGTGGGGGGAAGGGGAAAATGGGTGATGGGCATGGAGGAGGGCACTTGTTGGGATGAGCACCGGGTGTTATATGGAAACCAACTTGACAATAAACTATATTTAAAATATATATATATATACACACACACATTTTAGGGGGAGGAGTCTTAGGGGGACCCTGGGCTAGTCTCATTCCTCGAACAACTAGATTGACAACAGATCATTTTGAATACCTAGGAAGTCAATCTGAGGATTACAAGAACAGTCTGTATAATTTGAGGAAAGAATGTGTCAGGTATGTGCTATGGAGACGGAAATTGGAGAAGCAAAAAGCCACAGTACCAGCGAGAGCCCTTTCCATGTAGAGAACAAGAGAAGGGGAGAAAGAGCAGTGTATCAGGTTTGTGCAAGAAAACCACTCCCCAAAATCACTGATGAGGGAATCATGAGGAACAGAGTATTGCAAGTTTTCACAAACAGTAGAGCTGAAATTCTGAGTTTTTGGAAATCTTTGGTGCTCACTGGACTAGATCTGGGCATGTGGCAGTCCTCATGGGGAGAAGGAAATGGGCCCAGGAGCAGACAGTGGACAGTGTGATGTGGGGATCCTTGCTGGGTTGCACTGGGAGAGAAAGTTCCCCTCCCTGAAGTATATTTAGAAGAGGGTGTATTGCCTTTCTATGGACAAAAGGCCAGGCTGGCATCCTTGAGCAGCTATTCAACAACAGGGGACAGAGGTGTGTGCAGAGAATGGATAGAGTGGTCACAGCTTTTTGCTGTGCATCACCATAAACTCCACAAGCACCTGCATGAGTATGCAACTGTTTTCTGGGACAAAATGGCACCAGGTGCAGTGCTGCAAACCTCTCCTCTGAAGACAGCTGGGTGATCTGATCTTCCCCTACTTACCAGCAGAGTCAGACTTCAGTGAGCCACACTGTGCCCTCAGTCAGGGCTGGAGCTACTTACACCAAACCCTACCACCCTGCACCTTCCAGGAGCATCTTTACTAGGGCAGATCCGACTATGAGAGAGCACAGCAGGCCTCTCCCACAAAGGACCAACACAGCCCCCCTCACACCCTTGCATATACCAAGTCTACTGATTATAGAGTGCTCCAAAGTGTCAGCTTCAGCTCTGGTGGAAATAGAATCAGGCTTTTTTTTTGGCCAGTTGAGCTTATTTTAACAAATCAAAGCATACCTAGTTAAAGGTCCAGACTCTCCCACGGCAAGCAAGGAGGAACTCTGCAGAGGACTGACCTGGGGGAAAGAGAGGCCATATCACAACAGCAGAGTGCACACAGCATACACCAGAAACACTTCCTAAAGCTCCAGGCCTTGCACAGTGTTTGAACCCTTCTTAATATAGCATTAGTCTCAGGAGCAGGAAAGATAACAAGTTTCCATAATGCACAAATGACAGAAACCTAGACAAAATGATAAATGGAGGAATTCTCCTCCAAAGAAAGATAAAGAAGAAACCACAATAAGGGATTTTCACAAAATAGATATAAGTAATATATCTGAACAAGAATTTAGAACAACAGTCATAAGAATAGTAGCTGGGCTTGAAAAAAAAAGCATAAAATACTCCAGAGAAACCCTCGCTGCAGAAATAAAAGACCTAAAATTAGGCCAAAATAAAAAATGCTATAATTGAGATGCAAAACTGACTGGATGCAATTACAACGAGGATGGAAGAAGCAGAGGATTGAATTGATGACACAGGAGATAAAATTATGGAAAATAATAAAGGTGAAAAGGAGATGGAAAGAAAACTATTAGATCACAAATATAGACTTAGGAAATCAGTGATTCTATAAAGCATAATAATATCTGTGTCATAGGAGTCCCAGAAGAAGAAAGGAATGGAAAAGGGACTGAAGGTTTCTTTAAACAAATTATAGCTGAGGATTTCCCTAATCTGGGGAAGGAAACAGAAATTCAAGTTCAAGAGGCACAGAGAACTCCCCTCAAAATCAACAAAAACAGGTCATCACTAAGACATATCAGTGAAACTTGCAAAATACAAAGATAAAGAAAGAATTCTGAAAGGAGCTAGGGACAAAAGTCCTTAACTCACAAGGGCAGGTTCACAGACAGATCAGGTTCACAGCAGATCTGTCCACAGAAATGTCTCAGTCCAGAAGGGAGTAGCGGCATGAAATATTCAATGTACTAATGGGAAAAATATGCAGCCAAGAATGCTTTATCCAGCAAGGCTGTCATTCAGAATAGAAGAAGAGCTAAAGAGTTTCCAAGACAAGAAAAACTAAAGGAATTTGTGAAAACTGAACCATTTCTGCAAGAATTATTCAAGGTAAACTTTGAGTGGGAAAGAGAGACCAAAAGCACCAAAGACTAGAGAAGAACTGAAACAATCTCCCGGAACAGCAACTTTATAAGTAACACAATGGCACTAAATTCATATTTATCAATAATTACTCTGAATGTAAATGGACTAAATGCTCCAGTCAAAAGACATATGGTATCAGAATGGATAAAAAGACGCATCGATATGCTGCTTACAAGAGACTAATTTTAGATCCAAAGACACCTCCAGATTGAATGTAAGAAGGTGGAGAACCATTTATCATGCTAATGGACATCAAAGGAAAGCTGGAGTAGTCATACTTCTATCAGACAAACTAGATTTTAAATGAAAGACTATAAGAGATGAAGAAGGGCACTATATCATAATAAAGGGATCTATACAACAAGAAGATCTAACATCTGTAAATATTTATGCCCCCAACTTGGTAAACCCAAATATATAAATCAATTAATAACAAACTTAAAGAAACATCGAGAATAATACAGTAATAGTAAGGAACTTTAACATTCCACTTACAGCAATGGACAGATCATCTTAGCAGAAGATTAACAAGGAAACAATGGCTTTGAATGACACACTGGTCCAGATGGATGTAACAGATACATTCAGAACATTTCACTTTGAAACAGCAGGGTACACACTGTTTTCAAGTGTACATGGAAAATTTTCCAGAATAGATCACATACTGGGTCACATATCAGGCCTTGATCAGTATAAAAAGATTGAGATCCTACCATTCATATTTTCAGAGCACAAATGCTATGAAGCTTGAAGTCAACCACAAGAAAAAATTTGGAAAGACCACAAATACATGGAGGAAATGCATGGAAGTTAAAGAACATCCTACTAAAGAATGAATGAGTTAACCAGGAAAATTAAAGAATAAATTTGAAAGTTTTCAATGAAGCCAATGAAATTGAAAATACGACAGTCCAGAACCTTGGGATGCAGCAAAGTCAGTTATAAGAGGGAAGTATAGCCGTACAGGGCTTTCTAAAGGAGAAGAAAGGTCTCGAATATACAACCTAACAGAGCAGTAAGTAAAGTCCAAAACCAGCAGAAGGGAAATAAAAAAGATTAGAGCAGAAATCAATTATAGCAAAACAGCAACAACAACAAAACCCAGTAGAACAGATCCACAAAACCAGGAGGTGGTTCTTTAAAAGAATTAACAAAATTGGTAACTCCCTAGCTGGACTTCTCAAAAAGAAAAGAGAAAGTCATTAAATAGATAAAATCGTGAATGAAAGAGGAGAGATCACAACCAACACTGCAGAAATACAAACAATTTTAAGAGGATATTATGAGGAATTATATGCCAACAAATTGGGCAATCTGGAAGAAATGGACAAATTCCTAGAAACATAAAACTACCAAAACTGAAACAGGAAGAAATAGAAAGTTTAAACAGACCCATAAGTAACAAAGAAATGGAATCAGTAATCAAAAATCTCCCAACAAACAAGAGCCCAAGGCTGGATGGCTTCCTAGAGGAATTCTAGCAAACATTTAAAGAATTAGTACCTATTCTTCTCAGACTCTTCCAAAAAATAGAAACGGAAGGAAAACTTCCAAACTCATTCTATGAGACCAGTATTACCTTGATTCCAAAACCAAAGACCCCACTAAAAGGGAGAATTATAGACCAATAACCCTGATGAACATCGATGCAAAAATTCTCAAGAAGATACGAACAAATTGAATCCAACAAGACATTAAAAGAATTATTCACCATGATCAAGTGGGATTTATTCCTGTGATGCAGGAGTGGTTCAATATCCACAAATCAATCAATGTGATATACTACACTGATAATAGAAAGTATGAAAACCGTATGATTCCTTCAATACATACTGAAAAACATTTGACAAAATACAACATCTTTTTCTTGATAAAAACCCTCAAAAAAGTAGAGGTAGAAGGAACATACCTCAGGATCATAAAGGCCATATATGAAAGACCCACAACTAATTTCATCCTTAAAGTGAAAAACTGAGAGCTTTCCCCTAAGGTCAGGAACACAACAGGGATTTATACTCTCACCACTGTTGTTCAACATAGTACTGGAAATCCTAGCCTCAGCAATCAGACAACAAAAAGAAATAAAAGGCTTTGTAATTGGGAAGGAAGAAAGCAAAACTTTAATTTTTAATCAATGTTTTGTAGTTTTCAGTGCACAGGTCTTGCATCTCCTCAGTTAAATTTATTTCTAAGTATTTTATTCTTTTTGATATTATTGTGAATGGAATTGTTTTCTTTCATTTTTTAATGGGGTTTTTTTCATGAATAGATGTTCAATTTTGTCAAATGCTTTTCCTGCATCAATTGAGATGATCATATAATTGTTATCCTTCATTTTGTTGTTAATGTGCCACACTGATTGGTTTATGGATGTTGAACCATCCTTATATCCCTGAAGTAAACCCAACTTGACCGTAGTATATAATTCATTTGATGTTTTGTTGGATTTGGTTTCCTAGTATTTTGCTGAGGATTTCTGCATCTACATTGGGAATACTGGCCTGTAATTTTCTTTCCTTGTAGTGCCCTTGTGTGGTTTTCAATGCATATGTTGGAAGAGAAGAAAGATCTAAAATCAGTCATCTAACATTCCACCTTAGGAAACTAGAAAAGGGGGAGAAAATTAAATCCAAAGTAAGCAGAAGAAAAGAAATAAGAAGCAGAGCAGAAATAATTGAAATTGAAAACAGGAAATCAATACAGAAAGTCAAGGAAACCAAAAGCTGGTTATTTGAAAAGAACAATAAAATCCATAAGCTCTTGACAGGCTAAGATAAAAAGGACACAAATGACTAATAAGTGAAATTGAAGATATAACCACAGATACCCTGGAAATTAAAAGGATAATAAGGGAATAGTATGAAAAGCTCTGTGCTCACAAATTTGATAGCTTAGATGAAATGGACCAAATCCTTGAAAGACACAACTTACTAAAATTTACACAAGAGAAAATAGACAATGTGGATATAACTGTATCTATTTAAAAAATAGAATCAGTCAGTAATCAGTCTTTCAAAACAGAAAACACTAGGCCAAGATGAGTTCACTGGTGAATCCTGCCATACACTTAAGGAAGAATTATGCTAATTCTCTACAATCTCTGTCAGGGGATAGAAGCAGAGGGAATAGTTCCTAACTCGTTCTATGAGGCCAACATTACCTTAATACCAAAACTAGACAAAGACATTACAAGAAAACTACAGACCAATCTCTCTTATGAACATAGACCCTTCTGCTTTTGGATTTCCTATTATGCATATATTGTTGTGCTTGACATGGCCCACATTTCTCTGAGTCTCTATTCATTTTTTTCTATTCTTTTTTCTTCCTATTACTCAAACTGGATAATCTTAATTGACATACCTTCAAGTGTGCTGATTCTTTTTTTTTTTTAATTTTTATTTATTTCTAGGAGAGAGAGAGAGAGAGACAGCGTGAGCAGGGGAGGGTCAGAGAGAGAGGGAGTCACAGACTCTGAAAAAGGCTCCAGGCTCTGAGCTGGCAGTCAGCACAGAGCCCGACGTGGGGCCCGATCCCATGAACCGCGAGATCATGACCTAAGCGAAAGTCGGACGCTTAACCGACTAAGCCACCCAGGCGCCCCTCAAGTGTGCTGATTCTTATTCTGCCTATTCAAATCCGCTGTTGAGCCCCCTATTGAAATCTCATTTCAGTTTTTGTTTTTCAACTCTAGAATTTTGTTCTTTTTATAATTTTTGTCCTTATTGATAGTCTGTATTTGGTAAGACATCATCCTCATATTTTACTTTAATTCTTTAGACATGGTTTCCTTTAGTTCTTTGGACATATTTAAAATGACTAATTGTAAAGTTTGGGTTTTTTTCCTAGTTAAGTGCAACATCTGGGCTTCCTCAGGGACAGTTCCCATCTCTTTCTCCCACCCCCACCCCCCATTTATTTCTTATTTCTATGTATGTCTCATAATTACTTGTTAAAAACTGAATGTTTTAAATAAAATAATGTGGCAACTCTAAAATTCAATTTCTCCCATGCACTTGAGGTTTATTTTGTTCTTGTTGCTATTTGTTATTGATGTGATTTGTATATATGTTACCTGACTTTTGAACCAATTTTGTAAAGTCTATATTTCTTTTGTTATGTGTGCCCACGAAATCTGTTCAGTTAGCTTGGTAGTGAGTTAAATGGCACTGGGAAGTAAGATCTACATGTAGAAAATAAAAGTTGACTTCTATTTACACCTCCCACACACAAAAATCAATTCCCTATGAATTGTAGAGCTAAATGTTAAAAATATAACATGAAATTTCTAGAACATTGGACAACATCTACATGATCTTAGACAGATATTTGTATTTCCATATAATATTTAGAATCACCTTGTCAACTTACATACTAATAATGGTTGGGATTTTATTTTAGATTGCACAGAAGTACTAAATCAGTTTAGAGAAATTAACATCTTGACAATATTGAGTGTCTCAATTGGTATGTAAAAATGTGGTATGTCTCTCCATTTATTTAGGTCTTTCTTAATTTTCCATCGGTAATGATTTATAGTTTTCCTTGTAGAGGTCTTGCATGTCTTTTATTAGATTATTTTCATAGATATGTTGTACTTTGGGATGTTATTACAAATGGAATTCCTTTTAAATTTTCTTTTCCTTTTTCTAGGGGCCAAGGCTGATGTAAAGAAGTATGATTAGTTGGCCTATTAGAGTTCTTCAAGAAACAGAACCAGTAAGATATATATAGATATATATGAGGAGATATGTTAGGAATTGGCTCCTGCTGTTATGGAGGCTAAGAAGGCCCTTCATCTGCTGTCTGCAAGCCAGAGAACCAGGAAAATGGGTGTTGTAATCAGTCTGAGACTGAAAGCCCGAGAATAAGGGGGCTGATGGTGTAAGTCCCAGGGTCTGAGTAAAAAACCTGAAAAACAGAAGCGCTGATGTCTGAGGGCAGAAGATGGACGGCTCAGTTCAGAGAAAGCAAATTTACCCTTCCTCCACCTTTTTTGTGCTATTCAGGCCCTCAAAAGATTGAGTGATGCCTGCCCTTATTGGTAAAGGAGACCTTTAAGCAATTTGCTGATTCAAATGCTAGTCTCTTCTGGAACCACCTTCATAGACACACCCAGAAATAGTGTTTTACTAGCTATTTTGACCTCCCTTAGCTCAATCATGTTGGCACATAAAATTAACTATCACAATTAGTATATTTACCATGAAACACATAACCTTATAAACACGATTTAAAATTTTGATAGCATACATTTGTACTTCAGACTTTCTACATACATAATCTTGTCTTCTGAAAAATTAAAACAAAGGAAAAAGAAAGAAAAGAGAAAAAGGTTGTTTTATGCCTGCTTTTCCAAAACTCATTTATTTTTATTTATTTGCTTGTTTGTTTTTCTGGCTTCATTGTACTAGCTAGAACTTTTATTAAAATATGAATGTAAGTGGTGATATCAAGCATCTTTGATTCATTTCAAATCTCAGGGCAAAATTTTTCAACAATTTACCATTAATCATGATGATAACTGTAGGTTTGGATAGAGAGTTCGTAATAGATGAAAGATATTCTCTTCTATTCTTTGTTAACAGAGGGGTTTCTTCCCCCCCCCCATCGAAAGAATGTTAAACTTCTGCATCTGTTGAGATGATTGTATTTTGTCTTTTTCTGTTAATGTAGGAAAATATGTTGATGTTGTTGTTGTTTTCTCCTTCAGGTCTCAGTCATTTATTTCTATAACCCCTTGGGAAAAAACAGTAATGAGGCCTGTTACATCTGCATTGATAGGGGAAAAACCCGTTATAAGATGGCCGACAGGATTCATAGGGAAATTCTAGCCCCGACCAAAGACTCCCTTTCCAGGTTCTTCTTCCTACCCCGCTTGCCATGCGTGTGCCAAATTACTACTAATATGGAATGCGGAAGTAACGGACTATAAATTGTTCCCTCTACTTATGCTCAGGACTCAGATCTCTGAAGACTGATTTCCTCTGAGCCCACCAGTGTGAAATAAACTTCCTGCCTTCCAAGATCTCTGAGCGCCGCTTGGTTCTTCTGCCGGGTGATCCAGACCAGGTTCCATAACATCATAACAGAGAAGGGCATACCGCACTTTAAGCGCACCTGTTTAAAGAACTACAAAGGGTTACAATATATTCCATAATTGAAAAATGATGATATCCTAATTTTGAACGGCTAAGAAACTACTAGCCGTTTATAATAAAATAAGAGACGATACCAGAGGTTGCAAACTGGTGACCTGAAGAGTAAAAATGGCCTTCAGTGGTTTTGTCTGGCCCACAGTAGTTTTGAACCACTCCATCCCTACCCCCCAACACACAATTTGTTGCTAGTAATACAAAGATTTTACATTTACATCTGTGATTTCTGCCTTCTCTTAAATATATATATATATGCACACACACATACATACATATCTGACAAATCAACGGGCCTGCATGCAATAGTCAGCTGGAGAGTACCCCCTTTTGACAAGACAAAGTATTTGTTCATTAATTTGCCATTGATGTATATACTAACATACCAAATTGCTGCTTCTAATTTTTTGTACATTTGTAATCTTGGCAGACTACTGGCCATTTCATGAAAATGTAGTTTAGTAAGTATACATTTTACACTGCTATAAAATGCTGGAATGGATTATACCAAAATGAAAAAGATAAACTGAAGAGCAGGGGCGGGGAAAGTTGGAACTTGGACTTTTAAGAGTCTAAAGCAGGCCAGACCATAATAGTTTAGAAAATGTTAGACATACACAACATGAGGTGGACCCTGCAGCTAACTTTAAGAACATACCAGCAATCTGTAAGAGACACAGACTACAAAGTTGGTTTCCTTTATCTTGCTAAACTGTAAAGATGTCACCTTGATATAAATTCGAAATGTTTAATGGAATGACCACTTCCCAGATAATTAAAACAATTTACATATTAAAACACTATTAATGTAGGATACATGTATGTGAAAAGTAAGGGAGATGACTCATTTTCAGTAGTACCAAATAAAAGCTGTGCTAATTATCAACAGGTTTACAACCTATTGGAAAATGTAGCGCTCCCCCCTCCCCCCCAAAACAAATGGAGTCCCAAATCCTTAGACACTTCACTCCCTGCTTCTTGCCCTGTTTCCGGGCTTTACAATGAGCATGCGCCAAAGAACTGAAGTCTCTGTATCACCCAAGGAATGTACATTAATTCTAATGAGGCTTTTTCCTGATTGGATGCCATGTAAGGGCATAGACAACTTCCTCGTAAGGCTGTAACCTCTGTAGTACTCAGCCAATGAGGAACCAGGGGAGGGACTTGCACTTTAGGAGAAAAATTGCCTGCTGTAACTGCCCTGCGTGTGCCTGTCCATCAGACCCCTGCTCTTGCAAGAACATTAATTAAAGCCTCGCTTCACTGTGCTCCGAGACTTCGTGTCCCTCCTTTCACTGGGTCAGTGGGCTTATCTCTCAGAGTCTGTCATTTGAAATCAGACTCAAAGGATGCGTTACTAAACAATAAGCTGCCCTTACATTATTATCTATGATTAGTTTGGTAGTTCAGTTTACCCCACTTCAATTCCAGACAAGAAGTGGACATTTTACAGAATATTTTTTTACTGGAGAGGTGGACAAAAAGTGGGTAAGTATATGATCTGCAGTTTAAAACAAGAAAACGCTTCATTTATTTCCAAGTTTCATGACACTCTCCAAGTGCCCAAAACAAGAATATACTCAGAAACTGTAATAGGTTAATAAGTCATCCAATAAATTGCAGTAGAAAAGTCCCACACAAAAGGAGTTCATGTATTTGTAGGTATTGTAGAATCCCAGGTTCTTTTCTACATTATTTTAAAAGATGAAAATAAATATATGTTTGAGATAATATGAAGTAATTCACATCTTTCTTAGGTCAGACTGTACCAGCCACCTCGGTTCTGCAGATGTTTCATGGATTTCGCCAGCATTGTCCATGAGACCCTGGCAACATCCTGAACTGTTAAAGACTCCAACTCTTGGGTTGCTGTTTCAGATTGCAGGCAGTTTACAGCTTTGGGGAAGTAATCGCTCAGTTTACAAATCACATAAATGGAGAGAGCCGCCACTTCCTGTGTGCCCGTTTCCCTTCCCCGATTATGTCTTCCAGGAGTTTTCAACTTTCCTGCATTCCTCCACTCCAAGAATTTCAAAGGGATGTGTAGGGCAGGAGGTAAATGACAGATGGCCACCTCCACCTGAGGCCCATAGCCAGCAACAGGTGGAGTGCCTAGAATCCAGAAGTCGCTTACTGCTCGCGCAGAATCCTGCTCCTCTGAGCTCCCAACTGCCCGGAGGCCACTTGTCGGTGGTTTAGGAGTCACAGAAGGCTTCCTAGTGTTATGGGATTCTTCCCCTCCATACTCAGGGTTCGTTGTCTCACTGCTTTGAAGGATGAAGAGGTAGATCCAAAATAAAATGGGCAGCAGGAAAAAGTTTATTAGAATGTAAGATCAGAAAGTGGGAATAGTAGGAAAGCGCTCTACAGACAGGGGACATTCTAAAGTGAATGCCCACGGACGGTAGGCAAGGGACTGTTTAATAGCGTTTTGGTTGGCCCCTCTCCTTTCCCCCTTGTTTCTCCTCTAGTTCTAGCTTTATTGGGTAGGTAACTCTAAATGCTTAGTCATTCCTTTTTGATTGACTCATTCCATTGCATGAGGGGTGGTCATTCCACTGCCATACTTTCCTCGTGGGTCATGTTTTATGGTCTACTTATTTTTAGTTGGGTCTTCTGTTTGCCAAATTCCTGAGGGGAACCTGAGGGGGAGTAGCTCCTGTCTGTTACCTTTTTAAGAGGAACTTTATGCCCAAGGAAGTTTGCTCGGGGTCAGACTTTCCCAGCAAAAATGTTTTACACTATGTTCTTCCTCACCCAGGGGCCTTCAAGCCTTCCTCTCCCTTTCTGCTTACTGAATCCTATCTGTCCCTATCACTAGTCCAAATTAGTCACAGGGGGCCACTCCCCGAAAGCTGTCCAGCTGGGTCTGTGGCTCTGCAGCTGAGTACTGCGGAAATGCCCCTGAGACATCCGACAGGCCGCTGTGAGAGGGCCCACATCGGTGCCAGCTTCTGCAGGCAGCCCGGCGTCCGGGTGAGGACGCCGGACACCGCATCATCCATGCAATTGATCACTGTCTCGCTGGAGAAGTTGGGAGAGACGCAGAGGTGGCAAGGCCGGCCGGCTGGCTCTGATTTAGACCGAGGGGCGCAGGGCACTGGCCAGCGTGGGAGGCCGGCACTCTGGCTGGCGCCTATCATTAACCAGATGGCAAGTGACCACTCTGTCGCAGTTCCTAGAGATGGACCAGGTCTGGAGCTGTGGTTGGTTAAGGGCCTGTGCACAGGGCATGTGCTCCAGGCCGGGACTGACACAGTGGCCGAAAAGGTCTCGCCATGCTGCCCTTGGCGCACGGTTGCTCATCTCCATCAACTGGCAGTCCGCCAGGCCAAGACAGCCCACGCCAAGTTGCTAGGAACTGAAGCAGCGGGTAGCCTGGCCCACCGCAGCCCACTACCCGGGCAGGCACAGGCATGGATGTCTGCGCATGCGCAGCGCAGACAGCACAAGGGGCCAGTGAGCCGTTTCAACCTAATGGAAGGCCTTCGGGGGGGGCACCTGGGAGGCTCAGCGGTTAAGTGCTAGGCTCAAGTCATGATCTTTCCTGTTAGTGAGTTCTANAGCGCAGACAGCACAAGGGGCCAGTGAGCCCTTTCAACCTAATGGAAGGCCTTCGGGGGGGGGCACCTGGGAGGCTCAGCGGTTAAGTGCTAGGCTCAAGTCATGATCTTTCCTGTTAGTGAGTTCTAACCCCATCATGGGCTCTGTGCTGACAGCTCAGGGCCTGGAGCCTGCCTCGGATTCTGTGTCTCCCTCTCGCTCTGCCCCTCCCCTGCTTGCCCTCTGTCTCTCTCAGAAATAAAGAAACATTAAACAATAAAATAAAATAAAGAAAGGCTTTCCGGGGCTGTGCTGGCCGTGCTCCGGCTCCTCCTCCGGCTCCTCCTCCAGCTCAGGTGCAGCTCTGCTCGAAGAGCCTTCAAAGAACCTCCACAGGGAGGCTTCAGGGGGCTGGGTTCCTCCTCGCTCTGGCTCTCGGGGCAGCTTCTGCCTGCATGGTGAGTACCTCCTCCCTGGCAGCCGCCACTGCCTTTCCTGGAAGTTGACAATACATTGATTTTTTTAAAACTATGCAAATGAACTAAACACTGCTACCAGATTACATCACTGTTTAGAGTTAGGGTAACGTGATCTTGAAAACTATCAAATGGCTTGACAAAGCAAGAGTACATTACATCCTCACGTACGTATTTGTAGTGACTACATCTGTGTGTTAGGTGGGACGTTAGAAAATTTGATACCCTCAGGCTGCTTGGCCCACCATATCCCAAGTTCTGAGTACATTCTCTCCTCAAAAGTGTGCTAATTGAACAGAATTTTAAACCTAGAGAGAGTTTGAGGAGGTTTTAAAACAAGCATATATTGAACCAAGTGTTTTAAAACAGAGTATGCCAATTGTTTACAGCTGGGGTGTGAGAAGGAAGATGTAAATTCAGGGGACGTTTTTCCTCTACTTTTTTTTTTTAAACTTTATTTATTTTGAGAGAGAGAACAGGAGCAGGGGGGTGGACAGAGAGAGAGAGAGAGAGTCCATAACAGGCCCGACTCAGGCTCTGTCTCACAAACCTAACCATGAGATCATGCCCTGAGCCAAGATCAAGAGTCTGATGCTTAACCTACCCCTTTCCTCTACCTTCAATGTAAGTTTTGTACTTGAAGATCCCTTTAAAAAGGTAGCAAAATCAGGGACACCTGGGAGCTTAGTCAGTTGCGCTTTTGACTTCTGCTCAGGTGATCTCGCATTTGTGAGTTCGAGCCTCAGACGGGCTTTCTGCTGTCAGTCTGTCAGTACAGAGCCCTATTTGGAACTTCTGCTCCCTCTCTGCTCCTCCCCAACTTGCACTCGCCCAAAAAGCAGCAAAATCAGCAGCCTTATTTAATGTAATCAAAATGTTCTTCAATGTACAAAAAGATTACGCAGAAAGAATACTGTAAATAGAAACTGATTTTAAGAATAGAAGAATAGGGAAAGCTTCTACAACATTCTGCACAGCCAGTTACCTACACAAATTTTTAGTACCATGAAGATAAGCATAGGATACTCCTATGCAAATACCCTCTGACCACAATTCTCCAGTAAGAACTAGTATTTTGGATGGAAAGCAGAATTATTGTCTAATAATATTCATATCCAGTCAGCTAAGCAAGTTCCAGGCAATAGACCATCTAAGAGGGAAAAAGAAATAATATGCAGCAATGTAGGAGGACAGAGGAAACGATTAGGCGAAGAGCACATTTTAGGTGTGCCTGACATCCAACTTTGACTATAGGAAAAGGGAGTGGTTTCCATTAACACTCTTTCCCCTGTGGGCTCTCACAATGAGCTGTCTTTTCAATCAATGCTGGAAGTCCTTTCAATGACCAACAGTTCCTTAAGCCACGAGCACTTCACCTGGATATACTTGAGCTGCTGCTGCACCTGAGAGCAAGACGGTTTCTATTCAAACTGGTGATTTTATGCTTCTTTGTTAATACATTGATTTTTGAATGTTAAAACATTTTTTTCTTCTTTAAACCCAAAGTGACCATGCTGTGTTATCCTTCCTGGATACAGCTAGATTTGATTTGCTAAAATTTTGTGGAAGATTTTCCTTTTATGTAAATGTGAGAGGTGGCCCTCCAATTTTCCTTAATCGTAATATCCTTAGCAAGTTTTACTTTCAGTGTTATGCTCTCCTCATAAAATGAATTGGAAACTATTCCATCTTTTTTTTATATCTGTAGTTCTTTTATTTTTTATTTTGTTTTTATTTTTTTACAAATAGTTTGTCAAGTTGGTTTCCATATGACACCCAGTGCTCATCCCCACAAGTGCCCTCCTCCATGCCCATCTCCCCCCATCCCCCCCAATTTCCATCAGTCCTCAGTTTGTTCTCAGCATTCAAGAGTCTCTCATGGTTTGCCTCTCTCCCTCTCCCCAACTATTTCCCCCCTTCTTCTCCCCCACGGTCCTCCGTTAAGTTCCTCCTTCTCTGCAAACATATGGTATTTGTCCTTCTCTGCCTGACTTATTTCACTCAGCATAACACCCTCAAGGTCCATCCATGTTGCTACACATGGCCAGATTTCATTGTTTCTCATTGCCATGTAGTATCCCATGGTATAGATAAACCACATCTTCTTGATTCATTCGTCCGTTGATGGACACTTAGGCTCTTTCCATGATTTGGCTATTGTGGAGAGTGCTGCTATGAACATTGGGGTCCATGTGCTCCTATGCATCAGCACTCCTGTATCCCTTGGGTAAATTCCTAGCAGTACTATTGCTGGGTCATAGGGGAGTTCTACTGTTAGTTTCCTGAGGAACCTCCACACTGTTTTCCAGAGGGGCTGTACCAGTTTACATTCCCACCGACAGTGTAGGAGGGTGCCCGTTTCTCCACATCCTCGCCAGCATCTAGAGTCCTCTGATTTGCTCATTTTAGCCACTCTGACTGGCGTGAGGTGGTATCTCAGTGTGGTTTTGATTTGTATTTCCCTGATGAGGAGGGACGCTGAGCATCGTTTCATGTGTCTGTTGGCCATCTGGATGTCCTCTTTGGAGAAGTGTCTGTTCATATCTTCTGCCCATTTCTTCACTGGGTTGTTTGTTTTTTGGGTGTGGAGTTTGGGGAGTTCCTTATAGATTTTGGATATTAACCCTTTATCTGATATGTCATTTGCAACTATCTTTTCCCATTCCGTTGGTTGCCTATTAGTTTTCTGGGTTGTTTCCTTGGCTGTGCAGAAGCTTTTAATCTTGATGAGGTCCCATAGTTTATTTTTGCTCTTGGTTCCCTTGCTTTTGGGGATGTGTCAAGTAAGAAATTGCTGCAGTGGAAGTCAAGGAGGTTGTTTCCTGCTTTCTCGTCTAGGGCTTTGATGGTTTCCTGTCTCACGCTCAGGTCCTTTATCCATTTGAGTTTATTTTTGTGCATGGTGTGAGAAAATGATNAGTATCATGTCGTCTGGGAAAAGTGAAAGTTTGACTTCTTTCCCAATTCTGATGCCTTTTGTTTCCTTTTATTGTCTGATGGCTGATGCTAGGACTTCCAGCACTATGTTAAACAGCAGTGGTGAGAGTGGACATCCCTGTCGTGTTCCNCTCAGATTTCTTTTAGAGCTGGTTTAGTGGTGACAATTTCTTTCAATTTTTGTTTATTTGAAAAGACTTTTATCCTTCCTTCTATTCTGAATGACAGGCTTGCTGGATAAAGGATTCTTGGCTGCATATTTTTTCTGTTCATCACATTGAAGNAGTTCCATTTGATTGTATTGCTGAGCTCTTGAACTCTTCTTTCATGTTCCTGGATCAATTTATCCCTTTTTTCTCAGTTTCTTCTTTTGCTATAATTGTGTCTTCTAAATCACTTATTATCTTTTCTGCCTCTTCAATCCGTGCATTGGATGATTCCAATGTATTATATATCTCATTTATCACATTTTTAAATTCATCATAACTATTTTTAAGCTCCATGGTTTTTGTAGCTATAGTTTTTCTGATGTCCTCCATGCTTTTTTCAAGCCCAGTGATTAATTTTATGATTATTGTTCTAAATTCTTGTTCAGTTATGTTGCTTATATCTGTTTTGAGCAGTTCTTTAGCTGTCATTTCTTCCTGGAATTTCTTTGGAGGAGAGTTCTTCNTTCGTCATTTTGGTTAGCTTTCTATTTCTTGTTAGTTTTAAAAGCTTGTTATGCTCTCTGTACCTGTGAGCGCTGCTGCACCAAAGAAGGCTCTTTGACTGTCCAGGGCCTATCCTTTTGGAAAGTGTTCTTTGAATGGTATCTCTTGGTCTCTCTTGTTGAGACCTTGGTTATTTTATTTTCCTACTCGTAGTG
>NW_027532407.1:290163-311690 GCF_008692635.1 Crocuta crocuta
AGTTTTAGTAGATAGGTCTGTCACCACTCTGATAGGTTTCCCTTTTTATGTTAGGGCCCTTTACTCCCTAGCTGCTTTCAAAATTCTCTTTGTCCTTATATTTTGCCATTTTCACTATGATATGTCGTGCAGAAGATCATTTCAAGTTACGTCTGAGGGGAGTTCTCTGTGCCTCTTGAATTTCAACGTCTACTTACCTCCCCAGGTTGGGGAAGTTCTCTGCTATAATTTGTTCCAGGACTCCTTCAGCACCTTTCCCTCTCTCTTCCTCTTCTGGAATTCCTGTGATATGGATATAGTTCCATTTGATTGTATTGCTGAGCTCTTGAACTCTTCTTTCATGTTCCTGGATCAATTTATCCCTTTTTTCTCAGTTTCTTCTTTTGCTATAATTGTGTCTTCTAAATCACTTATTCTCCTTTCTGCCTCTTCAATCCGTGCGTTGGACACCTCCAGTTTATTATGTATCTCATTTATCATATTTTTTAATTCATCATAACTATTTTTAAGCTCCATGGTGTTTGTAGCCATAATTTCTTTGATGTCCTCCATGCTTTTTTCAAGCCCAGTGATTAATTTTATAATTATCGTTCTAAATTCTTGTTCAGTTATGTTGCTTATATCTGTTTTGAGCAGTTCTTTAGCTGTCCTGTCTTCCCGGAATTTCTTTGCAGGAGAGCTCTTTCATTTCGTCATTTTGGTTAGCTTTCTATTTCTTGTTAGTTTTAAAAGCTTGTTATGCTCTCTGCACCTGTGAGCGCTGCTGCACCAAAGAAGGCTCTTTGACTGTCCAGGGCCTATCCTTTTGGAAAGTGTTCTTTGAATGGTATCTCTTGGTCTCTCTTGTTGAGACCTTGGTTATTTTATTTTCCTACTCGTAGTGATATTTGGGACTTTCCACCATGTGTACTTTGGCTTGTTTCTTNGTTCTTGAGGTAGCCCTGGAGAAGAAAACAGACAGACAAACACACAGGGAACAGAGGCACACAAATGCACAGACAAATCCAACAAACACGCAAACCAAAAGGGAAAATGAAAAAGTAAAGAGAAAAGAGGGAGGAGGGAAGGCAAATAATAAAAAAGAAAAATACACAAAAAAGAAAAACAGAAGAAAAGAAAAGGAAAAAAGAAGAAACCCAATAGACAAAAACAGTTTAAAGCATATAACCAGATTTCCCAGCTACAAATAAATAGTCGGGTGTATGCCGTGCTGGTTGAAGAGCATAGAGTAAGAGAGAGATGAAAGTGCAGGATTGAGGCAAAATTGGAAATGAAATGAGCAGGCAGAAGGAATAAGAAGCTTTTTTCAAAGAGCAAAAGAGTGTAATATGGTTGAAGAGGCAAAAGAAATGACGACGGTGTTATCCAGAGAAACTATATAGTCTGATTAGTCCAGAGAGAAAGAGATGAAAAGGTAGGTAGGTGTAGAATTTGCATCTAGAGAATGGATTAAACGTGACTGTTTAAGGAAGCCAGTGACCAGAATTAATCAGGGCAGTGCATCCATGTTGGTCTTGCTAGGCTCAGGTAAAAAAGAAAAACGGAGAAGGGCAGCTCTCTAGCAGTGATGGGCGTGGTTTGATCCAATGAGTCCCACGGGAGTCTTGCTTGGTGGTTGTGGGGAGAAGAGTGGCGGGCACTCCAGTCCCTTCTTGAACCAAGGTCTGCAACTCACTTTTTTGGGTGTGTAAACTCCCCATGCCGGGGGCGCAGCCAAGGTGGGCCGTGCTCTATATCCCAGGCCAGGCCTCGTTTCCAGATCTACGTCCTCACGCCGCACTGAGATTGCAGGAAACACAAACTCTGAAGGTGATCCCCTCAGGGCAGTTCCAAGCCTCTGGCCTTCCCCCTGGGGATTGAGCCAGAAGCCTCTGCTCCCATCTCCTCCAGGTCAGGTTGCCGAGCGAGGAGCAGTTTCATCCGGGGGCCGCCTGGGACGAGTGCGTCCCACCTAGGGTCAGCTGGAGAGCAGGAAACCGGGTCCCTCTGTGTCCCTAGCAGAGGTTTTTCTGTTCCCCAGCGACAGGGACAGTGTCGTGAGCAGTTTTGGCCACTCTCTTTCCCCTCTAACCTCCCCGCAGAGGGGCATCACCCCCGTCCCTCTGTGTCTCTGGTCCCGGCCCGATTTTATCTTCCCCAGTTCGCACTCAGGCTAGAAGGTTTTCTCAGCCGACTCTGTCTCCTTTTCCTCCCAAACTCCTGGATTCTGTAACGGTCCCTATGGCTTCAGGCCTTCCCCGTGCGAGATATGGGGGCAAGTGCAATGTACAGAGCTCCCTACTTCTCTGCCATCTTGCCCCTTCCTTTTAATGGCCCTTTTAATGGCCCACGGAATTTGTCAGTTTGATAGAACTTATTCCTTAAATATTTGATGGAAGTGACTGGTAAATTCTTCTGCATCTAGGATTTTCATTGAGGGAAGACTTCTTAATTTATTCCTTTCATAGATAAGGAACCGTTTGGANACCTTCCCCGTGCGAGATATGGGGGCGAGTGCAATGTACAGAGCTCCCTACTTCTCTGCCATCTTGCCCCTTCCTTTTAATGGCCCTTTTAATGGCCCACGGAATTTGTCAGTTTGATAGAACTTATTCCTTAAATATTTGATGGAAGTGACTGGTAAATTCTTCTGCATCTAGGATTTTCATTGAGGGAAGACTTCTTAATTTATTCCTTTCATAGATAAGGAACCGTTTGGAGTTTCTATTTGATTTTAGTAAGTTGAGCTTTCCTTAGGGTCCATTTCACCTAAAATTTTAAATTAATTAGCCTGAAGCTATTCATAGTAATCTGTTATGACTGTTAGGACTTTTCTAATGTAGGACCTGTAATGAAGTCTCCTTTTTAATTTCTAAGTTTTGTTGTTTGTGTTTCTCTGTCTCATACACGCTCATCTTTAACAGGCTGGCCAATTACAGCCTTGGGTCAAATCTAGCCTCTCACCTGTTTTTGTACCTAAGGGTTTATTGTGACACAATCACATCTATTCATTTATTATCAATGGCTGCTCTTTCCTACCACAGTGCCAGATAAACAGTTCCACAGAGATCATAAGGCTTGCAGACTGAGATGAGTTACCGGGTCCTTTACAGAAAAGGTTTTTCACTCCTGATCTATGCTATTATTAGTCTACTGAAAGAGACAAAATTTCGTCTTTATTTCTCCTCTGTATATATGTTTATTTCAGTAATTTATTTTCTTTTACTATTTCTGTCTTTCTTCATTTGCTTTCTCTAAATAACTTTGAGCATTTGCACAGATAAATTGATTAGCTGTTTTTATTCTTCAGTGATAAATTTCCCTCTAAATAAGGCTTTAAATGAAAGCCACAAACTTTTGATGTGTTTCCAATGCCATTTATCTCAAAATATTTTCTAATTTCCTTTGTAGTTTCTTATTTGATCATTGGGTTATTTAGAATTGGATTTCCTAATTCCCAAACATATTTTCCAGTTTTGTTTTGTTGATCGTTTCCAGATTAATTTCACAGTGGTCTGGCAATATAGTCTGCATGATTTTATTTCTTTGAAATTTTTGAGAGCCTTTCTATGGCCCACTATATAGTCAGTTTGGGTAAATATTATGTGTGTACCATACTTGAAAAAATGTGCATTCTGAGATCGTTATGTGTAGTGTTCTAAATATGTCACTGGGGCCAAATTTTGTAATTCGCTTGTTCATATCTCTGTCCTTACTGATTTATTGTCTGCTTCTATAGTTATTGAGAGAGGTATGTTGCAGTCTCTCATTATGATTGTGAGTTTTTTATTAAAGTAATTTTTAAGTAATCTCTATGCTCAACATGGGGCTCAAACTTATCATCCTGAGATCAAGAGTCACTTGCTCTCCCAACTGAGCCAGCCAGCTGCCCCTATGACTGTGAATTTTTTACATGTCCTTTAACTTCTTTATTTTTGCTTTCTATATTTGCATACAAAAGATAGATTAAGTACCTAAAATGTTAGGATTGTACCAGTGAATTGACGATTTTATTTTATGAAACATCCTTGTTTCTTTCTGGCCATGCCTCTTGCTTCAGTGCTTACCTGTTATTACATATTATAAGCTAAACAGCTTTATTTGTTGAGATTCAAATGGTGTCCATCTTTCTCTTCTTTACTTTCAATATTTAAGTGGTTTTATAGTTAATACCCAATTTTTATAAGCTACGTATGGCTGGGTTTGATCTTTTATCCATTCTACAAATCTTTGTACTTAGAGTGTTAGTATAGATGTATTGATGTCTCAATGAAAGCTGTTTTATCACCTGCTATGTTTCTTTTTCTAACTTTTATTGAGTCTTTTGAATTGTTTCTCATAATTCAAATTTTCCTTAACATTTACCTATTCCTCTACTATTCTTTTAGTGAATGTCTTAACTTCTTGACATACTAAAAAGTAAAATCATCTAAGAGATTTAACATTCTTTAAATCCAGTTGTCCAGTTTCACTCTTTTCCATGTGGCTGTCCAGTTTTCCCAGCACCATTTGTTGAAGAGACTGTTTCCTATTCATTCTTCCTTTGTTGAAGATTAATTGACCATATAATTGTAGGTTTCCTTTTTTCTTTTTTTTTTTTTTTGGTCTATTGATCTGAGTGTCTATTTTTTATGTCAATACCATACTGTTTTAATTACTACTGCTTTATAGTATAACTTGGAATCTGGAATTGTGATACCTCCCATAACCAAAATAACCAAAGCAATCTTGAAAAATAAAAGCATGATGGGTCTTTTGTGGTTCCACACATATCTTAGGATTGTTTTTTCTAGATCTTTGAAACATGCTGTTGAAATTTTAATAGGGATTGCATGAAATCTGTAGATTGCTTTGAGTAGTGTGGGCATTTTAACAACATTTGTTCTTCCCATTCATGAGCATGGAATGTCTTTCCATTTCTTTGCATCATCTTGAATTTCTTTCATCAGCGTTTCATAGTTTTCAGAGTATAGGTCTTTCATCTCTTTGGTTAAGTTTATTCCTAGAGATTTTAGTGTTTTTGCTGCAGTTATAAATGGGATTTTTTTCTTTTTTTTTTTTTAAATACTTGTAAAGTTTATTGCTTTATTTTGAGAAAGAGAGCAGAGCCGGGGATGGGGCAGAGAGAGAGGGAGAGAGAATCCCAAGCAGGCTCCGCACTGTCAACAAAAGGACCCAACACGGGGCTTGAACCCACAAACTGCAAATTCCATGACCTGAGCCAAAATCAAAGGTCAGACACTCAGCCAGCTGAGCACCCAGGCACCCTGTAAGAGGGATCATTTTCTTAATTTCACTTATGCTGTTTCATTCTTAGTGTACAGAAAATCAACAGCTTTCTGCACGTTGATCTTGTATCCTGTAACTATACTGACTTCATTTATCAGGTCTAGTAGTTTTTTTGGTGGAATCTCTAAGTTTTTCTATATATAATATGTCATCTGCAAACAGTGAGAGTTTTATTTCTTCTTTACCAATTTGGATGCATTTTATTTCTTTTTTCGTGTCTCATTCCACTACTGTGTTGAATAAAAGTGGTAAAAGTGGACATCCTTGTCTTGTTCCTGATCTTAGGGGGAAAGTTCTCAGTTTGTCCCCATTGAGCATAATGTTAACTGTGGACTTTTCATAGAAGTTCTTTATTATGCACAGATATGTTCCCTCTAGACCTGCTTTGCAGAGATTTTGCCTGATGTCGTACTTTGCCAAATACTTTTTCTATATCTATTGAAATGATCATATGGTTTTTATCCTTTCTTTTATTGATGTGACATATCAAGTTGATTGTTTTGTGAATATTGAACTTCTCTTGCATAATGGGAATAAATCCCACTTGATTATGGTGAATGCTCTTTCTAATATATTGTTGGATTTGGCTTGCTATTTTGTTGAGGTATTGGCCTGTAGCTCCCTCTTTTGTTGTTGTTGTTGTGGCTTTATCTGGTTTTGGTATAAGGTTGATACTGGCCTTATAGAATGAATTTGGAAGTTTTCCTTCCCCTTGTATTTTTTTTTTTTTTTTTTTTTTGGAATAGTTTGAGGAGAAAAGGTATTAACTTTTAAATGTTTGGTAGAAGGGTGCCTGGCTGGTTCAGTCGGAATAACATGTGACTCTTGATCTCGGTGTTGTGAGTTCAAGCCCCATATTGGGTGTAGAGATTACTTAAAATAAATAAAACTTAAAAAAAAATCAATGTTTGGTAGAATTCTCCTGTGAAGCTGTCTGGTCCTGGACTTTGCTGTGTTTTTGGATTTTTTTTTAAAATTACTGATTCAATTTTATTGCTGGTGATTAGTTTGTTTAATTTTTCTATTTTACCTTGCTTTAGTTTTGGTAGGTTATATATTTCTAGGGATTTGTCCATTTCTTCTAATTTGTCTAATTTGTTGGCATATAGGTTTTCATAATCTTCTGTTAAAATTATTTGTATTTCTGTGGTATTGGTTGTTACTTCTCTTTTTTCATTAGTAATTTTGTTTATTTTGGTTCTCTCTCTCTTTTTTTGGTAGAGGTTTTTCAGCTTTTTTGATCTTTTTAAAGAAACATCTCCTGGTTTCATTAATCTGTTCTGTTGTTTTTTAGTTTGAATTTAATTTGTTTCTGCTGTATTTGTATCATTTCTTTGCTGCTACTGGTTTGGGGTATTGTTTGTTCTTTTTATAGCTCCTTGAGGTGTAAGTTTTGGTTTTTATTTGGGGTTTTTCTTCTTTTTGAGGTAGACCGTGTTGCTATAAAATTTCCTCTTAGAACAGTTTTTGCTGCATCCCAAAGGTCTTGGGCTATTTTTTCATTTTCATTTGTGTCCATATATTTTTTAATTTCTTCTTTCATTCCTTGGTTAACCCATTCATTGTTTAGTAGCATGTTATTTATTCTCCACGTACTTGTGTTCTCTTCAGTTTTTTCTTGTGATTTCTAGTTTCGTGGTGTTGTGGGTTAGAAAAGATGCAGAGTATGACTTCAGTCTTTCTTAGTTTGTCAAGACTTGTTTTGTGGCCTTTTATGTGATCTATTCTGTAGAATGTTCCATGTGCATTTGAAAAAAAAATTGTATTCTGTTGCTCTATGATAGAATGTTCTGAATATATCCATTAGGTCCATCTGGTCCAATGTGTGATTCAAAGCCACTGTTTCCTTGTTGATTTTCTGTTTGGAGGGTCTGTCCATTGATGTAAATGAGGTGTTAAAGTTCCCTACTGTTGTTATATTACTTTTGATTGCTTCCTTTATGTTTGTTGTTGGCTGCTTTATGTATTTGGGTGCTTTCTTGTTGGGTGCATAAATATTTATAGTCGTTATGTCTTCTTGTTGAAGTCTTCCCTTTAAGATTCTATAGCATTCTTCTTTGTCTCCTGTTATGGTCTAATTTAGTGTATTTTTTTCTAACATAAGTATTACTATTCCATCTTTCTTTTCACCAGCACTTGTATATTGAATGCTTTTCCATTTCTTCAGTTTTAATCTTCATGTGTGTTTAAGTCTGAAATGAGTCTTTAATAGGCAGCAAGCATATAGATAGATCTTGCCTTTTTATCCATTGTAGTCCCCAGTGTCTTTTTTTTTTTTTTTTAGTTTATTTATTTGAGAGAGAGTGCATGAGCGAGCATGTGTGCATGCATGCAGTGTGAGAGAGACAGAGAGAGAGAGAGAGAGAGAATCCTAGCAGGCTCCACACGGTCAGTGCAGAGCCTGACATGGGGCTCAAATCTCATGAGCTGTAAGATCATGACCTGAGCCTAAATCAAGAGTCAGATGCTTAACCAACTGAGCCACCTAAGCGTCCTACACAGTGTCTTTTGATTCAAGTGTTTAGTCCACTAACATTCAAAGTAACTAATGGTAGTTATGTACTTATTGTCATTCTGTTACTTGTTTTAAGGTTATTTTTGTAGTCTTCTCTGTTCCTTTCTTCTCTAGCTCTCACTTCTCATGGTTTGCTGGCTTTCTTTGGTGATGTACTTGGATTTCATTCTCTTTATCTTTTGCTTATTTATTACTGGTTTTTGACTTGTGGTTACCATTAGATTTGTACATAACATCTATGTACATAGCAGTCCATATTAAGTTGATGATCATTTTAGTTTGAAGCCATTCTTTACTCCTCCCTCCCCCCCCACCCCATGTTTTAGGTATATGGTGTCATTCTTTAACATCTTTTAATTTTGTGAATTCCTTGACCAATTTTTACAGAAATATTTATTTTTAATGCTTTTGTGCTTCCTACTTTTCTTACTTCTACCTATGATCTTTTCTTCTTGCTTAAAGAGTTCACTTTAATAGTTATTGTAGGGCTGGTCGTGGTCATGAATTCCTGTGAGTTTTGTTTGGCTGGGAAACTTCTTATCTCTACTTCTATTCTGAATGATAGCATTGCTGGATAGAGTATTCTAGGCAGCCTGCAGGTTTTTCCTCTCATCACTTTGACTATTTGATGCCACTCCCTTATGGCCTGCTGAAAAATCAGCTGATAGCCTTTTGGGGTTTCTTTTGTATGTAACTGTTTTCTTTTCCACTGCTGCTTTTATTAAAAAAGATTTTTTTTATTGTTTTATTTCTGAGAGACCGAGAGAGATAGCATGAGCAGGGGAGGGTCAGAGAGAGAGAGGGAGACACAGAATCTGAAGCAGGCTCCAGGCTCTGAGCTAGCTGTCAGCACAGAGCCCGATGTGGGGCTCGAACCCACGAACCGTGAGATTATGACCTGAGCCGCAGTTGGACACTTAACCGACTGAGCCACCCAGGCGCCCCTCCATTGCTGCTTTTAAAATTCTCTCTTTGTTGGGGCGCCTGGGTGGCTTAGTCGGTTGAGCGTCCGACTAAAAAATTCTCTCTTTGTTACTACTTTTTGGCATTTTAATTACTATGTGTTTTGGTTGTGTACCTCCTTGGGTTGATTTTGTTGGAGGCTCTTTATGCCTCCTGGATCTGGATTTCTGTTTCCTTCCCCAGATTTAAAAAAAAAATTTTTTAATGTTTTATTTATTTCTGAGAGAGAGAGAGAGAGACAGATAGACAGTGTGAGCGGGGGAGCATCAGAGAGAGAGTGGGAGACACAGAATCTGAAGCAGGCTCCAGGCTCCAAGCTGTCAGCACAGAGCCTAATGTGGGGCTCGAACCCATGAACCGTGAGATCGCGACCTGAGCTGAAGTCAGACGCTTAACCAACTGAGCCACCCAGGCGCCCCTTCCTTCCCCAGATTTGAGCCGTTTCCTGCTATTATTTCTTCAAATTAATTTTCTGCTCTTTTTTTCTCTATGTTCTCCTACTGGGATCCCTATAATGTGAATGTCAGTATACTTGATGGTATTGTTGGGTTCTCTGTTTTCATCTTTTTATTGTTTTTTTCTTTCTCCTTTTCATCTTGATTGTTTATCCTGTACTGTCACTGATCTGTTCTGCTTCCTCTAATCTATTTATTCCATCGAGTATATTTATAATTTCAGTTACTGAGTTCTTCATCTCTGGTTGGTTCTTTTTTACATTTTTTTTCTGTCTCTTTGTTAACGGTCTCACTGAAGTCCTCTACTCTTTTCTCAAGTCCAGTGAGTATACTTATGACCGTTACTTTAAATTCTCAAGGGCATATCACTTATCTCTGTTTTGCTTATGCCTATTGCTGTGATTTTGTCCTGTTCTTTCACTGGAGACATTTCATGTTCTAAGTTCTTATTTTGTCTGACTCTCCCGTGTCTGTTTCTATGTATTAGGAAAGTCATCTATGTCTCCTGCTCTTAAGAGTAGTGGCCTTATGGGGCGTCTGGGTGGCTTAGTCGGTTGAGCGTCCGACTTTCGCTATGTCTCCTGCTCTTAAGAGTAGTGGCCTTATGGGGTGTCTGGGTGGCTTAGTCGGTTGAGCGTCCGACTTTCGCTTAGGTCATGATCTCACGGTTCATGAGTTCGAGCCCCGTGTCGGGCTCTGCGCTGACTGCCAGCTCAGAGCCTAGAGCCTGCTTCAGATTCTGTATCCCCCTCTCTCTCTGACTCTCCCCCTGCTCACGCTGTCTGTCTCTCTCTCTCTCCTAGAAATAAATTTAAAAAAAAAGAAAAAGAAAAAGAGTAGTGGCCTTATGAAGAAGAGGCCCTGTAGTGTCCTGAAGTGCAATGTTCCCTGTTCACCAGAACCTGGTGATTCAGGAGTGTCTCTTGTATGTGTTGTCTGAGCCTTACTGTTATGGCTGAGCCACTTTTGCCTTCAGTGCAATCATCGCTAATGGCCCTTTTTGCCTGTTGGAGGCAGCATTTGGTCCCTGTGTTGTTGGTGGGCCAATCTGGGGCTGCCATGGGCTTCAGTTGAGTCAGATCAGGCGTTTGCCAGAGATGCAGTAGCCGGAACTAATGGCCGCTTTTCCTGTGTTGTCCCTGAGAACCTTCTGTTGGTGGGTGCGGTCTCAGTGAGACCTGATATCTGCCCTCCAGCCTACCGCTGGGGCCACGGTCAGACTGGTGCCTGTGGTTATCTTCTCTCCCTGGGGCAGGAGTCGCTTTGGAGCGGTACTTGCCCCTGTTAAGGCTGCTAACACAGTGTCAGGCTTGAGGCACCACTTTGGATGGGCTCTGGCCAAGTCTATATCAGAAGAGAGGCAGGTCTGCAGGAGAATGTGAGGGCGTGTGGAGTCAGCAAGGTTTGTGCAGATCTGCTGTGAGAAGGGACCCCGATCTGCATTTGAAAACTCCGGCTGCGAGGCTGGGGTGGGTGCATCTGCAGTAGAGCGCAGGGGTGGGGCATACGGTGTTGGCTGGCGAGTTTTGCTGGGTCTGTGGTAGGAGGAGACCTGGCTGGAGGGGTGGTGTCTGCAGAAGTCGTCAAGGGCAGGGTGTGCTGTTACCAAGTTAGGTGGACTGGTGGTGCTGTGCCTGTCCCTCTAGTTGTCTAGGTATATAGGCTGGGAAGTGGGGGAGGAAAGTGGAGCCTGCCAGCTTTTTTGTTTTTGGAGAAGTCTCCTAAGGATCCCTGCCCCTCCAGCACATGCTCCAAAATTCATAAATAACACCACAATCATTTTGAGGTCATTTTTAGAATCTCCAAAGAAACTCTATGCTCCCTAGCTATTGTCTTAACAATCTCCCACCTTGCCCAACCCCAGGGTACCACTAGTCTACTTTCTGCCTCTATAGATTTGCCTGTTCTGGACTTTCCATATAAATGGAATCATACAATATGTGGTCTTTTGTGGCTGGCTTATTTCACTTAGCACAATGTTTTCGGGATCTGTCCATGTTATACCCTGTATCAGCACTTTATTTCTTTTTCCCTATGAATAATACATTCTGTAAATGTACCACATTTTATTTATCATGCATCTATTGATCCATGTTTGTGTTGTTTTAGGTTGTTCATTTATTGAGTTTTAAAATTCATTTGTGATATTTCTGAATTCTAGGATACTAATTTGATTCCTTTTAATGTTTTCTAGTTTTAGCTTTTATCTTGTTTCATGAACACATCAATCTATGATATATACAAGTTTGAGTTTTCATGTTGCTCTGTTTCTATGGTCTGTTTCTCATTTTTTTCCTCTCTAGTTTTATCTTATGTACTTAGTAATATTTTTATTAAGTGTCAGACATTTTGTATGAAAAATGGTAGAGATGATTAATGGCTCTGGATTATGCTGTCTTCCTCCAGAGAGGATTTATTTTTCTTCTGTAAGGCATTTAAGCTAGGGAACTGGTCACCTTAATCCAATCACACTGCATTTAAGTGTTTGTAAGGTATGGTCTGTTTCTGGTTCACCCTTAAACCTTGGGCCTTTTAGGCTTCCAATCCTGAAAGCTTAGGGTGTTTCCTGGAGTCCCTCCTCCTCAGTATTTCCCAAGTTTTGACTGCTAAAGCTCTACCCTTAGTCTCTTAGCTGACACCATCACTTTCAATGTCAATAACAGCCATAACTGTAAAAGTGACCCCAAATTTGCATTACAATTTTTTTCTCCTCTTCCCTATCTTATCCCTGCAGGTTTCCTTTTTCTCAGTAGGTCTAATGTCTTTAAAAATATTTCTTTTAATATATTTTATTTAGCTTTTCTGGTTATTCTCAGGTAGAAGGTTTTTTATTTGGGGGCGGGTAGAGAGAAATAGGTTGGGGGAGGGGTAGAGGGTGAGGGAGAGAGAGAATCTCAAGCAGGCTCCACATTCAGCTTTGAGCCCAACTCAGGCCTCGATCCTACAACCCTGGGATCATGAACTGAGCCAAAACCAAGAGTCAGACACTCAACCGACTGAGCCACCCAGGTGCCCCAAGTAGAAGAGTTTTATAAATAGTCTAGTCAGCCAATTGTGGAAACAGAAGTCTACTCACAAACAAGAATCTGTTCTCTCAAGGATCTGGTGAAGTAGGCATTCTTACACATGGCTGATGAGAGTGTAATTTAGTATATCTGTCTAAAAAGTAGTGTGCCAGTTAATCCATGGTGTTAAACAAATTCTACCCTTTGACCCAGCAATTTCAATTCTGTGAAAAAATCGGAAAGAAATGATCAGAGATGTGGAAAAGAGTTTTGTATATAAGGATGCTCAGGACAACATTTAATTGAGAAAAATTTGTTGTAAATTATTCAATGATAAGGACATTAATTAAATTCTGGTACATCTATCTATAAGGCAGACTAGATAATATGTGATGATTCAAAACCTTGTTTTGAAAAGTATTTATTTATTTATTTATGAGAAAATAAAATGTAAACAAAGAGGGATGCCTTAGTGGCTCAGTCAGTTAAGCACCTGATTGGGTCTCAGGGCATGATCTTATGGTTTCTGGGTTCGAGTCCTGCATCAGACTCTGCTGTCAGCACAGAGCCCGCTCTGGATCCTCTGTTCCCATCTCTCTGGCCCTCCCTTGCTCATGTTCTCTCTCAAAAATAAACAAACATTTAAAAAAAAGTAAATAAAGGAGCAAACAGAATTAGTTTTCAAATAGCATGGTTTCAATTTTTAAAAAAGGTGTATCTTCAGAGATAAAATAATAGAAAGATGAAAAGCAATTTTTAATGCACTTAACTCTGGGAAGATTAAGAATATTTTTAATGGACCCAACATTCAGTTATTGAGCTATAATTGACATGCAGCACAGGATAAGCTTAAGGTGTTACAGCATAATGATTTGACTTTCAAATATTGTTAATTGACTACCACAGAAAACGTGGTTAATATCCATCATCTCATATAGATAGAAAAAAATGTTTTTTTTCTTTGTAATGACAATACCTTAAGACCTATGCCCTTAACTCCTTTCAAATATTCCGTACAGCACTTTT
This sequence comes from Crocuta crocuta, assembly GCF_008692635.1. Classification (NCBI taxonomy): domain Eukaryota; kingdom Metazoa; phylum Chordata; class Mammalia; order Carnivora; family Hyaenidae; genus Crocuta; species Crocuta crocuta. The sequence goes on from NW_027532407.1 coordinate 303,396, forward strand.
AACTATAGTCATCGTGTACATTACATCTGAAGGGGTGTATTTTATTTTTTCTTCTCTATATGTTTTCTTTTCAAAAGTTTTTTTATGTTGAGTATGTACTACTTTTATAATCCAGGAAGAGTCACAAAAGATAATCCTAAAGGTAATCTTTATTCCCGTAGATTATAGAAATTTTTCTTTAATACAAAGTCTTTTTCAAGTTAGAGATTCTTTACAGTTGTGAAGATTTAGTTCCTAGGTTTCACAGTCAGAAATTAAGACAAAGACACTTGGAGGAACCCATCTGGGAGGTGCTGGAGAGGTGACACTGAGCATCTTTATGATGTTCCAGGAAACAGTCGGCTTCCTGACTCTGGTTGTCTTCTCAGTAGTTGACAGCAGTTTTCAGCCCTTGAAGCTTTGGTGGTCTTTGGAGTTCTGGTGATTGAAACCAGTTCTTTATCTTCAGAACTAGAAAAGATTTTTTAAAAGTCCTTTTCATTATGAAAGGAATGTATCAAACCAGATTCTATTAGTTAATACTTTTGTTTTAAAAACATCTGAATATTGTTAGGGGAATTCTCTCCTTGAAAGCTCTCATAGGAACTCATTTTCTGGGGTGCCTGGGCGGCTTAGCTGCTCAAGTGTCTGACTCTTGGTTTTGGCTCGGGTGATGGTCATGGTTCATAGGTTCGGACCCTGCATAGAGCTCCAAGCTGACAGTGTGGAGCCTGTTTGGGATTCTTTCTCTCTCTCTCTCTTTCTCTGCCTCTCCCTTGCTCTTGCTCTCTCTCTCTCTCTCTCTCTCTCAGAATAAATAAAATTAAAAAAAACAGGGAACCAATTTCTCCCCTTCTATTTATAGAGTAGGTCATTGGCAGAGGTCATTGGGTACCTGCAGTAGCTGGCTCTCTGCTGCTAGCCTCTAGGTATCTTTTGGTGTGTTTTGGAGGAAAAGGAGAGTGAGGCCTGCAAGGAAGGCCTTTCACTTTAGAGAGGAAGACTGAAGAGGGACAACTTGTTATTTGACTGATTTATAGCATCTCCATATGAGATGCTATAGTTCAGATTCTTGAACTAATCTTTAACCGGTTTCTCATATCTGATGTCTTAGTTGATTCAGGCTGCTATAACAAAAATACCAGAGACCGGGTGTCTTGAACAAGAAATATTTATTTCTCACAGTTGTGGAGAGTAGAAAGTCTAAGATCAAATTGCTGACAGACAGATACTGTGTCTGGTGAGGACTCACTTCCTGGTTCATCGTGGCTGTCTTCTTGCTCTCACCTCATGAGGCCAAAGGCACGAGAGAGCTGTCTGCGGTCTTCTTCATGAGTGAATTAATCCCATTCATGAGGGCTCTGTTTTCATGACCTAATCACCTTCTGAAGGCCTTATTTTCAAATGGGGGTTAGGATTTCAAAATAGGAATTTGGGGAAGCGTACACAAACATTCAATTGGTAGCATCTGGCTTCTGTTTTCTTTCAAATGTTGAGGAACTAACATTTTCTCTACCCTGTCACCCCTCTTTTTTCTCAAGCTTAGTTCCAGAAAACCGTGGAACTTATTTTGTTTATTGCTTCAGATATGGAGGGTCTGGGGACTTTCCAAAGTTATTCATCGATCATCTTGGCTCAACATTTTCCTGGTATCCCCAGAACCCTGAATTCTGCTCTAGTTAATGAAATGGTCTGTTTTCATATTTAAATTTGGCCTGTAAGAGTAAGGCCTTCTGGGGCGCCTGGGTGGCTTAGTCGGTTGAGCGTCCGACTTTCGCTTAGGTCATGATCTCGCGGTTCGTGGGTTCGGGCCCCGCGTCGGGCTCTGTGCTGACTGCCAGCTCAGAGCCTGGAGCCAGTTTCAGAGTCTGTGTCTCCCTCTCTCTCTGACCCTCCCCTGCTCGCGCTGTCTCTCTCTCTGTCCCAGAAATGAATAAAAATATTAAAAAAAAAAAAAAAAAGAGTAAGGCCTTCTAGATACAGCCAGGGGGTTTACTACCCTGAACTGTCATTCAAAAGCATATTTCAATTTTATTTGAAAGCTTTTTTTATGTGTATTCCCCCACAGCACCTTAGCTGAAAATCAAATTTTAGTTTAGAGCTTTATACAGACCAATGTCTCTTTCTTGCTCCTGTCTACCAATAAAACTGTGTACTTCATTTTAACCTCAATCTGCTATGTTTAAAATATAAAGCTAAGGTTAAGGGCTTTAACTGCTGGTAACCCTACCTGGACATCTCAATTTCTAGATAAAATCTGCTACAGAGGCCTTTTTATTGCCTCCACAGCTCAACCCCACCATATATGCCAGTTTATCCTATTCATCCTTAGCTGCAAAAATACCAGAATCACTTATGAACTAGAGGGTTTTTTTTAGCTCTTTAGTTTCCTATGAGTTTTTTCCATGTTCTTTCTTTCAGCTTGGTGTCCAGGACTACCCTTTCTCTCTTCCCTCTTCCACCAGCTTTGTCCCTGGGTTGGGGAGGAGGGTCCCCGGCGACAGGGACGAAGAGGCTGTAGGACCGGCTGCCTGCTGTAGCTGGCTCTCTGCTGCTAGCCTCTTGGTGTCTCTTGGTGTGTTTTGGAGGAAACGGAGAGTGAGGCCTGCAAGGAAGGAGGGTGCTTCCTGGCCATTTCTGGTGGGTTTCCACTGACCCTCCCTTTCTTGTGGAGGTTTCCTGTCTTTTCCAGGGAGGAACAGCCTGGGAGGCCTTCTGTTGCAAGGTTGGAGATTGGGAGTTCTGTGTCTGGGTGGTCTTCCTTTTTTGNCTGGATTCCCAAATCATCTGGCCTCCTCCTGGGTCCTCCTCACCAAATTCTGCAATCTTTCGGTGCCTATTGCACCATTTCTTTAAATGTTTATTTTTGAGAGAGAGAGCACACGTGCACGAAAGAATGGGGGAAGGGCAGAGAGAGAGTGATAGTGATCCGAAGCAGGCTCTGTGCTGACAGCAGAGAGCCCGGCACAGGGCTTGAACTCACAAACCATGGGATCATGACCTGAGCTGAAATTGGATGCTTAAATAACTGAGCCACCCAGGCGCCCCATCAGTTTTGGGTTTCATGCTTGTGCTTGGTGGAGAAGCATCAGAATGGGTGTATAGCATCTTGTCTGAACTGGCTATTTTTAGCTGTATGGAAGATTTTCTTTTATTCATACTTCTTATTTATAAAGTGGTGTCCTGCATGCAGAGACCATATGTGATTTTCATGCCAGGAAAACTCCAGGACTTGTTCTCTGTTCATATACAAAAGCAGTGATTAGGTTGAAATGTGACAGAGCCCAGAAGATACTGCTTGGACCAGTTCTTTAACTGGGACTCAGGATGTCTTAGGACTGGGTTCCAGATTTCATACTCATGCTGAGATTTAACACCATACTTATGAGCTAGGCAAAAATGCATAAGTCTGTTGGAATTAGGGGCCACGGAACCAAAATGCCACGATATTTTCTGCCTTTCCATGTTAAACAAGATACAAGCTGATTGTTAGGTCAGGATCTTTATTCCTTAGAAGACTTTGCCTTACCTGGGTTTTTGTCTCCCAGCACAAACTTGGCTCTGTCCAGAATTTTATTTACCGGGGTAAGGATCTCAAGTTAAGCCGGGATGTCGCAACCACTGGGCTTCTAGAATGTGTGGATGGCACCCGGAGAATGGGTAGAACAGAACTGATAGCATGAGGTGTCTCCTGGGAAGGAACTTAAGCCACATGCACGGCTGGAGTTCAGACATAGGCATGTATTTTTCTCGATTCTTCTCTTTCCTTCACATTCCATATCCAATTCATCCACAAATCTTGTCAACACCACCTTCTAATAAATCTAAAATCTAGCAGCTTCTCAGTGTCTCCATTGCTACCTCCCTGGAAGACCCTCATCACCTGTTAGCTCACTGGCCCACTAAGTGAGCCCTTCCCTCTGGGTCCTCTCTGACACAGAAATGCAAGCCACATGGTGGCTCCTCTGTTTAAAACACTCCATCATTTCCCCATCTCATTCAGGGAAGAATTCCAAGTTCTTCAGTGGCCTCCAGGGCCCTCCATGATCTAGTCCCTGATACTTCACTGACCTCATTTCCTTCTTCTTTCCTGCTTGCTCATTCCTCTCCAGCAATGTCAGTCCTCAGATTATACCAAGCTCTCCCCCACCTCAGCATCTGCACACTGAGAATCTCCCCTGCCCACGGAGCTCTCCCTGCACATGCCTGCATGGCTCACCTGTAACTGCTCAAATGGCTCCCTGTCAGCTCATTGCTGACCACTGTGTATAAAATGCTTTCTCTACTCCTGGGTTGCTCTTAATCCCCTTACTCTCCTTTATTTTTCCTTGTAACATTTGGCATCACTTGACATAGATATGTATTAGTTTGTCTCTTTACTCCTTATGCAAGGTCTGTGAGAGATAAGACTTTGATGGGTTCCCTCTGTATCACCAGAACCTAGAAAAGAGCTCGGCAGGTGACAGGCACTCACTGTTTAATGAATAAATGAATGAGTGAATGAATAGAAATGACCTGTACATCTCTTTGACATGGAATTGGGAAGCCTCCTACAAGAACTTCTTATAAAGAAATAAGACCTGTAGAGTTGTAACCAGTAGCTGGGAAGGGTAATTCTAAAGAATGAGTAACAACTACCTTTAGGCCTGATACCCATTGGATACATGTCTGGTCCTTGGAAATCAGAAAGATGCATTTTCCTGAACTATAAATTTTTGGTGCCAAAGAATCCTGCTGTGGGCCTATTGATTAGAGAGAACTGTTTCTCTCCTTTTGCCATGTATTAGTTTCATAGTTCTTCGTAACATATTACTAGAATTTAGCATCTTAAAACAACACTCCTTCATAATCTCAAGAGTTCTGTAGGTCAGAAGTCCAGGCAGGTGTTGGCCAATCTGGGCTCTTACCTGGAGGTTCCGGAGAAGAATGTGCTTCCAAGTTCATTCGAGTTGTCGACAGAATCAAGTTCCTAGTGGATGAAGGACTAATGTCCTTGTGTTCTTTCTGGCTGTTAGCCAGGGCCATTTTTTGTTTCTGGAGGGCACCTGCCTTTCCCCTATGTGGTCCCTCCATCTTCAAGCCAGCGATGGTATATCAAATCCTTCTCATGCTTCATCTCTCTCTGACCTCTCCCTGAGCTGGAGAAAACGGTCTGCTTTTAAAAGGTTCATTAGGTTAAATTAGGCCCAGGAAACAATCACACGAGTGATGTCTCATCATGTCTCCAGATTCCACATACATTCTAAAAGGAAGAGACATAAAGGTGATGGTCATGGTGAATCATTCTTAAAACTCTACCTAATATGCTGTTTCACTGCACATCTTGGCACAGCTTAGCACTGAGGAGCGTCACCTGATAGAGGGGCAACGGTGCCCATGACCCCTGTGAAACAAACAGTGGGATGGGTGGGGACTGCTTAGACCTGACGAATTCTGGAGGGAAATGGGATACTTCTGGGAGTGGCAGTATGTCTGAAGCCTGGCAGACCAGTGTCCCTACACAGACCTCCCCTGTGGAGACTGGAAATGTGAAGAATTTCCAAAGGGCAGGTGATCCTGCAGCAGCAGATGGGGCCACAAACTAATAAAACCTGGGTTATTTCTGTCTGGGTGACTATGTGTGCATAGGATGGTAGTGACTGGGAAAATTACACCCTGTCAGAGTAGATGGTAGTAACCTAATCTGATGAGGTCTTGAAGATCTAATGTATGATCTTCTGTGGACTTTCAATTTCAAGATCACGACCTAGTAAAGTAGTGAAGTAGAATTCACCTGCAGGCTGTCCAGCTCAAAAGCCCGGAAATTCTCTTACACACCCTGCCAGGGATGGGGAGTGTGTGGCACATTTGCTGTGACTCACTCCTCCCATGTCCTGTTGTTGGCTGACCAAGCAGACCTGCCTGCCGAGACCTGCGTAGTCTCAGAATCATTGAGCGTCTGCTCCCGACCACCACTGCCAATTAAACAGAGTTGAAATCTGGGGACAAAACTCATTTCCCATCTCTGAACTACACTGTATCTCATATTCCAGCCATCTCAGAAACAGAAAGATTTCTGCCTATTTCTTATTCTGGCTGCAAACCTGCTTATTGTAAATGTTAGAGGAACACCTCATCTCTCTCTATTGTGTGCCATTAGTTGAATCTGACTGGAGAAAGGAAAGTGAAGAGAATTTTATTTTTTAAGGGCTATTACTCAAACTTCTATGAATTCTGCGATTCTCCTCTCCCAGCATTCCTCTTTTCCAATGAATAGGAAAGGAATTACAATGATTAAATGACAGGAGTATAGACCCAAAAAGGATATAATAAAGCCATTTGCACTATTTAACTTTCTTAAGAGGAATGGGTGATGTGAACATCAAAAGGTTGTGTTCTGTTCCCACAGAGCAGCGGGGCAGCCTCAGGAGAGCTGTCAGGGGGCTCAAGCTACTGGAAGACACTGGGAGCTATGGAATCTGTTGCCAGGGGAAGGAGAGGGGGCTCTTGGGTGGTGCAGCAGCTCTCTTTGGAGCTGGGAAGTAGAGAGGGCTGGGGGGGGGCCTCATGTAGTCCTATGGTTTGGAACTCAGGAGTGTTAAATTCTTTATATTGGCATCTCTAGAATGGATCTAGGCATTGCAGCCAGCTCACACACTAGAGATAGGCTTTCTTTTCCGTGTTTCTAGATTTTGACAACTTAGACAAAGAGAAAAACCACGACGCGGTCTAAAGGACAGTAAACAGAGGTTACCCTTAACCTGGCCTTCCAGAGCCCAGTGACTTAACTCCTCCGTCGTCCACCCCATTACTTCTTGTGATTGGGGTGGGAGCTAGCTGGCTACAGTGCTTTCCACGTGGCTGTTCCATCATCCTGGTCTGCTCTTTCCTAACGCTCCGTCTCACTGACCCCTCTTCCATTCTCATATCTCCGATACCTCAGTTACATGCCTGCCTAGAGTCCTATGCTTGGGCTCAGTTACACCCGTGGTTACTAAGTAGTACTGCTTACTAAATCATCACGTGATTGTGTCATTCTTTGAATAATGGAATTGGAAGTTCCTGGAAGGCAGGATTTACCTCTTTCTTCATCACTGCTCTGTATGTAGACTCTGACTCAGTCTTTAATACTCAGGCAGGGACTTAGTAAATAGGTGTTGAATGAATGCTTGAATGAACAAAAAAAAAAAATGAGGGCAGGACCTTTCGTCACTAGCTGTGACAAAAGCATGCAGCAGGCGGGTTTTATGTTTAGCACACCTCCATTTCGCGGTGTCTGTCTCCCTGCAAGCATCAATGAATTCTGGGCTCGGATGCATAGGGCTTAGCTCTCAGTTGGCTGTTAGGTATTTCCTCAGTTAAGGAACTGAACTGACAGTGACCAGGGATATTTTAAGGTGTTTTGGGAGAATCTTAAAACCAAAAATGTTTCTAAGTGCCAGCTGCTTGGAAGATTCTAAGTTGTTAATCAAGATGCTGATGTAGGAAATGTCAAGTGCTATGAGGAGATTCCTGAATCCCAGACGACAAAAGGAATCTCCAAAATCAGTCCACATGGCAGATGGGGCACGTGAGGTATGTGTGTGAGTGTGTGTGTGTGTGTGGTAGTGGAAGGAGGTGGATCAGATCAACTGCTTTTGTTTTTAACCGAAAACCATGATCCTCAAAAATGCTTGATGAGACATCTGGCACATTTATTAAGCCTCTGGCAACTGTCCATCCCAATAATATGTGGGTGGTTGGTTTTGTTCTGGTCAAGGCTAGACTTTTCCATTGCCTAACAAAGTTATGAGACCTCCATTACCTTGCCTGAAATGGGTCTTTCTGGTCAGAATTAATCATGGGTGCCTTGGTGCTCCCAGAGCCGTTGGTAGATATTTTATTTTCCTCTCGGTTCTTCTCAGCAGTAGGCCACTGAGGACAGGAAGCTGGTCATCCAGATTTGTGTCCAAGCTTCAACCGCACAAGATAGGTGTGCTGATGGAAACTGAATGGTTTAAACCTGGTTTGGTCCCTCCATCACTACCAAGCATTGAATGGCCACAGAAAACAAGTATCAAGCATCTGGCCCACTTTCTCTCTGTCTGTCTGTCTGTCTGTCTCATTCTTTCTTGTGAGTGTCCCCTCATCTTCCCTTCCCTCCCTTCTCTGCCATCCTTTCCTTCCCTTCTTTTTTCATCCTTCCCTCTCACTTTCATTGTCTCTGTCTCAGTTTCTAGTTCTCTCTGCATGATTCTCTTACCCCTCTTCGTCCTTCTCTGCTTTTTCCCTTCTCTGCCATGCAAGGGTTTGGAGGTTGTTAACTGCACAAGGACTCTTTGCCGAGAGGAGGAGAGG
>NW_027532407.1:311711-463422 GCF_008692635.1 Crocuta crocuta
GGTTAACAGCAGCTCTTTCCTTCCTTAGAATATTCCCAGGGGAAGCAGTCATCTTGTAATGTTCTCTTGACCTGGGCTTCCCCCGAATCTCAATAGGAACCTATGCTGCCCTCTTTCCCCCATTTGCTGACCCAATCTGGGCAGGTTGGAATTGCATTTGTATCAGAAGCATACCATTAAAAAGTGTTCCTGCAAAAAAATTAATAAATGGAAAAAAAAAGAAAAAAAAGTGTTCCTGCACTATTCTAGTGGTTTCATCTTTTTCCTGCTGATCCTTTATTTTTGTTGGGACTCGAGTCACAGAGCCGATCTTTCGGTCATTCGCTTTAGACGTTTAACTCTAATTTTCTCCCCTGCGTTGTCAGGACCGCTGAACCCTCTTAGCTTTTGTTGGCTCTTTGGCAGTGGCCGTGTTTCTTTAACAGCAGAGATTGTTCCATAGTCTCTGAGCCAGAGATACTGAGGATGGGATGCCTTTGATTCCGCAGGCTTCCAAATAATCAGAAAACCAGAGACTTAGTTCAAGTCCTGCGAATGCTCTTGAGATTGAGATCCGTTTCTAACTCTCCTTTGTATCTGTAGTGCCTGGCACATTGCTTAGCATGTAGTATGAGTTCAAGACCACTGCATGCCTGAATAGAGAAGCGCATGGTAACTCCTCCTCTAACTGCAGGCCGCCTGGGTGAGTCATGCTGGCGCTAAAGACAGCTGTTATAAATCCACATCAGGGTGGGTGCACGGACCCGCACACTTAGTTGACGTGGCTGCAGTGAGATGGTACCCACGTTAGGTGCCTGTGCGATGCAGGCAATAGGAGCATACCAAGGTTAAGTCAGTTAAACACCAAGTACACGGGGAAAGTCAGGGAGGCTGGAAACCAGCTCATTGGCCGCGGAACAAGGACTCATGCAAGGTCACTCAGTCAGGAGAGCAGGAGACATTGTTCCTTGATCTGCTGCATCACTGGGATGGCAGCAGGCGTGGTCCGCCTGCTGATTGTTCTCATTGACTGACTTCACGCTCTCCTCCAGCTTCACAGCTTCTGCTTGGTGCCTGGTCTCGGAGCATCTCTTAGCTTCTGGAGCCCTTCCTTTCTGATGGCTCACTGTGTCGATCCCACCATCCAGCTTTTCAAGGAGGGCTTTGACTGGACTGGCTGACTACACCCAGCTGAGGCTCCAGTACAGCATGCAGAGCCTTTGTGCAGGGCTGTATCAGGGACAGTGTCCTGTATATGGTGAGCCCCTCAGACGGGGACTCTGGCAAGGGGCAGAAGTCAGGGCTTCCCAGAAGTGGTCAGAGTGCGTGGCCTACATGCCTTTGGTTTCTTGAGTGTCAGACCAGAATGTTTTTTAAGGTTACGGTCCTAAACTAGCCAACACCGGCCTATCTAGCGCAGCTTGTAAGAGGAATACTTTTATGATACCATATACAGATCCGGTACGGTCCTGAACCTCGTGTGTGGTCAGTAAAAGGACAGCAGAACAGGTCAACCAGCAGAGGGAACGTCATGGAAGCTCTCAGCCAACTGGCACTTGGAAGACCTGGCTTTCCTTTGTTTACAGTCCCTTGTACTGGACTGTGATTTCTCCTTATGGCATTCGCTCACAATGCCTGACAAAAGGTGCTAGAGGTTTCTCAAAGTGCCAAGGGAGAGGACCGCACTGGAGTGTTTTACTGAAATTCAAGCCTCCTTCAAGAAAGCAGCTCAGAAAAGAGAATTGGGCCGTTTGGGATTGGCAGAAATCCTTTGATGTTATGAAAGAAGGACGTCGAAAAACTCAGCGAAGCCTGGGAGGACTGGCTAAAGATTGTGTGAAACTGGAAGAAATGATGGTTGGAACTTGTGAAACCTCAGGGGATTTGATGGGAGCCGTCCCCATCTCCTCGAGCATTCTGCTGTAATGACTGCGCACCTCACTGATTCACCCGGTGCTCCCAACTAGGGGAATGCATTAGCTCAACCCCTGCCCCGTGCTGTTTGCCAAGAAGTGAACACAAGACCATAGCCAGGAGAAGAGCCCCGCTCTCTCTCCCGTCCTCGCACAACCGGCAGTCCCTGGCATTTTCTCTGCCAACGCAAGGAATACACGGGGCTGCATCTGTTCTCTTGTTCCACAGTGGGCGTCGCCATGAGTCCAAATACTGTTTCCCTTTTGGAGACTTGGCAGCTAGCCCAAGCCTCTTGCCTGAGCTTGGGTAGGGGAATTACGGAGAGGCTGCCCAGGTCCTTGTCCTTGGCCCTCTTGATCTCTCCTTTCAAGTGGCAGACTCAGTCACTGGTGCCATCAATCTAGCACATTTCATAAACAATAAATTCATTTTAAAAACCTGCCACTGAGCAGCCATCTGTCTCCATTTTTGTCAATCTGCTATTATAACAATGCTACTGTACCATGAGGTCGTCTTTCACTAAAGACTCGGTGATCTGAAGGTGAACATGTTAAACATGGAGACAAGAGCTATGGACCGACTGACAGCATATCTACCCACTAACCTTTCGTCACTGGAGCCTGGAATTTAACTCCTGCTCTTGACCTAAGGTGATGATATCGATGGTTTCTATATTTCACTGAGCCTGATTTATATTCTTTAAGATTACAAAGTGTTCCAGCATCCTGATTTGTCACTTATTAGGCGGACAAAAGTTATTAACCGTTTGAATATTGCTGGTTCGATAAACTGAGGCATAGAGTAGTTCAGTCCCCAAAGTCGGATGGCAAAAGAAGAGAAATGGGTATTTTGGAATTACAGTCTCTCTCAAGCAACTGAGTCATCTCCTTTTATCTTTTCTTTTTTTCTTGTACCACTTAAGCATTTCACAAAACCACCACACACGGACATTTTGCTCTCCAGAGGCCAGTCTGAACATAGCAAAGAGAATTGGAACTAGCTCTGAGCTGAATTGTAAGAAGAGGCTGACACCTGGGTCCCAAGCCAGTTTTTAATACATAACATCCTACAATGTATTTTTGCAGCATTCAGAACCCTTCTCCACTAATCATTTTTATTAGGGGAAAACATATTAAACAAAACCAAGAAAACCTCAACAACATAAAACCTCTGAAACCAAGCCAAGGATGCAGACAGCACTAGAAAGGATTGTAGGCAGTGGAAATCCCTCTTGCAAAGAAAGCTTGTTAACTTGGGCTCAGTCCCCACATGTTTGTCTCTAGATGGAACATTTGCAAGAGCTCAGCGTGTATTTTCATGTGCTTACCGTCAACGAACACCCTTAAAAGCCATTCGGGGTGATAGAAGAAGAGTTTTAGATGGGAAGCAGGTTTTCAGAGCCCTTTAAAACCACATTATTTCCATGACTGTGCCACATCTTCTCTGTTAACTTGGAGATTTATTTAAAACAAGTCAGATGTAATTCACAAGCATGGGTTTCAAGCAAGGAAGCCATTTTGATTTGCTCCTTCCTGCAGTGTCTTGGGCTGCCACTACCCAGAGGTATCACACCCCTCTGCCTGCCTTCTCTGAATGTGCTTGGCTTTTGACACATTCCTTCTGGTCTCTATGTTAATCCTCTTTGTGCCTTTTTCACTACTTTGTTCTAGTTTTTGATGCACTGAGCACAGTGCCTCCTTCCTGCTTGACTTGAAAGGGCCAGCTTCCCTGTGGACATTCAGTGGATGCTAAGAACAACCCTTCTGCCTTATTCTTGTTCCTTGAGGCGATGGTTAATTTTAAGTGTCAACTTGAACGGATTGTTGTGCCCTGTCTGGACTAGTGCTCTAGAGTTTGGCGAAACACCAGTCTAGGTATTGCTGTGAAGGTGTTATTTAGACGTGTTAATGTTTAAATCAGATTTGCAGTAAAAGCAGAATCTTCTCCATCAAATCTGAAGGAATCAAGGGTAAAGATAGGCTTCCCGAAGAAGAACGTTGTGTCGGGACAGCCACAGAGAAATTCTGCCTGAGTTTCCAGCCCACTTGCCTGCTCTGCACTTTTCAGTGACAAGACTGCAATGTCACCCTGAATTACCAGCCCATTGACCTGCCCTCCCAATTTTGAATTTGCGAACCTCTGTCATTGCATGGCCTTCTTTTCTTGCTCTGTCCATGTAAGTATCTCCTTTGTATTGGTTCTATTACTGTGGAGAACTCTGGACCACTGTATTTGGTTAAATCCAAACTCTCATTCCTTTCAAAGGACGAGCAGGTAGGTAAAGCACTATGGAACTTGTCCAGCCCTGCCTTGGAGCAGCTGTGTGATCTTGGTCAAGTTACAAACATCTCTGTGCATCTGTTTACTCAGCCTTTAAATAGGGATAAAGAGCCTTTCTGCACTACCCAGAGAGGGGTCCACACAGCGCTGTTCTGAGTTTCTGTCATAACTTTAAGAAAAACGTTCACCATGTCCACAGCCCTTGACGCCCTACACATGAAGGAGGAAGAAGTCCTGAAATTTCTTGGAGCATGAAGCTGCTTAGAGGGCACCCACCTTGACTTCCAAACATCTAGAAGAGGAAAAGTGATGGCATCTGCGCCGCAAATCTCAAGACAACCTGGGAGAAGCTCTGCTGGGCAGTTCGTGCCATTGTTGCCATTGAAAACCCCATGTCATGTCACACCCTCCCAGAGTACTGGCCAGTGGGTTGTGCTCAAGTCTGCTGCTGCCTCCCCCCCCCCCCNAGATCCAGGCAGTGCTCTGAAGACTTCTGGTGGTTACTGCTCCCGGCGCAATCCTAGTATGTACTGTTAGGCTGGTGACAATAAAAGCATACGAGTCATACTGCTTTTTCAGGAGAACAGGAGACTCCAGTGTATTTTACATATTTCCCACAAGACCAAATATTTCATCGAATGCCTCGTGTGGTGCTGTGCGTGCTGTTGTACCAAGACCAGACGTTAGATCATAGAGTTGGAAACAATTTTGAGACCAAGTCACCTCATTGCCTCCGCACGGTGGTGAGGTAAAGCCAAGATGGTTTCCGTAAGAGTAAAATGGCTTCTCTGACAAAGTGACCTTGTTTCTGCCGTTCAGTTGGTGCTTTCTGTGCGGTCTCCTATTGCTTCCAGTTTTATCTCCGTAGTTGGAGAGCAAGCTTAGAGCATCTGAGGGCTCTGGGTTCTCCCTTTTTGGGGGCCTCCTGCCATTCCTAACAAAGGGCAAGCTCTCAGGAAGGAAATGTTTAATAAAGGAAAGTCACCACCTCGCTTAATGTAGTCCAACAGGCTGACAACCTGAAGAAAAAAAAAATTAGGACAGGAAGAAGAAAACCATCCTCAGTGATGAATGTTCTAAAATTAGTGTCTGCAGCACAGGTATTGTATTTCCTCAGAATATTAATATGCCCTCGCTGGAATACATCATCGAGATTTCACTGGAAAATTAGAAAGGGCAAGGGAAGAGTTTCAGGCTGGAAGGGTATTTTGAATATCTTAAGTGATTGAAATAAACAGATTAAAAAATGAATTTGTTATGTTCAGGACCAGATTAATGACAAGGCAGTAAGTTTTAGGTCATTTTTATGGTGGCAGGTGGGAAAGCCTCAGAGGATTCTAATGTCCCAAAGAGCTGTTCACTAAAATATTTTCGATTCTTGGAGTTACAAGAGAGCAAAAAGCATGGGGTTTCCGATGTGCTCTGTTAAGAAGGTTGTGACCTGCTCAAGATCACGTAGTGGCAAAGGCAGGACTAAAGCAAATATTTTTCAAGTACTGGACTGTCATCATGTGCTGCTTCACCTGCCATTTGTCATGGTGTCTGACATTCCACCATTGACAGGTAGGGAGATAAAAAGATGATGGGTGTTTGAAATCAGGCAGATACGGATATGCACTCCAGCTTTGCTGCACGCTTTCTGTGGGTCTTGCTTAACTTATTTTTCTTTTCTCCTTTAGGAATAGAGAAAATAATTACCATGAGCAGTTTATTTATCTGTGCCATGAAAGCTTCTGGGTCGCCTAAATCTCTCTATTATAATGTAGCTATTACAAGGAGTTTTCTTAACTGAGACTAGTGTTTTCAGACTGATTCAGGGAATACTTGGGTAACCTGCATTTGAAAGTTTTGTGTGATTAATGTGTTTCATGAGTAAATTAGTGTGGCAGAGAACAATTAAACCTGGGTAAACAAAGGAATTCTCAGAGTCTTTAATAACTTAGTGAGGACCATGACTCACCTAGAAGATCTAATAAGCAGCATTTCACAAATTGTAGGACTATAGAACGCTTTGTTAGTAACATCTTAAAGCATCTGTGGGACATTGGTTTTCATAGAAGATAGTTTGGGAAAGATGGTAGGTTGACTGTATTGATGATCCCACCCTTTGTTTCTGAGCCCAGTCGTTAACTTATTTTGGCCAATCAGTTGTTAGCAAGTGTTGATTCAAGCCAAGGGTTGGATAGCATTGAGGCTTGCTATCTTGCCGTTCTTCATGATCTTTATCTTTTAAAAAAATTTAAATCCAAATTAGTTAACATATAGTGCAATAATAATTTCAGGAATAGAATTTAGTGATTCATCACTTACATATAACACCCAGTGCTCATCCCAACAAGTGTCCCCCTTAATGTCCCTTGCCCATTTAGCCCATCCCCCCACCCAGCACCCCCCCAGCAATCCTCAGTTGGTTCTCTGCATTGAAGACTCTCTTATAGTTTGCCCCCCTCTCTCATTTTAGCTTATTTTTCCTTCCCTTCCTCTATGTTTATCTGTTTTGTTTCTTAAATTCCACATATGGGTGAAATCATACAAATTTATGTTTCTCTGACGGACCTCACTTAGCGTAATATACTCTAGTTCCATCCATGTTGTTGCAAATGGCAAGATTCCATCCTTTTTGAAGGCTGAGTAATATTCCACACACACACACACACACACACACACACACACACCACATCTTTTTTTTGAAGTAGATTAACTCTTTTTAAAATTATTATTATTTAAGAATTTTTTTAATGTTTTATTTATTTCTGCGAGAGAGAGAGAGAAAGAGAGACAGCAGGGAGAGTCAGAGAGAGAGGGAGACACAGTATCTGAAACAGGCTCCAGGCTCTGAGCTAATCATCAGCACAGAGCCCGATGCGGGACTCGAACCCAGAAACTGTAAGATCATGACCTGTGCTGAAGTCGGACGCTTAACTGACTAAGCCACCCAGGCGCCTCCCTTAAATTATTATTTTTAATTTACATCCAAGTTAGTTAACATGTATTGTAATTATGATTTCAGGAATAGAATATAGTGATTCATCAGTTACATATAACACCCAGTGCTCCTCCCAGCAAGTGTCCTCCTTAGTGCCCCTTGCCCATTTAGCCTATTTCCCCACCCAACCACCCCCCCCAGCAACCCTCAGTTTGTATTTAAGAGTCTCTTATGGTTTGTATCCCTCTGTTTTAATATTTTTGCTTCCTTTCCGTTATGTTCATCTGTTTTGTATCTTAAATTCCACATATGAGTGAAGTCATATATTTGTCTTTCTCTGACCTCTTTCTCTTAACCTAATACACTCTAGTTCCATCCCTGTTGCTGCAAATGGCAAGATTTCATTCTTTTTGATTGCCAAGTAGTACTCCATTATATATAACACCTCATCTTGTTTATCCATTCATCTGTTGATAGACATTCGGGCTCTTTCCATACTTTGACTATTGCTGATAGTGCTGCTATAAACATTGGGGTGCATGTGCCCTTTGAATCAGCATTCTGGCATCCTTTGGATAAATACATAGTAGTGCAATTGCTGGGTCATAGGACAGTTCTTTTTTAAGTTTTTGAGGAACCTCCATACTGTTTACCATAGAAGCTGCACCAGTTTGCACCCCCACTAGCAGTGCAAAGGTATTACCCTTTCTCCCCATCCTCACCAACATCTGTGGTTTCCTGAGTTGTTCATTATGGCAATTCTGACAGGCGTGAGGGTATCTCGTTGTTTTGATTTGTGTTTTCCTTGATGATGAGAGATGTTGAGCATCTTTTCATGTGCCTGTTAGCCATCTGGATGTCTTCTTTGGAAAAGTGTCTATTCGTGACATCTGCCCATTTCTTCACTGGATTATCTGTTTTTTGTGTGTTGAGTTTGATAAGCTCTTTATAGATTTTGGATGCTAACCCTTCATCTGATACGTCATTTGCAAATACCTTCTATTCTGTCAGCTGCCTTTTAATTTTGTTGATTGTTTTCCTTTGCTGTGCAGAAGAAGCTTTTTATCTTGATGAGGTTCCAATAGTACATGCTTGTTTTTGTTTCCCTTGCCTCTGGAGACATGTCTAATAAGTTGCTCTGGCCAAGGTCAAAGAGATTGTTGCCTGTTTTCTAGGATTTTGATAGTTTCCTGTCTTACATTCCTTATCCATTTTGAGTTTATTTTTGTGTGTGGTGTAAGAGAGTGGTCCAGGTTCATTCTTCTGCGTGTTGCTGTCCAGTTTTCTTAACACCATTTGCTGAAGAGACTATCTTTTTTCAGTTGGATATTCTTCCATGCTTTGTCAAAGACGAGTTGACCAGATAAGTGTGGGTCCCCTTCTGGATTTTTTTATTCTATGCCTTTAATCTATGTGTTCATTTTTGTGTTAATACCATGCTGCCTGACTTCCAGCTTGAAGTCTGGAATTGTGAGGCTCAGCTTTTGTTTTCTTTTTCAACATTACTTTGGCAATTTGGGGTCATTTCTGGTTCCATACAAATTTTAGAATTGTTTGTTCTAGATTTGTAAAGAATTCTGGTATTACTTGGAAAGGGATTCCATTGAATATGTAGATTGCTTTGGGTAGTATTGACATTTTAACAATATTTGTTCTTCCAATTCATGAACATGGAATGTTTTCCCACTTCTTTTTGTAATCTTCAGTTTTAATCATAAACTTCCTATAGTTTTCAGGGTATAAATCTTTTACCTCTTTGGTAAGTTTATTCTTGGGTATTCTATGGTGTTCAATGCAAAGCTAAAGGGGATCAATTCCTTGGTTTCTCTTTATGCTGCTTCATTGTTGGTATATAGAAGTGCCACAGATTTCTGTACAATGATTTTATATCCTGCAACTTTGCTGAATTCACGTATCAGTTCTAGCAGTGTTTTCGTGGAGTCTTTTAGGTTTTCCATATAGAATATTATGTTGTCTGTGAAGAGTGAAAGTTTGATTTCTTCCTTCCCAATTTGAAAGCCTTTTATTTTTTTCTTGTGTGATTGCTGAGACTTGGAATTCAACACTATGCTGAACAACAGTGGTGAGAGTGGCCATCCCTGTTGTGTTCTTGACCTTAGGAGGAAAGCTCTCAGCCTCTTTCTTTGAGGATGATATTAGCTGTGGGTCTTTCATATATGGCCTTTATGATCTTGAGGTATGTTCTTTCTATCCCCACTTTCTTGAGGGCTTTTATCAAGAAAGGATGCTGTATTTTGTCAAATCCTTTTTATTTTTAATTTTTTTTAATTTTAGGGAGAGAGAGCATGAATGGGGGAGAGGGGCAGAGGGAGAGAGAGAGACTCTCAAGCAGGCTCTATGCTCAGCACAGAGCCTGATGTCAGGCTTCATCCCAGCCCCCTGAGATCATGATCTGACCTAAATCAAGAATCAGATGCTCAACTGACTGAGCTACCCAGGCCCTCAAATGCTTTTTCTACATCTATTGAGAGGATCATATGGTTCTTATCCTTTCTTTTATTAATATATGTATCACATTGATTGACTTATGGATTTAGAAACAGTCCTACAGCCCAGGAATAAATCCCACTTGATCATGGTGAATAATTCTTTTAATGTATTATTGGATCTGGTTTGCTAGTATCTTTTTTTCTTTTTTCTTAAAAAAATTTTTTTTTAATGTTTTATTTATTTCTGAGAGAGAGGGAAGAAGGGAGGGAGAGAGGGAAGAAGGGAGGGAGGGAGAGATGGAGAGAGGGAGGGAGGGAGAGAAGGACAGTATGAGCAGGGGAGTATCAGAAAGAGAAGGAGACACAGAATCTGAAGCAGGATCCAGGCTCTGAGCTGGCTGTCAGCACAGAGCCTGATGCGGGCCTCGAACCCATGAACCGTGAGAACATGACCTGAACCGAAGTCGGATGCTTAACTGACTGAGCCATCCAGGCGTCCCCTGGTTTGCTAGTATCTTGTTGAGAATTTTTGAATCCATATTCATCAGGGAAATTGGTCTTTAGTTCTCCTTTTTAGTGAGGTCTTTGGTTTTGGAATCAAATAATGCTGGCGTCATAGAATTAGTTTGGAGGTTTTCCTTCCATTTCTATTTTTTTGGAACAGCTTCAAAATAATAGGTGCTAACTCTTTGAATGTTTGGTAGAATTCCCATGGAAAGCCATATGACCCTGGATTTATGTTTGTTGGGAAATTGTTGATTATAGATTTCATTTCTTTAATGGTTATGTGTCTGTTCAAATATTCTCTTTCTTCTGTTTCAGCCTTGGTAGTTTTTATGTTTCTAGGAATTTGCCATTTCTTCCAGATTGCCCAATTCATTGGCATATAATTGTTCATAATATTCTCTTATTATCTGTATTTTTGTGGATTTGGTTTTGATCTCCCTTCTTTAATTTGTGATTTTATTTATTTGGGTCATTTTCTTTTTCTTTTTGATAAATCTGGCTAGGGGTTTATCAATTTTGTAAATTCTTTCAAAGAACCAGCTCCTGGTTTTGTTGTTCTGGTCTGTTGATTTGATTTTGATATAACTGATTTCTGCTCTAATCTTTTTTGTGTCCCTTCTTCTGATGACTTTGAGCTTTATTTGCTTTTCTTTTTCCAGCTCCTTTAGGTATATGGTTAGGTTGTCTACTTGAGACATTTCTTCCTTCTTCAGGAAGGCCTGGATTACTATGTACTTCCTCTTATGACTGCCTTTGCTGCTCTCCAGAAATTTTGGACTGTTGTGTTTTCATTTTCATTGGCTTCCATGTACTTTTTAATTTCTTGGTTAATCCATTCATTCTTTAGTCAGATGTTCTTTAAGCTCCAGTATTTGTGGTCTTTCCAAATTTTTTATTGTGGTTGATTTCAAGTTTCATAGTGTTATGGTCTGAAAATATGCATGATATAATTTCAGTCTTTTTTGATATTATCTGTACTGGTTGATGGCTGATTTGTGACCCAGTAAGTGATCTATTCTGGGGAATGTTCCATGTGCATTTGGGAAGAATGCATATTCTGCGGCTTTAGATGAAATATTCTGAATATAGCTGTTAACTCCATCCAGTCCAGTGTGTAATTCAAAGCCATTGTTTCCTTGTTGATTTTCTGCTCAGATGATCTGTTCATTACTGTAAGTGGGGTGTTGAAATCCCCTATTATTATGGTATTATTTTAAATTTCTTTGTTATTAATTGATTTCTATATTTGGGTCTTTCCAAGTTGGATGCATAAATACTTACAGTGTTAGTTCTTGGTGGATAGACCCCTTAATTATGATATACTGACCTTCTTCACATCTTGTTACAGTCTTTGTTTTAAAATCTAGTTTGTCTGATAGAAGTATGGCTACTCCAGCTTTCTTTTGGTATCCATTAGCATGATAGATGGTTCTCCATCCCCTCACTTTCAATCTGCAGGTGCCTTCAGGTCTCAAATGAGGCTCTTATAGGGAGCATATAGATGGATCTTGTTTCTTATCCATTCTTACACCCTATGTCTTTTGATTGGAGCGTTTAGTCCATTTACATTTAGAGTTATTATTGAAAGATATAAACTTAGTGCCATTGTGTGACCTGTAGAGTTTGTGTTTCTGGTGGTGTTCTCTGATCCTTTCTAGTCTTTGTTGCTTTGGTATTTTTTTCTCCACTCAAAGAGTCTTAAAATTTCTTGCAGGGCTATTTTAGTGATCATGAACCCCTTTACTTTTTGTTTGTCTGGGAAACTCTTTATCTCTCCTTTTATTTTGAATGACTGCCTTCCTGGATAAAGGATTCTAGGCTGCATTTTTTTTTTTTTTTCCAATTCAGCATATTGAATATATCCTGTCATTCCCTTCTGGCCTGCCAAGTTTCTGTGGGTAGATCTGCTGTGAATCTGATCTGTCTTTCCGTGTAGGTTAAAGACTTTTTCCCCCCTTGCTACTTTCATAATTTCTTTTCCTTGTCTGTGTATTTTTTGAATTTGACTATGATATGCCGTGGCGATGGTCAGTATTTGTTGAGTCTAATGTGAGTTCTCTGTGCTTCTTAGATTTTGATGTGCCTGTGTCCTTCTCCAGATTAGGAAAGTTTTCAGCTATAATTTGCTCACATAAACCTTCTTCTCCTTTTTCTCTCTCTTCATCTTTTGGGACTCCTATGATTTGGATATTATTCCTTTCTACTAATTGACTAAGTTCTCTAAGTCTGAGTTATCTTTTGTCTTGTCACTTTGGAGAAAGAAAAAACATAATAAAACTTAAAAATTAAAAAATTAAAAAGACAACAAAATAAGACCAAATAAAGGAAGGTAGGTCAGTCTGCTTATTAAAAGAAGCCTATCTTGACAAAATAGAGAAAAAAGAGAAAGGGAAGAATAAAAAAGGTCAAAATTTAAAAATTAAAAAAATTAAATAGTAAAACAGAATAAAATAGAAAACAAATTTAAATAAAAAAAATAAAAAGGAATTTGCCCTTTCTGTATCCAAGAAAGAAAAAAAAAAGAAAACAATTTAAGCAAAAATAGAAGCAAAGAGAATGAACAAATAAAGGAATCAGCAAACACAGAANAAAAGGAATTTGCTCTTTCTGTATCCAAGAAAGAAAACAATTTAAGCAAAAATAGAAGCAAAGAGAATGAACAAATAAAGGAATCAGCAAACACAGAAGCCCAAATGAAGTTACATCCAGTTTCCCCTAGAATTTGAAACTCTGAAGCACGTTGTTGTCCTTAGACCAAGCAGATGGAGGGATTTGTGCTGATCTTCTGGGAAATGTGCCTGGAGGGTGCAGTTAGGCAAGACTTTGTGTAACGTCTCCGTTCTCCATTTGGTGGCACTGCTAAGCTTACTGGGATGGATGTGTGTGTGTGTGTGCGCGCGCGCGCTCATGTATGCACACTCAGCGCATGCGTGGCAGAGGTGAAAATGGCCTCACCTAGCTCCTTAGTCCCTGGTATAGGACCTTTACCCTCTCACGCACCCGTGATCAAGCACCCCTCCTTTGTCTCAGAGCTCTGAACCTTCAGACTGCTGCATTGAAGCTCTCTCTTTCTCCCTGTCAATAGATTTGGAGGACAGATTTCTTGTCCAGTCCCCTGCAAGTGTTTTCACTCTTTCTCTCTCTCTCTCTCTCTCTCCATCTACTTTTGGGGGAGTGCCTTTCTTGGGGGATCCTGATGGGTTGCACTCTTCCCCTTTCTCTTTCTCTCTCTGTGAAAACGGCTCCCTACCCTCTGCAACTCCACAGCTTTTCTCTCCCCCAGTTCACCTCTCTGCACTGTGTGTAGTACATTATCTAATTTAAAAAGAGGAAGAATGGAAAAGACATAAGAGGCACTAGTTTACAGCACCTCTGAAGTCTGGCCTTGCAAATGCCACCAGGACCACCAATTCAGAGGAGTGGAGTGTTCCTTCATTAGGCCTTAGTTCTCCCTGAGAGTGACCATCCAGTTCATTGTTTTCTGTAGCTCTGTGCTCTACCACCTGAGATATTTTTCCTTTTCTACTATGCTTAGCTATTTCTATGTGCTTTGAACAGTGTTCTCAGTCAGCTTCCTCCTTGTGGAAATGGAAAGCCCGGAGGTTTCCTGAACATTTTTGACAGTCACAGTTTCTTATAATATAAATTGGTGAGACTTTTGCCAATACAGTACCCTCAATATTTTTGTGGGTTTCTTCTAAATCTGATGAGCCAAAACAACACCTACAGTATTTTTAGATCTCTCTCAAAATGTAATCACTTATTTGGACAAGTCAGGTTGCTGTGGGACAGTACTCTTTAGATTTCTAGCAGCCCTTTTGTGTAGCCTACAGGATCTGCTAGGTTCTTCTTTATTTCTTTCAGGGGTTGTAATAAAAAGTCTTAAAAATAAATATTTAATGAGATACTTGCCCCAAGATGTATTTTACTTTGAGAATTTTTTTGTTAACTGGAAAGCTAGAGATGAGAAACAATTTTATTTTCCAGCCACGAAGTTCTGTCCCATTATAGTTCCTCTAAATATGCTAACACACTGTCAGTTATTTCTCTAACCTTTCTCTTTGTTGTAAAATCTTATCAATATACAGGTAGCAAGAGCCACTGATACTTTGACATTCTGCCTGGAAATGTTAATGCTAAAATTCCAAACGTCATTAATACATTTTCTATCTTCTGAATGATCCCATGTGGTGGTGGCTTTACTCTTTTTTTCTCTGCTGCCACATAACCCCTGTCCCTTTTGCATC
Source organism: Crocuta crocuta (assembly GCF_008692635.1). Classification (NCBI taxonomy): domain Eukaryota; kingdom Metazoa; phylum Chordata; class Mammalia; order Carnivora; family Hyaenidae; genus Crocuta; species Crocuta crocuta. The sequence continues at coordinate 326,015 of NW_027532407.1, forward strand.
TTTTTGGAGCAGTTTCCTTCCTGCTTTTCCAGCCTCTGTCCACTGTCTATTCTCAAAGCCAGTGACACATTTTTTACTTTTGGCTATAACAGCACCCTGATTCTAAGTAATTTCTGTGTTACTTATCTGCTGCTACAAATAATGCTATATAACAAGTCAACTCCCCAAATTCAATAGCTTAACGCAACCACTGATTTAACTCAAGAGCCTACTGATGAACAACTGAGGATGCATTGTACTTCTTGCCTTTGTATGTTCTGTTGAGACATCAGCTGGCTTTCAGCTAATCTAGGACGGCCTTGCTTGGGCCCCTTGCCTCAGCAGCATAGTGGTTCTCCCGTGGGCTCGGCCGATGTGTTCTCATAGCTGTGTCATAGTGTAGGAGTGTCCGAACCCAGTCATACAAAAGCGGGCATACAGAAACACGCACATGCTTGTTAAGCTTTTGCCCACATCTCTTTGGCCAAACAGGGCAAATGACCAAGTCCAGAGGTGGAGGGGTAGGAGATGACATAGTTATAGGGAAAGAGGTATGAGTACAGATTGGCCATTAAATGGGGCCTGTTAATAACCTCCATCTACTTTGGGGATTATTTCCTGAAAGTATTGGAATCTCCTAGAACAGGGCTTACTGGTGTCCTCATTGGTTAGCTGTCTCAGTTTCTTTGCCTTTTCTGGCTCTTTTTTTTTTTTTTAATAAATTTATGTGAAATATTTTCAAATCTACCTACATTTCTTGCCAGTGTTCTCTTTTCAAAGTAAGTTCCTTATGTTTATTACCTACAGGGTTGAGTTGAGCCTTCTTTTATTTGTCATAAGTTAATCATTCTCCTCGGAAGAGCGAATAGTTGATAGATAGAGAAGGAGGACGAACAAGGGGAAAAACGAATGCCGAAAGCAGAGGTGTTTGAGTGTCAATGAGTGAATGTGTGTAAATGTGGGTACCGGTGTGTACATTTACATTGTGCATGTACACAAATTTTCCTTAGTGCGCATGTGTGTGAGTGTATACATATCTGTACACATGTGCATTAGTGCATGTATATATGCATGGGATAAGTGTTCCTTCCCATTTTATTAAAAAAATACCACTGCACTTGATCTGATAAACCAGTGAGACAGTGAGATGAATACTCATGGGGCAAAGCCCAGTGGGGANACACATGTGCATTAGTGCATGTATATATGCACGGGATAAGTGTTCCTTCCCATTTTATTAAAAAATACCACTGCACTTGATCTGATAAACCAGTGAGACAGTGAGATGAATACTCATGGGGCAAAGCCCAGTGGGGAAAGAAGGAAACACAAAGTCGGAGTCAAAGGGTTATAAGAACAAAGCAGGTGTTGGGGGCTCCTGTACCCCATCCTACACTTCCAGATTTGAAAAATTCCAAATGGTATTTATGAGCAGTTTCTCACCCCTTCTCCTCCTGTGTCCTTCTTTAAACCTGCGTGGCAGGGAAATATGGGCAAGAGACCCATGTTGTTGCCCTCCTGTAATGTAACATGAAACAGAATAGCACAAGATAGGTTTTCTCTCTTTGATTTTCCCACCAAGATGTGCCATCTTTATTGGAGATAGAAGACTGCGGACAGGATATCTAGTCGTTCGTGTGTCTCAAGAGTGGAATGAATGTTCTATTTCCGCTGAAATATTTTATATTTGAGAAAACATACCAGGTTTATCTTTGCCAAGACTCTCTTCCAAGAGGCCTGGTTTGGGTTAGGAACTTCACTGATTATCCATTCATTTCACGAGCCGCTAAAACCTCTCAGTGAGGCCACAGGAATCTGCAGTTCTCTGGAAGTCTAGGTTCTAGTTCCGCACAGTCCACTGGGCTCTTGGGACAGTGGGGGATTTCCTGTTACAGTGTTTTCAAGTATTTGTTATTCCAGAGAGCACTCAGGAAGCTCGTTCCCTTTGAGAACCAGTTGTCAGTGGTACCCTCTGAGAGGAAGTACTTTTCAATTATCAGTGGCCTGTAGGAGGCTGTGAGTTTGAAAACTTTTGCTAGAAGAGTCTTAGGTGACCTAGCAAGACCTGGTCAATGGATAAAATTACAGAAAGACTATGAGCTAGGTATTACTATTACCCCTATTTCTGAGATTAAGTCACTATGATTACACACTTGGGATGATTCCAGAAAAAAGTGATCTTGAATACCTCACTATACTGTGTCTATGACCAGGTGGTCTACCCCTTCCATGACCCAAAGTCTGGAAGCTTCATTTGCCAGCCCCTAATAGTAAGCAGAAATACAAAATACTTGACTATAGACTGGCACAGATTTCATTGTCTTTCCTTTGCTACCTATAGTTACCAGGCCCGGCACCACAGAACCTTTTCTTTGGCATGCTTTGAACCAAAGTTACCTTTATCTGATCAAGGAACAGATAATGAGGTGCAAAACCTTATTCAGCCCTTGCTCAGCTTAGAAATTGACAAATATCCTAAGAATTCATAACACTTCCTATGTGAACCTTGATTTACTATGATTGTAAGTCATAAAAATGATGCATGATATGTTGATTTGATGTAACAATCAATGTCTATTTAATAAACGGCCCACGATGGTTTTCATACATTATCTCCACCTGAAGACAGTGTTTGATTTTCCAGCCCATACTTCACATTCTAGCTCAAAAATACTAGAGAAACAAATCCTCACTTACGCATAAACATATTCAAAGGCAAAAGATTTATTTATTGATGAGAGCTTCAAATTGACCAATTTTTAGCTTTTTCTTCTGAAACGAAGAAAGCTTTCCAAAAAGAGATTGCTACCAGATGTAGTGGATTACACAGCACTTGCTCAGATATGAAAAGCACATGAAATGGAATATTCTGGTTTCTGATTCAACCCTATTCTTATCTACACATAGCTCTTTTTAAGTGAACTTGACAGTGTTGTGGGCTGATATTAAGATACACGACTTTAGTAAACAAGAAAAAGGGTTTCACTCCCTACAATAGCAAATGGGCTTTATAATAGAAATTTCTTTGTGACGGGGAAGATATTACAATTTTCAACACACAATAAATATATTTGCGAGGCAAAAAAATGCATTTCATTACATGCAATGCACTTTCTATTGTGCATTAAGCACTTTTTATGCTTTGTGTAGAAAAGTACCATTTTCTACTGTAAAATGTCTGCAATTTATTTTTATAAGTCTGTTTTTCCCATGAAGGAAGAACATTCCATTACATAACCCTGTGCCGATAAATGTACATTATATACGAGGCTAAGTGTACATAGGAGGCTAAATGTGTAGTATAAACACCTGAGCTTTATTTTTTGAGTGCCTCAACAGTTCCGAGAGCAGACAGTTAAAATCTTGGACCAGAACAGCTTATTTTATTAACAACCAGTCTGTAATTACTAGGTTTACTGGAGTCATTTCCTTTGATACTTTCAGCAACCATAATACATATGTAGTTTCTCTAAAATAATACTATTGCATGCTTCAGCTACACCCATAATTTTTCCCGATAATGCCTCTGCTGGGTTAAAAAAACATAATTAATACTTTGTTTAATCTTTGTATACTATATACGTAGTTGACCATCATTCAAAATGGCACTTGCCCAGAGCCCTTTAGTTTCCTCACAGCTGAATGCATTTGACCCTGATTAGTTTCTTGGAAATATCCCAAATAAGTAAAAAAGCAGCTGTAACAAAGAATTCCTGCTCTACATTTTCTCTGTGCTAAGGGTCACTGTGACTGTGACTGTGACTGCCCACTGGCCTAGAAGAGTTTCAAAGGTCTTGGGGTGTCTGGGTGGCTCAGTTGGTTATGTGTCCAACTTCAGCTCAGGTAATGATCTCACAGTTGGTGAGTTTGAGCCCCACGTCAGGCTCTGTGCTGATAGTGCGAAGCCTGGAGCCTGCTTTCCGCTCCTCCTGGAGCCCTCTCTCTGCCCTCCTCCGCCCCTGCTCTCTCTCTCAAAAATAAATAGACAAAAGTTACAAAAGTCTTTACAGGTTAGAGAATTAGAATTACTTTGCTTATGTCAGTCTTATACTTGCACATATATAATGGACAATTTGTGGCGATGATGCTTGTCTTAAATTTATTTTATTGTGACATTTAGGAACAAGGGCAGGGTAGCAGGAAAAAGCGCTTGCCTACTTTGCTTGGTTAGAATAGTGTATCTAGGGGCGCCCGGGTGGCTTAGTCGGTTAAGCGTCCGACTTTCGCTCAGGTCATGATCTCGCGGTTCGTGGGTTCGAGCCCCGCGTCGGGCTCTGTGCTGACTGCCAGCTCAGAGCCTGGAGCCTGTTTCAGTCTGTGACTCCCTCTCTCTCTGACCCTCCCCTGCTCACGCTGTCTCTCTCTCTCTCCTAGAAAAACATAAAACATTGAAAAAAATTAAAAAAAAAAAAGAATAGTGTATCTAAAGTACTATTTTTGAAGAAACCAATGCCTTCAGTTTGCCCGCCTTTGTATCAGGTGCTATGTGCACACTATCTTATGTAATCACCACAGAAACCGTAAGAAGTAGGCTTTAACAGTACTGTGTCATGAATCTGGGACTAGCACTTCACTGTGGCTAAGTTACATGCCTTAGTCATAAGTCCAGTGAATGTTGGGGCTGGGACTCAACCCCAGCACAGCCTGAATATTCTCCGACACAGTATGAGAAATTTCCCAATGTTTGAAGCCCAGAAGTGGAAAATAAAATCCACTTGAAAACATATGAAGACATTTTGAGGTGGTGGAAATAGAAACACAGTATTTCTAGTGATCTAATATATCGGTCGCTATAATCTATTTAGCTCATGTTTGGTATGTTACCCCTAAAAGCACAGGCATGTTTTGGGGATACTGGGGGGTCAGCTCCAGATCCCCGAATAAAGCAAATATCACAATAAAATGAGTCAAATGAAGTTTTTGGTTTCTCAGTGCATCTGAAAGTTGTGTGTACATTGTACTGTAGACTGTTACGTGTGCAATAGCATTGTGTCTAAACAACAATACACATACCTTAATTAAAAATATCATATTGCTAAAATATGCTAACCATCATGCGAGCTTTCAGTGAGTCATAATATTTTTGCTGGGTGACAGTCTTGCCTTGATATCGATGGCTACTGACTGATAAGGGTGCTTGTTGCTGAGGGTTGGGATGACTATGGCAATTTCTTGAAATGAGACAGGAAGTTTATCACGTCGATTGACTCTTCCTTTCACGAACGATTTCTCTATAGCAGGCAATGCTGTCTGATATCCACACTAAGAGTTCTTTCAAAATTGGAGTCAGTCTCCTCAAACCACAGCTTTATCAGCTAAGTTTCTGTAATATTCTAAATCCTCTGTTATCTCTTCAACAATCTTCATAGCATCTTCACGGGGAGGAGGTCCTGTCTTAGGAAAACTATTGTCTTTGCTCATTTGTAAGAGGCAGCCCTTTCTTCATTAGCTTGTTTCCTCTTGAGATGCAGCAATGCAGTCACGTCTTCAGGCTCCACTCCTAACACGGGTGTCTCTTGATCTTGCCACCACATCAACACTTACTTTGTCCTCTGAAGTCTTGAGCTCCTTTAGAGACATCCATGAGGGTTGGGGTCAACTTCTTCCAAACTCTTGTTAATGTTGGTATTTTGACCTCTTCCCATGAAACACAAAAGTTCTTAATGACATCTAGAATAGTGAAACTTTCCCAGGAGGTTTTCTTTGCCCAGATCCACCAGAGGAATCACTTTATGGCAGCTAAAACCTTACAAACTATATTTCTTTTTTAAAATTAATTAAAAATTTTGATTCCAGTATAGTTAACGTGCAGTGTTGTATTAATTTCAGGTGTACAATATAGTGATTCAACACTTCTACACATTGCTCAGTGCTCCTCATGATAACTGTACTCTTAATCCCCTTCACCTATTTTACCCACCCCCAACCATCAGTTTGTTCTCTATAGTTAAGAATGTGTTTCTTGGTTTTTTTTCCCTCTCTCTCTCTCTCTCTCTCTCGTTTTCCTTTGCTCATGTGTTTTGTTTCTTAAATTTCACATATGAGTGAAATCATATGGCATTTGTATTTCTCTGGCTCTATTCGTATTGTTGCAAATGGCACGATTTCATTCTGTTTTATGGCTGATAATATCCCATATATATCAAATATATCCTACTTTATCCATTCATCTGTCAGTTGACATTTGAGCTGCTTCCACAGTTTGGCTATTATAAATAATTCTGCAGTAAATATAGGGGTGTATGTATCCCTTTGAATTTGAGCATTTGTATTTTGGGAGCCCAATAGCCAGTGGTGAATTCATGGATTGTAGGTAGTTCTATTTTTAACTTTATTTTATTTTCATTTTTAACTTTTTGAGTAGTCTCTACACTGTTTTCCAGAGTGGCTGCACCAGTTTGGATTCCCACCAACAGCGCATAAGGCCTTCTATTTCTCCACACCCTTTCTAACACTTGTTATTTCTTTTTTTTGATTTTATCCATTATAACAGGTATGAGGTGATAATGCACTGTAGTTTTGATTCGTAATTCCCTGATGATCAGTGATGTTGAGCATCTTTTCATATATCGGTTGGCCATCCATATTTCTTCTTTGGAGTGTGTCTTCATGTTTTCTGCCCATGTTTTAGTTGGATTATTTGTATTTTGGGTATTGAATTATATACATTCTTTATATATTTTAGATACTAATCCTTTATCAGAGATGTAATTTGCAAATATCTTCTCTTATTTAATAGATTATCTTCTAGGTTTTTTTGGTTATTTTCTTTGCTGTGCAGAAGATTTTTATTTTGATGTCCCAGTAGTTTATTTTTGTTTTTATTTCCCTTGCCTCAGAAGATATATCTAAAAAGAAATTGCTATCACTAATGTTGAAGAAATTACTGCCTGTGCTCTCTTCTAGGATTTTTACAGTTTCGAGTCTTAATATGAATTCATTTTGAATTTATCTTTGTGGTATAAGCTGGGAGCCCAGTTTCATTCTTTTGCACGTAGCCGTCTAGTTCTCCCATCACCATTCGTTGAAAAGGCTATTTCTCCATTGCCTATTTTGCATATTCTTTTGTCCTTTGTCCTAGATAGACCAAATAAACATAGGTTTATTTGTGGGGTTTTTATTCTATTCCATTGATCTGAGTGCCTATTTTTGTGCCAGTACCACACTGTCTTGATTACTACAGTTTTGTAGTATAACTTGAAATCTGGAATTGTAATGTCTCCAGCTTTTTTTTCCTTCTTTTTCAAGATTGTTTTGGCTATTTTAGGTCTTCTGTGGTTCCATATATGTTGTAGGAGTGTTTGTTCTAGTTCTGTGAAAAATATTGTTGGTATTTTGATAGGGATTGGATTAAATCTGTATAGTGCTTTGGATAGTATGGACACTTTAACAATTTGGTTCTTCCAATCCATATGCGTGGAATGACTTTCCATCTCTTTGTGTCATCATTTTCTTTCATAAATGTTTTATAGTTTTCAGTGGTGCCTGGGTGGCTAGTCGGTTAAGTGTCAGACTCTTGATTTTGGCTAAGGTCATGATCTCGCAGCTTGTGAGTTCAAGCCCTGCATCTGGCTCCACACTGACAGTGCAGAGCCTCTTTGGGATTCTCTCTCTCCCCGTCCCCACCCCCTGCCCCCCATGAATAAACATTAAAAAATAAATGTGTTATAGTTTTCAGAGTGCAGATATTTTACCTCCTTTGTTAAGTTTGTTCCTAGGTATCTTATTTTTGGTGCAATTGTAAATGGGATTGTTTTCTTAATTTATTTTTCTGCTGCTCTGTTATTAGCATATAGAAATGTAACAGATTTATACACATTAATTTTGTAACTTTACTGAATTCATTTATCACTTCTAACAGTTTTTTTGGTGGAGTCTTTAGGGTTTTATATGTATACTATCATGTCATCTGCATATAGTGACAGTTTAACTTTATTTTTAATGTTTATTTATTGATTTGAGATGGGGGAGGGGCAGAGAGAGAGGGAGACACAGAATCTGAAGCAGGCTCCAGTTCTGAGCTGTAAGCACAGAGCCCAACATGAGGCTTGAACCTACAAACCATGAGATCATTACCTGAGCCGAAGTTGAATGCCTAACTGACTGAGCCACCCAGGTGCCCCCAGTTTAACTTCTTTTATTTCTTTACCTTTTATTTCTTTTTGTTGTCTAATTGCTATGGCTAGGACTTCCGGTACTATGTTAAATGATAGTGGTAAGAGTGGATAGCCCTATCTTGTTCTTGACTTTAGGGAATATTTTCATATATGGCTTTTGTTATAATGAGGTACATTCACTCTAAACCTACTTGGTCAGGGTTTTTTTTATCATGAGTGGATATTGTACTTTGTCAAGTGCTTTTTCTGCATCTCTTGAAAGGATCATAGGGTTTTGATACTGTCTTTTATTGATGAGATGGATCACACTGATTGACTTGAAAATATTGAACCACTCTTATATCCCAGGGATAAATCCCATTGGATCATGGTGAATTATTTTTTTTAATATATCACTGGATTCAGTTGGCTAATATTTTATTGAGGATTTTTGCATCAAGTTTCATCAGAGATATTGGCCTGCCATTCTTTATTTTTGTAGCATATTTATTTGGTTTTGGTATCAGGGGAATTCTGGCTTCATAGAATGAATTTGGAAGCTTTCCTTCCTCTTCTAATTTTTGGGACAGTTTGAGAAGACTAGGTATCAATTTTTCTTTAAATGTTTGGTAGAATTCACCTGTGAAGCTGTCTGGACCCAGATTTATGTTTACTGGGAGGTTTTTGTTGTTGTTGTTGTTGTTTATTACTAATTCAACTTCAGTGCTGATAATCAGTCTTTTCAAGTTGTCTATTTTTTCCTGATTTAGTTTTGGAAAGTTATATGTTTCTATGAATTTATCCATTTCTTCTAGGTTCTCCAATTTGTTGGCATATAATTTTTCATAATATTCTCTTACAGTCTTTTGTATATCTGTGGTGTGGGTTGTTGTTAATATTATTTCTGATTTTTATTTGTCTTTTTTTAGTGAGTCTAGCGAAAGTTTTACTGATTTTTGTTGATCTTTTCAAAGAACCAGCTCCTGGTTTCATTAATCTATTGTTTCTTTAGTTTCTATTATATTTATTCCTGCTCTAATCTTTATTATTTTCATGAAGCCTATTTCCTGATAAACTTTGAAAGTCAAGATTATGCCTTGATCCATGGGCTGCAGAATGGGTGTTGTGATAGAGACATGCACATAACCGCACTCTACTACATTTCATCAGAGCTCTTGGGCGATCAGGTGCATTGTTAGTGAGCAGTCATATATTGAAAGGAAATTCTTTTTTTCTGAGCAGTAGGTCTTAACAGAGAGGTTAAAATAGTCAGTAAACCATGTTGTAAACAGAGATGTTATCATCCAGGCTTTGTTCTTCCATGTATAGAGCACAGGCAGAGAAGATCTGGCATAGTTCTCAAGGGCCCTAGAGTTTTCAGAGTAGTAAATGAGCAGTGGCTTCAACTTCAAGTCACCAGCTGCATTAGCCCTTAACAAGAGAGTCAGCCTGTCCTTGGAAGCTTTAAAGCCAGGCATTGTCTTCTCCTCTCTAGCTATGAAAGTCCCAGATGGCATCTTCTTCCAACAGAAGGCTCTTTTGCCTACACTGAAAATCTGTTGTTCAGTGTGGCCACCTTCCCGAATTATCTTAGCTAGATCTTGTGGGTAACTCCTTGTAGCTTCTACCTCAGCACTTGCTGCTTCACCTCATACTTTAACGTTATGGAGATGGCTTCTTTCCTTTACACTTTTCTTCTGCAGCTTCCTCACGTCTTTCAGCCTCCCTAAAATTGAAGAGAGTTAGGGCCTTGCTCTAGATTAGGCTTTGACTTAATGGAATGTTGTGGCTGGTTTGATCCTCTATCCAAGCCACATAGACTTTCTCCATATCACATTAAAGTGTTTGGTTTTACCATTCATGTGTCCACTGGGTTTTAATTCTCTTCAAGAACTTTTTAAAAAATGTTTTCAGTGTTTGTTTGAGAGAGAGAGAGAGACAGAGAGAGAGTGCAAGTGAGGGAGGGGCAGCGAGGGAGATGCAGAATCTGCAGCAGGCTCCAGGCTCTGAGCTGTCAGCACAGAGCCTGACATGAGGCTAGAACCCATGAAACATGAGATCATGACCTGAGCTGAAGTCAGACGCTTCACTGAGCCACCCAGGCGCCCCGAGAACTTTCGTGTTCATAAGTTAGCTATTTGGCACAAGAGACCTAGCTTTTGGACTCTCTTGGCTCTTGACATGCCTTTACCGCCAGGTGTAACCCTTTTAGCTTTTGATTTAAATTGAGAGAAGTGGAGCTCTCCCTTTCACTTGAATACCTAGAGGCCACTGCAGGGTTATTAGTTGCCTCATTTCGATATGGTTGTATCTCAGAATAGTGAGGGAGATGGGGGAAGGGCCATTTGGATTAAGCTGTCAGCACACACATTAACAGTATCCTTTAAGTTGGCCACTGTACATGGATGTGGCTCATGGTGCCCCAAAATAATTAGAGTAGCAACATTGAAGACCACTGATCACAACATAATAATAATGAAAAATCTGAAATATTGCGAGAATTACCGAAATGTGACAGACACAAAGTGAGCAAATGCTGTTGGAGAAAATGTTGCCAACAGACTCGCCCGACACAGGAATCCCACAAAACTTTAATTTGTAAAAAAACAATACCTGCCAAGGGCACTAAAGTGAAAGTACCATAAAATGAGGTGTGCCTGTATAGTTTGTTCAGATACTAATGACAGACTGATTGAATAGTCATGTTAACCTTTTACCATTTTGCTATAAAGTGAGCCAAGCTGTAAAATTGCAGGCATTTCTAACATCTCTTCATTTTCTCAGTTTATGAGAAGAAACGGAGTATTATGGTAAAATAGTTCTTATGTTTTCAAGATAAAAACAACTTTTATTGAGTGCAACAAACAGAGCAGCCCTTTTAAGTAAAAGGAGTGAAAAAACCCTCCAAGTAAAGCATCCCCAACCCTTACCAAGAAGAAACAGGTTACTTCCTATTACGTTTGATGCATGGCTATTTGTTTAAATGGTCTTGTTTTTTACATAATTATTACCAGCATTTTCTAGTTTTATCCTTTTGTTTTTATCACCCTTGATGAAAACAAGAGATTTACCAGATGGAAACAAGCTCTTCTACACTTTAACATTGTTGCTTTTGATGTGGCATTTAATGAAAGTATTTCAGTATTTTTAAACATAGACAACCAGACTTTTCCTTGTGTAATAGTAAAGGATACCTAAGCCAGAAAGAAGAGTTCTTACACAATGGCATATTATTCAGCTTCCAAAAAGGAATGTCGTTCTGGCACATGCTACATGGGTGAACCTTGAAGTCGTAAGTGACATCGGTGAGATACAGAAGGACAAATAGTATGTTTCCACATATATGAGACCTAGAGTAGACAGATTCAGAGAGACACACTGTAGAATAGAGATTGCCCCGGCTAGAAGGAGGGGTGAGGGGATAGGGAGTTGTTTCTTAATGGGTACATGAAAGTTTTTTGTTGGGGATGATGATGTAAAATTATAGTGGTGATTGGCAGCATGACATGGTAAATGTATTTAATGCCACTGAATTGTCCAATTACAAATGGTTTAAATGATAAGTATTATGTATACATTACCACAATGAGGAAAAAAATGGAAAAACAAGGTCTTACAACTGAGGGGTGGAATGTTCTAGCTTCTAGTACTGGGCCTGATGCCTGCATATGTTCTGNTGGGTAAATTCCTAGCAGTTCAGAAAAGTTTTAAAAAGCTCCTGTGTGGGCTCCTTCCTTCATTCCTTTGGTTCATTCAGCTGATAAATCTTTATTTAAAAATAAAAAACTCACGGTATGCCATGTTAGACTGAGGACTGGAGAGACGAGTAAGGGGACGGGCAGGACCGGGAGAAGGCAGCCATATTCACGTACGATCAAAACACAGTATAAAGGCTGCAGCAGGCATACGACGATAGTGGTGGGAATGCTGGAGAGGAGGTTCCCGAGGGTGCAATTTCTGAGAAGAGTTGATAATTTATCTAGGTTTGGATTTTGGGAAGGAATTGGTTGGTTTTTGTTTTTTTTTTTTTGTATTTTAGTGAATATGCACTACCTATCACTCACACTTTATGCCTTGACACCTCGGATCTAAGATATTCGCAGGCTTTCCAAATATTTTGTGATTTTTCTTTCCTAAGGGTACAAGGAAACTAGTTCCTGGAGGCTTAAAAACAGGTTGGCTTGTTCTCTGTTTCATTTTCTAAAAATGTGTAAGCAAAACCACCTTGAGAAATCATTCAAAGTAAATGAGATGTTCAGATCTCTCAAAGAGCTTGGATTCTGATAGGAGGTGAGGCAAAGACAGCTGGGCGTAAGTGTCTTAACACAGGTCAGTGTGGGGTGGCCGTGCAGAGGCTGGGGAGGTGACTGCTGCTGGGGGATGGAGCAAAGCTCAGTGGAATTGGAGAGGGGTGGGGGGGCTTCTTTTCACTTTCTCCTGAAGACTTTGTGGTAGCTCGATGTCCGTAAGGTCATTCTATTTGGACAGAAAAATATAAGCAAAAGCAGAAAGGTAACAAATACTTAGTCCTATTCAGGGAAGCAGTGAATAAGCCAGCCAGAAAGGCTGGGGTTATGAGGTTATGAGGATCTCCAGACTTTCAGTGTTCTGCTTATTCTAGGAATCTAAGAACCTTGGTTTGTTACCGGCTAGATTTGGAAGAGAAAGGCTAGGAGTCTTCACATTCACACCCGTGTACATGGGGTGGTGGCGACAAAGGAGAGCGAAAGCAGTGGTCTAGAAGCACTAGCTGGACGCTGGGCTCCTGGGGTTAGGGATACTCTGAACTAGGTGCGTGACATAGTAAAAAGAAGAAAATAGTTTTTGGAATCTATCAGCCCTGGATTCAAATCCTGTAACCAGCATTTACCGACTGTGCAGACTCGGCCACATTACTTAGGACTTCTGAGCCTCATTCTCCTTGTGTGACAAATGAGGACAATCACAGTGTCTTCATATAGGGTTGCCCTGAGGATTAAGGAGAATGCGGTGACACATATGTACAGTCTACTCAAGGTACTAATGTTAGTTCCTTCCCTAGGTGACCTCTAAGGTCCCTTCTGAACCCGAATGTGAAATAATTTACAAGTTTCTCCTACAAAAATCAGTTATTCACATCATTGAAGTTAAAATCTACAATTCATGTATTTCTAGATAGTTAATATAATTAATTTCAAGTGTCAGTAAAAATATCACAGCCAAAATAGATCCTCCTGAGGCAGCAACTGATCTCTGGGAATGATGCAAATATTTTTGGAAGCTGTGTTAACCATTTTAGTCCTCTGCGTTGCCATGTAGAGCTCAGAACCGTGTGTTTAGAAAATGGTGTTTTCTTGTCAGATCTAATCCAAGGCCCCTCCGTTCCTTTTCCTAAACGAAGCTCTAAGTTAGGGGTTTACTCTGTGCATTGTATTCTTCCGGCAATACTTGGAAGTGTGCACGCACATTTGAAAACCTCTCCCATGCTTTCCATTAGCCATAGTCTAGATTGTGGTTCCTTGGGTCCCTACTAGACTTGTCTTTAACAAGCCACTTTATGGAAATCTTTTTCTTCTAATTATTCTTAAGGCGAACCTCGTAGGCTTTCTGTTTTATGATGACATTATTTGTAAATGAGGTCATCTCCTTTTCTTCTGAGTGTCTCCTGACCTAGAGATAAAGATGTCAGGATGATGGTGGTGGTGGGAATCAATAGATGGCATTGGAAAGGCTTCTAGTGTTTCAGTATTGGAGAGGCCTCTGGTTTTTCCACATTTAATATGATCTTGACATTTAGTTTGGATCCCATTGCACCCTTCTTATATCTTTCCTGTCACCTGGCTCACATTATATAGAAACTTCTGGGAAACTTTTTCCTATTGAGCTCTGAGCTCATTAAGGACAGGGTCTTTTCTTATTTATCTCCATATTCACAGGATTAGCGCTGAGCCTGAACATAACATGCAGATCAATAAAAAGATCCTGAAGACAGTAATTTTTTAAAAATTTTTTAACGTTTATTTATTTTTGAGACAGAAAGAGACAGAGCACAAGCTGGGGAGGGGCAGAGAGAGAGGGAGATACAGAATCTGAAACAGGCTCCAGGCTCTGAGCTGTCAGCACAGAGCCCGATGCAGGCTTGAACTCACGGACCACGAGATCATGACCTGAGCTGAAGTTGGCCGCCCAAACCAACTGAGCCACCCAGGCGCCCAAGACAGTAATTTCTTAATAGGATACCATGAACATCTTTTCAGAATTTCAAAGAAAATTCACTATTCAGCTGTCTGTGTAAAAGTTTCATTTAAAATTAGCATGGTAAAAAATAAAATTAGTATCAGGGCATCTGGGTGGCTCTATTGGTTAAGCGTCTGACTCTTGATTTCGGCTCAGGTCATGATCTCAGGGTTGTGAGATCAAGCCCCAAGTCGGACGGACCCTGTGCTGACAGCACGGAGCCTGCTTGGGATTTTCTCTCTCCCTCTCTGCCTTTCCCCGGCTCTCTAATTCTCCACACACTCTTTCTCAAAATAAATGAACATTAAAAAAATAGAATATCTTGAATACTTGTCTTTTTATGATTCTTAATGTAAGAGAGCAGAAAGGAAATACAATTTCAAGCTGTATTCTGCTTGCAATTAAAAGATCTAGTGGAAGCCCAAATTCTGACTGAACTGTTGGCCAAGTATGCATTCTTTGACTCCTTTTCTAACTTGTACATTTTCCAGCAAACATACAAATAAATAAATCCAGGAATTAATATTAACTAATTGGTTCTTTTGTACTTGCCTTTGCAGACAAAGGTAATATTTATGTTGATTATACTTGGATTAAGGTGTTGGTATTTTAGAAACAACATATACTCTAATGCTGTATAATCTCCTTTTCACACTACTTCTCACTTTAGTTTTTGTAGATTTCTATTTGACATAATGTTTTGTCTTCACGTCATTTATGTAGAAAATCATTTAAAAACGGTTGGATATGAGATGGGACTGGATAGTGTGAAATACTTCTTAAGGTGAATTAAAATGTATCAAAGAATAATTTGCAAAACCAATATGGCAGAAGTCATATTTATTGAAAAAAATTAATATCTTTGCTATAAAATTTGTAACAGGAATATTTACTGAATGTTTATTTTGATGCATAAACCTGAATATTACATACCAAGTACAAGACAGTAGCACTAGCTTTTCCTTTATTTACATTTTATGAAAATTGTTATGCAGTCCATGTTAAAAGAACTTATGATGGAGAATCATTACATTAGAAAAATAATATTCTTGATAAAGCATTCTCAAGGAGTCCAATCACATTTGCTGCCTCTTCAATAAGGCAAAAGTCCCTGGAATAGCATATAACTTAATTTACAAAATACAATAAATGTTCAGACACATATTCAAGTTTTCTTTTGGTATGATTTTTCCTCACTGCAAAATTACTTTTTTATTTTTATTTTTATTTTTTTTTACTAAAACAGAAAGACTTTCAGGAAAATGCCATTGAATGATTTCCGCTATACATGACATATACAGCTCTGTAGCCTAGCAACAACCACTGCTACACCATCGTTAACTTTAAATATTCTGCTTGGTGAGCTATTCTCAAATGTAGCATATTTTAAGATTTTGCCATCGCGATGACTGTGGAATTGTTGGTTTTCAGAGGAAACAGATCTGTCACCGTATGAAGCTTGGTTTGAGGGAACTGGTACACAATTACATTTCCACTCACAAGAGGACGCCACGGATGAACCTGAAGTCCAGCTCTGAGGCTCCACGGGGGCCCCCACGCCAGGCGACCCCAAGCTCTGGTGCTCACAGCGCACAGCCCTGGCCGAATTCGTGGGGTTCCACTTCCAGAGACTGGTCTGCTTTTCAGTTAGGTAGTTTTAATTCCTTCAAAGGCACACAGCTTCCACCTTTTTTCCAACGTGGCTCCCACGCCTGTGAATTCCTGTTTGAACATGCGCGGCAGCCTCATCAGAAGCATTTCGATTTCGTTTGCAGATATCTGTTTAGGAAGGAAGAAGAGTCACTTGTGGAAACAAGACACCTCTGAAAGGAGGCCGGGGGGTGGGTGAGGATGCGCTTGCCCAGTGAGCCAAACAACGTGAAGTTCTCTGCTTGGCTGACAAGGAAGCTCGTGGGAGAGGAAGACCAGTAAAGGGCTGAGGGTGGCTATCCCGGTCTCCCCCCTGAGCCCGGTCACCCCCTGAGGTGGGCGTGTGCAGGAGACAGATGGGTGCAAATTCCAGGCTGCCAATTCATGTGCACGGCTAGCTTACTGGTAGTGCCATGCCCGAACAGCACTCTTCCCCTTGATATAAAAGGAGGTGAGAATGGGATTTATGAGGGCTGAGGGCAAGTTCATCACCACTCCTGATGCCCTCATCCTCTTCTACAAAGGATAGCGCTTTTATACAACTCAGTGAGCGCCAAAGGGCATAGGGGTAGATTTCTGGCCACCCTAACTTCTCTTCTTTCTCTTTCTTTAATTTCCACAGGGACCAGAAGACCATAAAGGTTTAGGAACAAAAGTGAAAATCCAGAACCTTTTACAACAGTAAAAGTCTCAACATCCATTCTTAAAATCCAGGTAGTTTTTAATTTTTAAGTTTATTTATTTATTTTGAAAGAGCACAAGCAGGGGAAGGGCAGAGAGAGAGGGAGAGAAAGAGTATGCCAAGCAGGCTCCACACTGTCAGTGCAGAGCCTGAGTGGGGGCTTGATCCCACAAACTGTGAGATCATGACCTGAGCTGAAATCAAGAGTCGGAAGCTTAACTGACTGAGCCACCCAGCTGCCCCAATCCAGGTAATTTTTTAATGCATTTTTAAAATTCTACCAATTTTTCTTTATTATATACATTTTTATACCAATGATTCACTTTATTGAAATAAAGGACAATCCACACACAATCCATCTGCTCTAACACAGCAGTTGTTCTTGTTTCTGTGTCTTTGCTTCCTAATCCATGGTTTGCATGGGGATCTCATCTACCAAGGTGGCCAAGACCCTGGAACCGAGGGGGGGACGGGGAGGCTAACATTTCTATTTGAATCCTGTATCTACTATTGTTAGGAGCTAAATGACTCCAACCAAGATAATTAGTCTCTCTAAGCCTCAGCAAATGGGAATAACAACATGTAATAGGATGTATGAAGACTGTTGGCTTCGCATAGATTTGGCACACAGAAATGTTTAATGAATCAGGCCTATTATTATTTTTCACGGTACAATCACTGAATAGATATTTTCGAGTCTACACTTTCGATTTAACATTTAAATGTTAAATAAACTTAACATTTATTTTAAAGAGAGAACCAGACAGACCATAAAGTCAAATCAACTGTTCATTTCATGTTCACATGGAAAAGATTTCACACGATACAGTTGATATTCTTAGGCCTATAACAAGAACCTTTTGAGGCAGCCCTGAAAGTTGAAAGAAATTGCATTCTAAAATTTTTGCGTGAATTATTTTGAAAGCGGAATGCGTTTTCCCATAAAGCCATGTTAAAGGGATAATTAGATTCCCAGGTCAACCCACAAAAGCCTGTTACACAGATGATTACAACGTTCCTGTGATTTGGAAACATTTTGTTTCTTGAGCACTGTGCCCAGCACCTTCCCAGTGCCTCGTTTCCTCGTCTCATTGTCATAACTTCTTAGGAGAGGTGTAGGGCAGGCATGTTAGGATCTATCTCCGTTTTGGAGCTGAGAAAACAGAGTGAACTACAGAGGGTTAAGTGCTTTATCAAAGACAGAACTGGAAAAGAACCCACGGCTTGTGCCCGGGAACTAGGTGCTGGGATGCTTTGCAAGGTCTGTGTGATTTCAGCAGCTGTGGGTGAAGAACCAAGGATGGAGTAATTTCTTTTGAAATATCAGTCACCTGGGGTTCTGGTTTAAAAAAAAAAAACTACCAGGTTCTCTTATCTCTTTTCTGGAGACTCTGATTCAGCCTATCTGGGGTGTAGCTCATATACTCTATTTTTTACATTCACCCCTGGTAATTCTTTCTTTTTTTATTATTTTTTTTAATGTTTATTATTATTGAGACAGAGAGAAACACAGCATGAGTGGGGGAGGGGCAGAGAGAGAGGGAGACACAGAATCCGAAGCAGGCTCCAGGCTCTGAGTTGTCACACAGAGCCTGACGTGGGGCTCGAACCCATGAACTGTGAGATCATAACCTGAGCCAAAGTTGGATGCTCAATGAATTGAGCTACCCAGGGGCCCCACCCCTGGTAATTCTTAAGATCGGGCATGTTTGGGTAAGGATGGGGATTTAAAATCAGACCTGGCTTGGATTTCAATCTGGGCTAGGCCAAGGTATGTAACCATGGGCAGGTCATTCAAAAGCTGTTCCACTTCTTTATGTGTATAATAGCTCCCTCGGCCTAATTGTGAGGATTATACAGAAAATGTAACACAGTGCCTGGCACGAGATGCTTTTTCTCTCTCTGTGTATTAGGCAATGCTGATAGAATACGACTCTCTGTTCTCAAACGCTTTGTGATAGACGGCTCAAGCTCTGTGTTCATAAGCCAAAGGGAACAAGTACAGAGAAGTATGTGGTCAAACCAAGTTTTTACTTGGGCCAGAAAGGAGTTTCCTGAAGCCAAGTTATCCTCTTAACAACCTCCTTTCTTTCCTCTGGAGGAGGACAGCACGGGTCATCTAGGGTAGGCTCGAGTCTCCAGTCCCTTCCAGTGATACTGCTGACGAGCTGTCCTTCCCCAGGTCAGGCAGAGCCACAGAGAAGCTGACAGACCCGGGTAACAGCCAGCCTATCGGGGGGTTTGTTTCCAGGATAACCATCATCTCCCTTGGAAAATTAGGGAAGGAACTTAGTGTTATTCATTAGGAAGGAGAGAAAAAGCTGAATTCTTGAGGGTGAAATAACAAGTCTGATCTAAAGAGAACACCTATGTAGGAGCCCAGCTGGGGTCAGGTCAGACAGTGCCACCCAGTACCCTGTGGCCGACTGAAAAGTGCGACAACTCGTAATTCCTGTCAACCTTTTGGTTGACAGACTTCTGAACACTTTTGTTAATTCTCACCACATCCTCACAAGATAGGGAATAATTTACAAGTGACGAAACTGAGGTCTAGACGATTAGGTGCCGTACGCAGGATAACCCAGGCACTAAGCGTGCAGCTGGGCTGCAGATCCAGACTCTGCACCAGATCCACAACAAGGCCTGGCCTTGTTCTTAAACACTAATGCCAACTGCCACAGGGGGTGGGGGACTGTGAGTGGGAACTGGAAGCAATCCTCTTGGGTCACTGTCTCCCTATCTGGGGAAAGGTCTGTGTACTGGAGGGCAGGTCTGTGGGGAAGACATCCATACCAGTACCACGGAACTGAGAATTCCCAACTTGACCAGCTCAGACACATTCCATTGCTAAAGCCTGGGGGCCTCCACATCAACTATTCACCAGAACAGCGAGCAAATCATGGGGAATCTTGTTTTCCATGAGGTCTTTTGACCTGAGGCTAGACTTTAACCACTGAGATAGCAGGAGAAGCATGCAGGAGGAGAGGGGGAGCCACCCTTCCTGAGTCCTCACCGCGGCCCAGAGTGTGTGTTTGACGTGCATGATCTCATCAGAAAGCTCATGCAGCAAGCAAGCAAACTCCTCACTTGCTGGAAGACAGAAATGTTGAGACACAACATTTGGAATCCAGTCATGGAATGACTGTTAACCAGCTTCATCATCTTGTCTAAATCACTTAATCTCTTTGGGTGTTTTCTCGTTCGTGAGACAAGGGAATTGGAAAGAAACTCACTGAATGCTCTGAGGACTTGAATTTGAGGGCTGGCCCCGCCATATGTTAGTACTGGTCTTTGGGCAAGCTATTTAAATTTCATCTGACCTCTAGGTTGTAGCAAAGATCTCAAACCGAGAGAATGTGATAGATCTCCTGTGTACTTTAAAGCATAAAACACATGGCAACCAGTACTTGGTAGCTCTAGCTAAACATCAGATACTGTTCTGACTTCTTTTCTTTTCTTTTTTTTTTTTTTTAAATGTTTGATTATTTTCTGAGAAAGAGATGGAGAGTGCAAGCAGGGGAGTGGAGGGGGGGTGGGGGTGGGGATCCAATCCAAAGTGGGTTCCATACTGATAGCAGTGAGCTGGATGTGAAGCTTGAACTGAGCCAGAGTCGGACACTCAGCCAACTGAGCCACCAAGGTGCCCCTGTTCTGAGCTCTTTTCACATATTAAGTCATTTAATTACAATGGTAATCCATAAAAACCCATTTTAGTGAGGGTAAAACCGAGGCACAGAGCTGTTAAGTATGTTGCCCACGGCCACACAAATAAGTTAGTGACACTGGGATTTGAAATTCTTACGATGACTCGGTTTGGATGACCAATTTCCTCAGATTTTGACAGAGCTGGAAATTAATGTAATGGAAAGAGTGTCCTCAAAAGTAGTTAATGCTAAGTTACTGTTGGTAGTGGAAGGGAACCACCCGATTCTGCCGCAAAGATGTAAGTCACGTGGACAGGGCAGTGTCATGACAGAACCCACCGTCTCAAATGAACTCCTGTCTAAAATACCCTGAATTCAGTAAGGCTCTCAGATAAATTCTAGAGCATTTCTTTAAAGATGTTTTATATCTCATGCCAGTAGAAAGATCAAAGAGAAACTGCTTTCAAGTTAGTCTGGTGGCTTTTAAACCTTCCTCCACCCTGACAAAATAACTTTTATGATATATTACACTTTGGGATTTTCGAGACAAAGAGAAAATTTATCCTCTTCTTTTTACCCCATGGCCAAAGAATTTTTACATTACAGGTATTTTCATTTACTTTAATTCTGTTTTCTCCTCCTCCTAAATAACCTGGCAGCTCTCATAATTTTGCCTTTGTAATATCTTATACTGTTCTACTGATAATTTCTTGGTGTTGGGAATGGAGTCCTGGAGTCATCACATTGAACAAAGCACAGAGACCTCACCGGCCAAGCTCAAAGTGAAATGTACCTGCTCCCTTGTCAGTTCTG
This sequence comes from Crocuta crocuta, assembly GCF_008692635.1. Taxonomy (NCBI): domain Eukaryota; kingdom Metazoa; phylum Chordata; class Mammalia; order Carnivora; family Hyaenidae; genus Crocuta; species Crocuta crocuta. The sequence goes on from NW_027532407.1 coordinate 347,095, forward strand.
GAGGATTCCCTTCCCCAAATCCACCGTGAGGTCAGGGCTTCCCCCTCAGTGCCTGTCTGTCACAGAGGGAGCCCACCGGGGGCCCGGAAGGGTGTGCTTGCCCCGCCGGTGAGTGGAGGGGCTGGAACTTGGTGCAGGGCTTGTGATGCCCAGTCTGGCCCCGCTTTCATAGCACCGCGGTCTTCTCGTGGGTGCTGGGAGCAGAATCAAATACGGGTGGTTACCAGACTTCTGTGAGGCACTGCCATAGAGGGTAGGGACATGCTGTGTCCGTGAAATCCCGTTTACCCTCGCACCACGTGTTTGGTCCCCTAGGAAATGGGGAGGGTCGTCCTAGTACGTGATGCTTTTATTACCCTTGTACTCAGCTTGCTTTTGTTCCAAGAAGTTGGTGGTCTGTGTATATTCAACCTTTGGTCGTGTCCCCTCCACCTCTGTTTTGTTTAAAGTTTTCCATGTCTGACATCTACTCTTTTAGAAAGGATTGATCTGTTCTAATTAAAAGAAAAAAAAAAAGAACAGAAAAGATGCGAAGGAATGAAGACTCCGTGTAACCAAGGGGCTCGTGTGGTGGTAACACTGCAGAGGTAATTTGTAAGATCTGCTTGATTTATTTTCTGATTTGCTGACTGCAGCCCAAGCCCACTGCCTCTTTGCCAGGCCTCTAAGCATGTATATAAATTGACACAAGCGGACATAAATCAGTTTTATTATGGGGATGGTTGGCTCCATATCCCATATCAGTCAGGCAAGAGAAGCCGAGTGATGAGGAGTTCTTGTCTGAGGCACTGAAAAGACACTGGCATAGGCTTTGTCAAGGCTGGAGAGTCAGAGAAGCCAATTGCAAAACCAGATTTCCTTCCATAGGAGAAACTGTTGCTTTTAGCGCATATTTAAATCTTGTTCATTCTTCATATCCCTGGGGGGGGCAACGCATGGCATCACACAGACATGTGCAATAAACTTCTGCAGGGAGAAATACAGAATGTGGATGGGGAAAGAAGGGAAGGGAAGGGAGGAAGAAGGCAAGACACAAGCAGGAAGTGAGAGAGCAATAAACAAAGAAGATAAGCTTAATTGAGGAGTTAGGAAGAGAGAAGGGAGGAACTGGAAGGAAGAGGAACAGGGAGGGAGAGGAAGAGGAAGGAGGAAGAAGGAAGAAGATAAATAGAAAAGGAAGGATCTGGATGGAAAATGAGAGAAGGCAGGAAGGAGAGAAGGAAGGGAGGGCAGAGAGGAGAGAAGTGTGGCAGCGTTAGCCACAGGACCCCAGAGGGAAGCGTGACACTCGGGGACGCCTCCTGCGGCTCGCACAGACCGTGTCCCTCTCCAACCTCTGTCTCACTAAACATCTGCCTGCCTGTTGGTTCATGTCTGATTCCCCAGTTATTTCACAAATATTTTACCGTTCCCTCCGCTAGACTACAAAACTTTCTGAGAGCAACGTTCTTTCTTAGATTTTCTTTTGTGCCCTCGCTGTGCCCTGTTCCTCCCTAGGAGGTCCCTAGGACAGTGTCAGCTTCACGAAAAGCAGTGAATTATCCCAGCCTTCACTGGGTCCCTGGTAACCTTGTCAGTTTCTCTGGAAATGTGTGAACAACTTCCTTTTTATTCCTTATGTAGCCAAATGGAAGTGTTGTTAGTCTAGTGCTTCTCTTAACATATGCTTTCCAGAGGTGTTGTGAGATATAAAACACACGTTCATTGTAGCCTAAGCAATAAGAAATTCATTCATTCATTAACATACTATGACAGGTGGCTTTTTAGGAGAACACTAGAATATACATAATACTGAAGAGTTTTGGGCAGGGGGAGGGGAACCTTGCAAACACCACCGGGAACATTTCATCTACCATTATTGCCTAGCTATAGTCTGGGAAAGAATGCTCTCCAAGGAAGGCCCATTTGAATCTCCTCGGGTCAGAACGGATGCGTTAGTGCCTCTCTGGTGGGCAATGTACACCTGCCGATGAACTCCCAGCCTGTCCGTGAACAGTGGTGTCGTGTCAAAATGGCAGGTCTTTGTAAATCCTCCCGCATCAGCAGTCATGTTATGTTGAGTCTGGTTTTCGGAATCAAGTCTTCTGTTTGGTGGGACTTGGGAGGAGGCTGTACGTGTGTAGAGGGGACAGCCAGACACACTTGCAAGAGCTCAGTCTAACTCCTAAAGAACACACCAATAGGAGGAAGAGCAGAAGGACCCCTCCTCTTGACTGTAAGACAGGAAATATCCATCTGCTAATGCTCCACTCAACGTGACTTCTTGCTGCTCAGGATCAGCGAGCGAGTGGGCTTGAAGGGCTCTGGGCTGATGTCGGGGCTTCTATGTACCGATCAGAAACCATCACAGGATAGAGCTGCCTGTTTGGGGCTTACCTGCCTGCACCCAGGGCACAACTTTCGACTCGGCAAAGTTTCAGGAAGCCATCTCCCCCCACCCCCCTACCCTTCTGCTTTCCTCTGAGTGAACCTTTGTGACCTGCCACATCATCCTACAAGAGGGTGGAGTGAATGAGAGTGGGTGGCTTAGAGTGGGTGGCTGAGAAGGGAAAAATATGCAAATGTCACTATCAAGAGCAGGAATAATATTTAACTGGAAAATGGCCTATTACTGGGCCACACGGTTTTAGGAGCCATGTGCAATTCACATGCCCAGCCTAATTTAAATTAATTCCTGGCTCTTCTTCCATTTCTAATCATTCTTATACTCTTGTGTGGCCTTTGGGGAAATCCTAATAAAATCAGCTCCATTACAGGCTGCCTGCCTTCCCTGCTCTCGTCTGCACTGGGGGAGGCAGAATCTAAATATTATTTGACAGTTGTTGTAACGGTGATGTTGTCTGATGTCAAAGTGTGTTGTTCTAAGCGGAACTTTTAAAACCCCATCCCACCAGAGTCAGCACCCCCTCCCCCCCCAAGTGGAGTGGAGGCCAGGCTGAATCCACAGTCTTAGTGCAACAGTAACCAAAACTTGGTGGGGGATGGGTGACACCCAAGTCATTCTGATTAACCAGAGGCAGGCGCACCAGGCCACCGCACCAGCGAGCCTCTGCGTCACGGGGCTGAGGGTGGCTCCAGGATTCTGAGCCTTCTGGCTGCTGATGCAAGGACAAGGCCCTGGTGGGTACTTAAAGGGCAAACCTCTCATTATTTTGCTTTCTGCTTAAAGCCCTGAGGATATGGAATTCCAGTGTACGGCAGTAATTTGGTCTCCGGATTAAAAAGTCTAAATATCCTTTCAGCCTCACTGGGATAGAGAGACTATTTGGTCTAATTGCTGGCACCTAGGAGTTTTAGTCAGAGCACTTCTTCTATGTAATTTTTACTTTGGGCATGAGGAAACAATTTGACAGCTCTACCGAGCAATTCATTCAGGAGATGGAGGGCTGTCTGGGGGAGACCCTGTGTATTTGCTCTGTGAAGGAAATACTTTCTTCTTTATCTTCTAAAATGAAAGTACCAGTCTGGAATGAAATGGAATCCCCTTTAACAGAATCCCTTCCAGAAAGGACCATCATCTAATGGCCAGAGACCAGGTGTGTGAATTCTCTCCTCAGAGACGGCTAAGGGAGACCACACAAATCTTGCCTGAACACATGGATGATGGGCACTCTGTCCTGAGGGGCACACTTCATTATTTATCACTCCCACCGCGGACTTTTATCCTCACCCACTCCCTCTACCACACGCATCCTCAGACTCAAACAACAACTGCTTCCCAACAAAGGCTTCCCACTTGGGGTTTCCAGAAGGGGAAGGAAAGAAATGTCAGCAATACAAGGGAAGAATACTAGCAATGAGAGGAATAATTTCTCGAGGGCTTATTCTATGTCACGCCACACTGGTGAAAGCACTATTTCATTTCATCTTTCAGGCAAAGGTAGGGTTGTTGTTAAGAATGATGTTGGTGAAGGAAAAAACTAGGCCCTTCAAGAAAGCTTTATTTCAACAAAGTAATATAGCTCATCCTTCTCATTTTATCTGAATTAACATAAGCATTTTCTATCCCTCCCATCCCTGTAAGGGGAGGCCACAAAGAAGACAGTTACACAAGTGTGAACTTCAAGAATCTTATCATCTCCTCATTCCCTTTCACTCCATTTTGATCTACCCTCTTCCCAGCTGTGAGAGAATAAATGGACATGAATCTCGGTGACTGAAAAATACTTTTGGTTCCAGATGATTCTCTCAGAAGGGATGTATAAGATCCATTAGAAAGACCAAGCAGTCGTGGGATCATGAATTGGTAAGATGATGTGACTCAAATTGAGAACACAGTGTAGTAACGTATTTGTTAAAAAAAATTTTTTTAATGTTATATTTATTTCTGAGAGAGAGACAGCATGAGCAGGGGAGGGTCAGAGAGAGAGAGAGAGACCCAGAATCTGAAACAGGCTCCAGGCTCTGAGCTGGCTGTCAGCACAGAGCCCGACGCGGGGCTCGAACCCACGAACCGTGAGATCATGACCTGAGCTGTAGTCGTACACTTAACTGACTGAGCCACCCAGGCGCCCCACAGTGTAGTAATTTAATTGATACCTGCTTTGAAGGTTTAGAGTGATCTGTATGTGTGTAGCCTGGGCCACAGAACCGCGGGCCTGGTCCTACAAATCCCATAGACTTGCCGCACTCCATGGAAGAGTGTATTTCCATTTTCCCTCCCAGCAGGGTATTTAACAAGCTGCTCAGTGGCAGCCTTCAATTCTCTGCTTCTGTGTCGGTCACCTTCCAGGGCTTCCCCCGGCAGTGCTGGTTAATGACACTAGTCCAACAGGGGCTCCTCTCATTGTTCCCTAGAAATTGCTACATCAATTGATACATACATTGAGCTCTTTTTGTCCTTTCGCTTGTAGAACGCAAACATTGCAGTGGCCAGGAGCACAGCTAATGCGGAGGGGAGGAACACCGAGCCTCGGACAAATGCGGAGTGAGTCCTGACTCTGGGTGAGGCCCTTGTGGGCTGGAGCCAAGAATAACTGCAATCACCTTTTCCACTGAGAATAATGCCGAAAAACAACCATTAATACAGTTTTCTTGAGAGTCCTATCAGATCTTCATGTTGTTTGAGGTGATTTTCTCTCTATTGTGTGGAGTCCTTACCACAGACTCCTGCGAGAATATGGCCTAAGGATAATGCCGCATTAGCCACCTGGACCTGATGTCTCCCTGTTTGGGGAACCTGTAGTTTTAAGTCCCTCATATGCCACATCCTCATTTGGCACCTGCTGAAAGTCACTGTCATTTTAGATACCTGCTTTTCTTTCTATAAAGACAAAAGCAAGTGGAAAAAAAAGAGAACAATCAGCCAAAACCAGAGGTCCTTGTGGAGAGGTCCTGCTAAATCTCCAAACGCTATCGTATCCCTGATGCAGTTCACACGGGGCCCACCTTCGGCCAGGAGTCAACGTGCTAAATCTCAACAACACAAGTCCACTGGAGGAAAAGAATTTACCTTGGAGTCCAGCTGCTGCATGTATGACCAGAGATACTCTATATTGGCTCCAAAAGGATGGACGTGAAGAAACGTTGATATGATGCCTGAATTAAAGAGACAAACATTGGGCGTTACTGAAAGGCAAGTCAGAGTCGGAGTCAAATAATGTCCTATAACCCAGCGATGGTTTTGTCAGACTGAGTTATGGTGTTACCATTAAAAAAAATTTTTTTTAAGTGTTTATTCATTTAAGAGAGAGAGAAAGAGCGCGAGCAGGGAGAGAGGCAGAGAGAGAGGGAGATACAGAATCCGAAGCAGGTTCCAGGCTCTGAGCTGTCAGCACAGAGCCTGACGCAGGGCTCAAACCCATGAACCACAAGATCATGACCTAAGCTGAAGCTGGACACTTAACCAACCGAGCCATCCAGGCACCCCATGATCTCACCATTTTTAGCAGCACTCAACAAGCATTCAATAACAGCCCGTTCAAAAGACACTCATAGTAACATGGCAAACAGAACACTCTATCTGCTGGAATAACAGTAGTTAGGAAAGCTAGACTCTGAGATAATATATAGATGAATAAAGGTATTTCTAAACAAAGACTCCTGGAAGCATTTCAACTACCAATTTTATGCTTGATTTACCAATATAAAATTGTAGTTATTGGGAGGATAAAATTCTCTCTTTTCTTTCCCTCAGTGGACTTTGTAGTATGAAAACGGCTCATACAGCTGTTGTCAGAGATCACATGGCCTCCGATTTCCCCGATAATTACAGCTGCTAGTGATGAAAAGTATTTAATCCACATTTCCCCTAACGGCCACTGAAGGAAGCACAAATCCCTTCTGAAGCCTTCATTTCTGCCTCGTGGTAGCTGTTGTTTATAGAGCGCCAGCTTACACTCTCCTCCTCGCTGCTGTAATTTACAAGATCATTTTAAAAGGTCCAGAAATGAATGGTTTGACTGGAGTCTGATTATAAATCAGAAGCCTTTCCCATTGTGAAAATCAACTGTCAACACTGTACTGACAAATGAAAAGCTGGCTGTTGGTGTCAGGACTGAAGTAAGAGCATTACCTTTCTATATCCTCGCTGCTCCTATATCCAAAATCAAAATAGTGAAGATGAGGACGTCGACTCCGTAGACTGTATGCTATTTGTTATGAAATAGTGTTCAGACTGACATTTCATGAGTTCTCTTTTAAGCCCTCACATTGTTTATTGGGAAAGTTTGATGCTCAAGAGCCAAGGGTCAAAAAAAAAAAGACCTGCACTTGTTTGACATGCAGGTGGGGTGAGCCCTGGATGAGCACATCGTTCTTGGACTAGGTCACCCTGGGAATCGCAGAGTGGCCCTGGACTGATCTGGGATAGGGTGTCATGGTCTCCTGATCTCCCGTGTGGGGCTTGGGGTTCTCTGGGAGGAGTGCCAGTGTTTAAGGAAAAGTTCCCGGTTTGGCCTTAGTCTGAGGACAGAGAACGGAAGTGTCTAGACCATTGCTCTCAGAGACCTGATCTCAGAACACTGCTTGTATGAGGTGTTTCCTGGTTTGCAGTGAAATGAGGAAGACGGAAATAATTCATTGCATTTCTCCATAATGCTAAAACCTCAGTTTCCAAAGACCCGTTTTTCTTATGATAAAAAGAACTACCATTAAGAAAAAAATGTTTGTTTTGAGAGAGAGAGAACAGGCGTGAGCAGCAGACAGGGGACACAGAGAGGGAGAGAGAGAATCCCTAGCAGGCTCCGCACTGTCAGTGCAGAGCCTGACGTGGGGCTCAATTTCATGAACTGTGAGATCAGGACCTGAGCCAAAATCAAGGGTTGGACACCTTCCCTACCTACCGAGGCTCCCAGGCTCCCCAAGCACTACCATTTTATTCTGAGATTATATTCCTCCTTTTTTGGTTAAAATGTCCTTTTATGAAATAATGGCAGTGGTAAAAGTTAACACTGATAGTTTTAATATCTTTAAGTGGCAAATAGCCATTTTCGTACACTTAAGTGGAGTTGTTTTATCCCCCTCCCTCACTTTAATTTCTATTTTAAATTTATAGATCTGGCAACTACTTCCCTGTATCTTTGAAATTCTCAAATCTGGTGAAGTAGCACTGTAAGTAATTCTGTTACTAGTGACTTAAAGTACAGAAGCTCATAAAGGACTTCAAAAAATAAGTTTTTTTTAATAACACTTTAATTTGCATTTGTTAAGTGGGAGAGGGGGGCAGAATTCTTTTTTTTAATGTTTATTTTTGAGACAGAGAGAGACAGAATATGAGCGGGGGGAAGGGCAGAGAGAGAGGGAGACACAGATTCTGAAGCAGGCTCTAGGCTCTGAGCGTCAGCACAGAGCCTGATGTGGGGCTTGAACTCATGAACCACAAGATCATGACCTGAGCTGAAGTCGGATGCTTAACTGACTGAGCCACCCAGGCACCGTGAGGGGGGCAGAATTCTTAAGGGGAAACTCCTGTTTCAGGATGGTGAATGGGGTTCTCCCTGCTTTCCCAGGCTGAGGACAGGTGGCACTGTGTCTACTACTTTTCACAGGGAGCCTCTGATAAATGGCAGGCAGTGACCTCTGGCTTTGTGAGGAGGCAAGGGTGTTCCTTTCTTCTCCTGGCACACAGGTTCTCCCAGGCAGGGGAGGGGGCACTCAAGAGAGTGGCTCACAGAGCCTACAGGGGTGCTGCAAGATGGGGGCGGCATTCCCTTCCTTGGCTGGATGTCTGCTTAGGCAGCAGACCGACTGATCAGCCTTTGGAGTGACAAGCATTGGGTGTTTTTCCACTGGGGTAAGGGAGCATCTTAGAAGGTGGGGAGGCTTAAGCAGTTGTATGCGTAAACCACCCCAAAGGCCCCAGCAAATAGAAAAAAACATTTTTCATATTAATATCTCTACTGGACAGAGACTTATCGCCACTTCCTAGATAACCCACAGCCTTTCCTGTGAGCATCCACGGAGTGTTATGTGAAGTTAAATGTCTTCAGCAGAATACACAGAACGAGTCAGAAGCGGATCGGTGCGGGGGGATGGGGGAGAGGTTGGTAACTTTGGCTTCGGAGACGAAGTATGGAAAGAGGAAATTTAGGGATACCAGCAATGGGAGGACCTGGAGCCGCTGCTTTAGTTGCCTCTGTGATGTTGGCGTTTCTCTGTGTACACACTCCCTCACTGGTTACCGTCCGTCCCCCGGGCCCAGTCTTGGGTTCCCCAGGGAACTCTGCCCTCGGGCAGTCTCTGTGTATTCTGGTTCAGTACTGGTAATAGAGTATACATGTACAGTAAGTGTATACTGAACGAATTTTTCCTCTAGAACTAAAACGAGCCAGTATACTTGTTTAAAATTTCTACTGTTCTATTAGAGGTAAATGGGGATAAATAAGAATGTTAAAAATGGCTCTAGTACTAACTGATGATGTAGTAGTCTTTCAAAAATCAGGTAACTTTGAGGCATTATTCACTCCTGATTCCTGCCCTGTTATGGATTCAAAGGACAGAGCAACCTGAATGTTTTGGTCATGGAAATTTTTATTTAAATTCTTTTGCTTGGGGCACCTGGGTGGCTCAGTGAATTAATAAGCATTCTACTTCGGCTCAGGTCATGATCTCATGGTTCACGAGTTCAAGCCCCGTGTCGGGCTCTGTGCTGACAGCTGAGAGCCTGGAGCCTGCTTTGGATTCTGTGTCTCCCTCTCTCTCTGCCCCTCCCCTGCTTTTGCTCTGTTTCTCTTTCTCTCAAAAATAAACATAAAGTTAAAAAAAATTATTTTGCTCATAAAGTTAAGGGGAACATGCTTGTATGATTTCTATATATCTTTCTAAAATCAGATTAGAAATCCTGACCCAGTCATGAATAGCTTTCCTTAGGAGGATATTCAAAACCATCACTGTGGTAGCTGATATTGATAAGCCATTAGCTTTTCTTTATAAAAGTAGAGTAGGTGCCACTGGATTCATTTGGGGCCAAAGGAGGTAGTTAAATAAAAGCTTCCCAATCTTTTCCCATGGATGGCAACTCAGCTCTTCAGCATAGCTAGAGATACAGCAGAAATGGGAAACATTAGTCATATCCTCCTCCCTACGCCCACCCTGCTGCTGCCCATCAAGGTATCGTCACAGAAGCGTTAGTCATGCCGTCTGAGAAAATGTAGTTTCTAGGCCCTGGTTTGGGATTGGATTCATTGGGCGGGGTGAGGTGGGGCTTCCTGAATAATCAACTAAAGCCTCTTTGTGGTTCCTTTAAAAGAACGGAATATTTCCTGAGAATGGAAAAAAAGGCTAGATATAACTCATAATCTAATGGAAAATGCTACAAACCCAGAAAATGGAGACTGTTTTATGGTCCTCTGGGAGGGATCTAAAGGCTTGGTAAAAAGAAACCCTCACAACGGAGGGTGGAGACCTTAGCCATTACTGAACTGGTGGATCTCCAAAGGGTTAGACAGACTCAACTGTTGGTCTTGGCTGTTTCCATGGAGACGTAGAAGTCTCCATATTTCGAGATGAGTTTCCCAACCAGGAAAGTACAACTGTAAGTAGCTAATTTAAGAAAATAAAAAAGGAGTGGAGGAGGCTGTCAGCACTCTTGAACTTTTCGCACATCCCAGGGCCTTACAAATGGCTCCAGAAGGACACACAAACCAGCCCTATAGAACCTGTGGCAAGCCCCTCATTGGGAAGGCCCAGTTAAACAGGTACGTAAAAGCGTTTTGAGGTTTCTCCATCAGAATCATCGAGTTTATTCTCAGTTTTAGATCTCACTAAGACTAAGGAAGCGGCACTTAAATTAGCCAAATAGTACTCGATTTTTACTGCTTCATGCACTCATTCTTCAACATTTCCTTAGCAGCATTTAGGTGCCAGGGACAGGCACTGCACAAGACAGACAGGGTGAACCCTGCTCTTGGGGAATTTATATTCTAGGTAAATAACACAGGATAAACACAAAGATTAAACATAAAAAAAATTTTCAGATAGTGGTAAACATAGTGAAGAAGCCACAACAGGTTCAAGCATGGTGGAGTGTTACTTTATCCCGGGAAGTCAAGTGAAGGTAAAGTTTCTTGTGTCAGATGAAAAGGAGCCAGCCACAGACAGCCTGGGGAAATATTTTTCCAGGTACAGCCAACAGAATGTGCAAAAGACCTGAGGTGGAAATGAGCTGGCAGGAATAAACTTGGCTTGAGAGTCGTATAGCAAGCATTTAGAGGGAGGTGGAGAGCCAGATCATGGAGGACCTTGAATGAGAGTGACGGGTTTGGATTAAATTCTAAATATAGCAGGAAACCGACAGTAGAGTTCTAAGTCGGGGCGTGATATGATCTGAATTACATTTTTAAAACTTCATTCAAGCTGCTGTTTGGTGAACAGATGGAAAGGAAACTGAGAGACCATTTAGAAGTGTGCACAAGACCCGAAGTGGTAAGCAATGATTTGGACCAAAGAGCAGTGGACATGGGCTGTATGTGAGTGCATAGGCTTGGGAAGAGGAGCCCTCGGTATTTGGCTTGACCTGGGTGGTACCATTTCCTCAGATAGGGGTACTAGGGGAGGAACACTTGAGGGCACAGAAAAGGATGGAATCAAGTGTTCTGTTGTGGCCTTATTAGATTTGGGATGCCCATTAGCACATCTAAATGGAGATCCCAAATGGCATTTGGAGATGGTATAAATTTGTGAGTCAGTGGCAACAAAATGGGATTTGAAGCCAAAGCACTCATTGACTGAACCCTGAAGAAGCCCCAGATTTAGAGGTTAAGCTGAGGAAAACTCATCAAAGGAATCTGGGAGGGCACGATCCTGGACACCGGACAGGGAAGACGCCCTGCGGAGTCTGGGCTCCCACCAAGCCACGGGCCTGTGGCTACGCTGAGCAGCTGCAGAGTGATAAAGCATCTATGGGTTGGGAAGCGTCCACTGTGAGAAGGTATGTGTTTTAAAGGTATGAGGTAGTAGAGTTCCTGTTAATATGTTGATGTTATCAGCCTTTGCTTACAAATACAATCACTGCCGAAGGGGCAGTGCCCCTTTCCTAATAGTCCTCATAGATTACAGACTATTGAGTTGAAAAAGACCATCTAATCAGACCCTAATCAGGGATCAGAGAGAAGTGATCCCACACTGTGATTTGGTCTGAAGCTTTTCGGCGCCTTGGGATTCGAACACGCTTTAATTTTCTAAAGAGCAGTTTGTGCTGCTTTTGTGGTGAGTTCCGGACCTGATCTTGTAGGGTTCGTTGCTGTAATTGAAAGAAAAAAAAGTTTAAATGTCTGTCTGTGGGTCTTATTTTAACTAAACTCCTGAGACCATATCATTTGCTCCTTGTGTCTGAAATGGTCTTGACGACTCCCTCTTTTATCCAGAGAGACGCTATGCATCGCTTCAGGACTCGTGCGGCTGCTCTTTCTTCCGACAAGGCATCTGTAGGGTAAGTAGCCCTTTCTCTGTGTTTCTGATTTTAGTACAAACCATATTTCATTGTCATTCACTGCTTTCTTCCCCCCTAGTCTAGCAACTGAGGGAAGAGATCATCTTATCGCCACCATCAGCGAAACACGGGTTTGGGCGTCTGCAGGCAGGTAGTTCTCAAAACATGTCCCCCAGGTGGCTGTTTCAGTAGCACCTGGGATTCTAGTTAGTTTTCTCATAAACAGAATCCCTGTGTGTGGGGCCAGAGACTGTGCCTTTTAAACAGGCTGCCCAGATGATTCTTTTCCACGAGGAAGGCTGGTAATTTTTATAGTAGGCTCTTGACAAATGTTTGTTGATTTATTGATATGGACATTTGTGTCTCGGAAACAAGATTTAGGTCAATGACTCATTCTTTATGGTCACTAGCTTTCAGAGAAGCACACACTTCCCAGATTACTTTTCTCAGGTGCGGCCTAAATATAGCCTCAGTTCTACTCACTGACAACACCAAAACGTCACCATTTAACCTTTTTTAAGTGTATTTCTCTACAGCCCATTCATCTGCTGCCTAATACTCATGTATCTGGGGGAGCGTTCCACTTCCAATGTAGACGGGTTGTACACAGATATGCAAAATGGTGACAGTGATAGAAATGTGGCTGTGGGGGTGGGGTGACGGAGAGCAGCGTCCTGGCCATCTGTACTGTGAACGTCCTGATTTGTAGCGGTGTCAGGATGATCTGTAAAGACGTGTGCCTTACCATTAAGAATTTGAGGGCTGTTCTCAGGAGTTGGGGGAAGTTTTGCAGAACAGATACTTTATAAACAGAGTTGTTGAGAAGGTTCTGACTCTACCTGGATGTGATTTACAGTGATGACTAGCATTGGCAGGGTGTCAGGGCTGTTAGGACTGGAAATCTACTGTATTAGAATTAATTGAAAAGGAAGAGAAGATGGAGTGACACAGACCCAGAGTCACACTGTTAGCATCTCCTCAAATGCTATTTGCCTTCTATACATTTTTTTTGACCCATTCTTCATAACAGTAGCCAGTGGTTTCCAGAGCTTTGGTCCTAAAACAAAATTATTGTCTCATTCTATTCCATGCAAGTTGAGTGCACGCCAAACTCAGCGTGGAGGCCATATGTGAAGTGAACTAGGAGGTCTGGCGTAGACACTAGACTGCATCGGGCTGACCTAACGGGCAGTTGCCATAGAGATGTAAGCTGTAAATGAGTACCCTGCATTGCCTGCCCCTCATAAAAATCTATTCTTTTAGGTCCGATGATACGTTAGCCTGTATTTATAAGCATTGATTATAAGATAATCCAGAACTCACAATAATCAAGTGCTTTCCAAAGCCCCATCTGTTTTAGCTGAGTGGGAACAGCACTCGATCCCCATTGCTTGTCAAGCAGAAAGTTGAGCAGAATGATTGAACTCTCAAGGGACAGGCACAACTCCAAGTAATATTATCAGTGAAATCCCACTGACCTTCTGTTATGTGTCGCTAAATTCTATGTCTTAAAGATTCCAATTGTGTGAAAAGGACAAGAGAATATGTGGAAAGAACCCAAACTTTTGTCCAGAAAGATGAGTGTCACAGAGAATCACAGACAGCTTGGACTGCCTGTTGTGTAGGAAGTTCTAGCCTCAGTTTTATGTTCTCTCTGTATGAAACCTATTTGAATCGTGTGTTTCCCACTCCCCCCTTTTCTTCCAGGAAATCAAGATTTGTGCCACTGTGCATTTTTATATAACATTTGTATATCCCCAGAGGGTGTTATCTAAATATATTTGCATATAGCATATACTACAGGTACCCAGATGTGATGAGGATTTTGCTAATAAGTATTTCCAATTCAAGGGAGTTTTTTTTTTTTTTTCTGCGCCTCTGGGCCTCCTAGGCTAGATTAGAACAGACCCACTATAACCTCTATATGGGTTTAGTTATTTCAAGGGAAGATTCCAGCAATACTGCAAACAGTATTCCTAACCTTTTCACGTATATCAGAAGTCCAGAGGACTCCGAGCATCATTCTACCTACAAATATTCTTCAGAAAAGAGTAGGTCCAGCACCAGAAACTCCTTTCTCTGTCTGGCTTTGTCCAAAGCAGCTCTGGACCCATGTTCTGTCCCCTTCTCAGCCCTTCTCTATATTGCAGACGTTGAAGGAGCAGTATTTGTGATTCCAACATTCAGGTTTGTACAAAGTACGAATGGCCAAATTCACTTAGCAGGAGACAGCCATATCCTTTAGCAGGATCCATTCTGCCAGTCTTGGAAACTCCTTTCTACCTTGGCATTCTTCTGGGTGATTACTATCTCTCTGACTACAAAAGTAAGTATCTAGGTATTCTGGGGGAGGGTTTGGGCAGGGAAATCACAGCTGTGTTGAAACTTTCATTAAGTAAAATAAAATATCGAGGTAGAGGGGTAATGGAGAAATGAAGGGGGAAGAAAAAACCACCTCCTAACCTTATTTTAATCAAAAACTTGGCTCTGCCCTTCCTTCTAACTAAACACTCTCATACATTGATTTAAATGAGCGTCAATTGCTAATATAGGTAAACTAGTTCCAAAGACCAAAAGTGAGTGGAAAAATCCTAGAAAATTTAGTGTTGGTTCTGCCTACTGGTAATTGAAGATTCTGACTTACTAATTTTTATAAATGGTTTTAATTATTTATTTTGAGAGAGTGAGCAGGGGAAGGAGAGAGAATCCCAAGCAGGCTTCACCCCATCAGCACAGAGCCCGATGTGGGCATTGAACCTATGAACCAGGAGATCATGATGACCTGAACTGAGACCCAGAGTCAGACACTTTGACTAAGTGTCAATTTTTTTTCCTAATACTGAAGACATGGGCAGAGTTAAGATGTTATAAATGAAACCTCTCATCTACTCCTATTAAATTATGGTGTGTGAAGTTTTTAAATTTTGAGGTAGATGGTTGAAAAAACTGTGTGTGTGTAGTAATGATTTAGGAGACATTATAAATGAACTGTGTTTTCCAAGTAGAATATATGAGGAGAAGCAATCTTTAGTGAGAGGCGGGAAATTAAAACAAAACATAGACCACTTGAAGTTTTAAAACATGGGAATGAGTCTCTATTATTCAGACTTAAAGAAGGAACATTTACTACTGATCACCATGTGCTTTGTTCATACCCCGAACTCAGGGGAGATCACGACTTTGTCACACTGAGCAAAAGAGAAACCATTGTCAGAGTTTGACACATTTTCCAAGAGAAGAAAAATCCAGTTGCCAACTACATATGGGTTCATTTTGGGTTCCTGGGACTGATAACACATCAGCATGTCTTATGAAACTCGTGCGTGGCATGTTATTGCAGCTGTATATCATCAGGAGAAAAAAATAATTGGTTTTCCTTAGAGTGTCTCTAAGTTGATGTCATATTCAATAAACCTGTAGTTGGAAAATCTATATATGATGGATGAAGTTTGGACTGTCTTGAATTTAATTCCTCCCGTGCCAGCTTCTCCAGGCCCTGGTGTACCTGTCATTTTGAGGTGAGTGCATGTGTTATTTAGAAAATGTATCCAGGTGCTCCTTTTGCCAGAATATGAACTATGGAAGAACAATTTGTCTCACATGTGCAACAGCCTCATTCTTCACTCTTAACTGTGCCAAGGAGGAGCCAGTTTAGACTTGGAACCCCACACCAGGGTCAGTGCCAAGGCGCAGCTTGAATCAATGGTGGGCCTTACAGAGTGAGGAGGACTCTGGAGACAGGCCCTAAAGAGACCAGCTTCTAAAGTAGGGTCCCAGGCACATCACCAACATATCCTCATCAAGAACTCTTTCTTGTAAGAATAAGTACTACTTTTGGATCTGCTCATGAGGACTCAAAAGGGAGCATTCAGGGCTTTGTCTCTGGTCCAGACCAGGGCGGGAAAAGTATCCCTATTTTCCCCTTCCTAAGTGGCCAGCTTTGGTTAAATAGATCTAAACTCAGGCAGGGACCCCTGGATTTGCACAGCAGTGGGAGTCTGGATGTCCCCATACCGTCAGGATTATAGACCTGACCTCAGGATGCAGCCTCTTGAGCCTCGGGGTCTGGCTTGAATGGGAACTTTTGGACTGGACACAGCCTGGCCTCCTGTTGGAAGTGATGTGTCTAAATTTCGGAATTCAGATTTGTAAAATGTGGGATGCATGACAATCTGTCTTCTCATACTCAGTTTTACGTTGTACAGCCCATGAACCCACATGGGTACAGAAGAGCAGCCTGCCGACCTTGGTTTGTACATCCCTAATTTGAAATGTAAGTATAACGTAATCTTGGCAAAGTTAATCTTACCTCTGGCCAGAAGGCAGAGCTGTTTGCATTGTTAACGACTTGGAGGTGAATTACTTTAATACCGGTTAAGACAGCAGACAAGGAGAGCATAATGTCCTTACCGATTAGCAAAGCTTCTTTCTCTGATTTTAAGCCTTGGCTTCTTTTTTCAATATTGTTCTCCCGGTCTTGGTTGACCAGTGCGACTGTCAGCACGTTGATTTCCTATGAAGTTAAAAAACAAAAACCATAGAGGTATTCATGCAGGTTTTGTAAATTTCAGTAGCCGCCAGGGTCTTCTCAACTCTATGAAAAAGGTCATCACTTCCATTTATAACTGAACATCAACTTTTATAAGTAATTGATCTCTGTGCTCAATAATAAAAGAGTAATACTAAAACTTCGGCTCTTAGCTGCTGCTCCCAGCAAACCCAGTAACTATGCAAATGTGGCAGATTTGGCATAAATTATCATAGGTTTCTGTCCGTGTTTTGATTAATCTCTGTGAGCAAAAACTATTTTATTGTAGCCACTTAAACGTGTTTTTATTTCAAGTATAAAAAAACTTCCCGCAGAGCATGCACACACTGATTTACAATACTGTGCTAGTGACTTGTATGTGCATGTGGAGAAAATAGGGCCTATTGGGAAGGTGAGATAGGATTGTTATTAGAAGTGTTTAAGTTGAATAAGTAGATGTCCTTATACACAACTGCGAAAGGTAGATAAAGCAGAGGTTGAAAAATTCTTTTCTTCGGAAACTAAAAACGAAGAATTATACAACAAACCAGTAACATGGGGAACACTGAAGTTGAACTATTTTTAGTTCTTTCTATGGTCTTTTCTATTAAGAAACAGAGAAGAAACATTTAACTCCTCTTCTCCCAGAGCTGATATTAGGATTGAAAATGGAGAATGATTTAATAGAAAATCAAATGCAATGATCAGAGACCTATTTATATGGGATAGAATCATTAGGGTGGTTGAGTCTTGGAGGGAAATTTCTCACTGAAAGCTGGGTCTCAGAGGAGGAGGAGCAGATTGAGCAGTTAAGGATACTGTCTCCATTAAATGATGAGAAATCTGCCAGAAGGACAGAGGTTAGTAGGGAGGGACAAAGGAGAACCTAGAAGATCTGGGCCAAAGGTTTGGCAGGCGGTACCAGGACAGGAACTGGTTATAGGGACAGATACTGATCTAGTTAATACAAATTGCCACAAATGGCCAGATAAAAGAATATGGAAATAGCTGGGAGCATGTCAAGAGCATGAACTCTGTCTGAAGGCATTCAAATGAAAGAAAGAAAGAAAAAACAAACCTCAGTGTATGTCAATCACAAAAGATCTGTGAGCTGAATTTAACCTCTGAGCTACTACTTTGTAAATCAGGGCCTTCTTTTCCTGGCAGTTTCTAAGAAATCGCAACTGGTGATTGCTATCTGGTGAACATTTTGGAGGCTCCTCTGAAGGTCCTACTTACCTGCTGAAGATGGAGTAAGAGGTGAAGATGAGTAGGGTAAGGAGCTGAGGGAATTATATGAGGTTGGGATAGATCAGAACGAAGATGCGGGTTGGCTAGAGGGTATGTGAGGCCTGAGGCTGCCCGTGAGAACAGGGGTCAGACTGGGTTTAAAGCAAGGCTGGAGCCAGCTCCACATAAAAGGCCACTCAAGATGAAGATGTCCTCATACTTCCAAAAGGGGATCTTGGGAATCAGCCCCAGAAGAAACGTAATCCAGAATTTTAAAACAGAATAAACCTAATGGTTGATGAAGAGGAGTTCCAGGAAAGATGTAGGAATTCCCTCTGTTATGAAACAACATGGATGGGCTTTAAGGGCAAGAAGAGGTTCAGGAGGCTATTACAGAGGATGATGATTGTATCGTTTAAGAAAAGTACAAATAACAGACCTCAGGGATTAGTGGAAACCGTATTTCCAAGAAAGGGTGATCTGTTCACAGCCTGAATGATAATTGGAGCCAAATGAAATTACTGGGAAGAGTTAAGCAGACAACAGGCCCACATTAATTGGCAAAACCGAGTGGTGTCCTGGAGCCGTCACACAGTTGAGGATGCAGGTTTGGTAAAGGAAGCACACCATAGGGGCAGGCAGCACCTCAGGAGCCAGCAAGGGCAGAGCACACGGAGACCATTGTCCCATACTCAAAGCTGGAGGGGGATGTCGAGCAGGTCCCAACAAATGCTACAAGGAGCCTACCACTGACTGTTACTTTGATGCTGACTTAGGGTTGGGCAAATGAAGAGGGAAAGATGAGTCCTAGGAAATTTCTTTCAGACTGAATATTGCAGCCCATGCTCTGCTAACCACAAACAGGGTTCTCCTCCATGGTCACTGTCAGTGACGCTGGAGTGGACACACCTCTCTGTAAGGCTTCAACAGCAATGCAGTAGGCCTGACTCCAACAGAGACCTGAGGCTTGGCACTACTTCAGCCTTTGGGTGCCACTGTGGGTTCTGCCCACGGTAGACAGGTTGCTGCTTTTTTGACTCCTCCAGCAGGGAGAGCTATTCTGGGAAGAGCACAGAACCGAATGAAACTGATCAGGCAGGCTCCAAGAAGTGTCTGGATGTTGTAATACGTTGGGGTCGAGAACCCGCTAAAGGAGAACTATCATTTCCGTTATAGAGCAAAGGGTGTCCAAGGATACTGAGAGACTTGGGACCACAACATCACTGGTGAAGTGACCAACCTGTGACCACTCAAAAGCTGTACTATTGACTAAGTGCCCTGGAGCCCAAGCTGGCCTCAGGCATGGTGCAGAAGCTCAGACTCGCTCTGGTCCGAGATGGAAACTCGGGAAGACCCTGAACTCATCCCCTCCATTGAACACACCAAGTTACACCTAGTTATAGAATTAAGAGCTGACTGAACAGCTTCTGCACAACAAAAGACAGAACGGCAAGAGAGATGGTAAGGAAGGGAACCCCATCCCTGAAGTTGAGAACAGCAGTGGGGAGGTTAAGTACTGAGGGCTCTGGAACTCCTCTGTCCTTAGACACAGAAAAAAAAAAAAAAGCCATGGTTTAAAAGAGCGACTAGCTAGGGGTCGCCTGGGTGGCTTAGTCAGTTAAGTGCCCAACTCTTGATTTTGGCTCAGGTCATGATCTCACAGTCTGTGAGTTCAAGCCCCATGTGGGGCCCTAAACTGTGTCAGTGTGGGAGCCTGCTTGGAATCTTCTCTCCCATTCCCTCTCTCAAAATAAACCTAAAAGAATATTTTTAAAAGAGTGACCAACATATAAAAGAGCCAGCCCTTCGAACTCCACCAAATGGTGGAAGAGCGGTGGGAACACTCTCTGGGTCAGAGGGACGGGAGAACAACACGGCTTATGTTCCTCCTCCACCTTAAAAGCACAGACCAAGTGAGGGTCTGTAGGCTCAGGTCCTCTAGGCAAACATCAGCCCCCGATGCACTTGGGCGTGAAAAAGAAGAAAAAAAAAAAAGTCACGGTTTAAAAGAGCAACTAGCATATAAAAAAGCCTGATCTGGAATTCTGCCAATGGTAGGGTAGCTGTGGGGGTGCTCTCTGGGTGGAGGGGGCTGATCTGCAGTCTCCACTCACTCCCCCTCCCACACACCTTGAAAGCACAGAGTGATGCACAGTCCTGGCCTGCTGCCTCAGTGAGCCCTGGACCCCTAGCCCACACCAGTACCGGCCAGCCCACCAAGGGTGCGCACACTGGGACATCCTTGGTTAGCGCTCACTGCAGCTCCAGCCTTTGGTCTAAGGTCACAGGCACAAAGCCCCCCAGAAGACTCAAGGCCCATACCACCTTAGCTTCTGATGGCTTGCTAGGGCACCCCCAGTGTAGGGCACTCCAGAACATTTGGCTGACGTGTGCTTGAGATCCAGCTGCCCTGCCAGGGTGCCCCCAGCATGGAGTACCCCAGGAACCTCCAGCCCATGCCAGTCACAGCTCAAGCCAGCCAGCAGAGATTACGCAGCACACACCGTCTACCTAGAGGATGACCATATACAAGGTAATTCCTTCAAGTTTAGGAGAAGTAACTATTCCACCTAATCCACAGAAACAAACACAGAACGTTAAGCAGAATAGAGGAATATGCTCCAAACATAAAGAACAAGATAAAACCTCAGGAAAAGAACTAAATGAAATGGAGATAAGAAATATGCCTGATAAAGAATTTACAGTAATGGGGCACCAGGGTGGCTCAGTCGGTTAAGCATCCGACTTCGGCTCAGGTCATGATCTCACTGTTCATGGGTTCGAGCCCCGCATTGGGGTCTGTGCTGGCGGCTAGCTCAGAGCCTGGAGCCTGTTTCAGAGTCTGTGTCTCCCTCTCTCTCTGACCCTCCCCCGGCTCACGCTGTCTCTCTCAGAAATAAATAAAACATTTAAAAAAAGAACTTACAGTAATGATCATAAAAATACTGGGCTGGAGAGAAAAGTACAAGAATTCAGCGAGGCCTTCAATAGAGAGACAGAAATTAAAAAGACCAATCAGAATTGAAGAATACAATAACCAAAATAAAAAACATGGTAGAGGGAATCCATGGTAGAGTAGCACAGGCAGAAGAACATAGCAGCGGTCTGGGAGACAGGGTATTGGAAAGAACACAAGCTGAATGGCGGAAAAGAATTTAAAAAAAGAAGGCAGGTTAAGGGGTCTTTTGGACAGCATCCAGCAGACAAACATCTGCATTACTGGGGTCCCTAAAGAAGACGGAGAAAGGGGAAGAAAATTTATATGAAAAAATAATAGTTGAAAACGACCCTAACCTAGGGAAGGAACCAGACCTCTAGGTCTAAGCAGCACAGGACATTTCAAACAAGATGAACTCAAGAAGTTCCACACCATGACACATAATAATTAAAATGTCAATGGCTAAAGATAAAGAGAATTTTAAAAGCAAGAGGGAAGCAAAACATTTCCTCTCGAAGGAAAACATATATAAGACTGTCAGCTGATGTTTTCAGGAGAAACTGCAAGCCAGCATGGAGTTGGCATGACATAGTCAAAGTGCTCAAAGGGAAAAAAACCTACAATTGAGAATACTCTTCCTGGCAAGGTTATGATTCAGATTGGAAGGAAGGGAAAAGTATTTCCCAGACAAACAAAAGATAAAGGAGTTTATCACCACTAAACCGGCTTTAGAAGAAATGGCTACATGAGCTGCACTAAAATATGAATAAAAAGATACAAAATATAACAGAATATACATAAAACATGAAGAAGGGGGTAAAAAGGGAAGAGAAGGGGAGGAAGGTTTTTTTTCTTTTAAGAATATGTTTGAACTTAAATGACCATGAAATTAACATAGACTCTTACATAGGCTATTTACTTAGGATATTACATATAAACCTCCTGGTAACCACAAACTCAAAACCTCTAATAGATACACACAAAATTAAGAGAGAAGCCAAACATACAACTACAAAAACTCATCAATCATGAAGAGAGCAAGAAAAGAACTAGAGAAGAGCTCCAAAAACAACCAGAAAACAAATAACAGTGGCAATAAGTATATACCTATCAGTTAAATGTGACTGGCCTAAATGCTCCAATAAGAGCAGCGAGAGCGGCAGAAAAGATAAACACAAAGCAAAACAGCAACAACAACAACAAAAAACACGAGACCATCTATATGCTGCCTACAAGAGACTTACCTCAGACCTAAAGACATACACTGTGAAAGTGAAGGGGATGAAACATTGACCATGCAAATCAAATCAAAGCAAAAAACAAAAACAGAGAAAAGCTGGGACGGCAATGTTTGTTATCAAGACAAAATAGATTTTAAAACAAAGACTATAATGAGACAAGGGCATTAGCTAATGATAAAAGGATCATTGCAACAAGATGATATAACAGTTATACATATGTATACACCCAACACTGAAGCACCTAAATACATAAAACAAATGTTAATGAACATCAAGAGAGACTCTGATGGTAATACAATAGGGGACTTTAACACCCCACTCACATCAATGGATAGATCATCCAGGCAGAAAATCAATAAAGATACAGTGTCTTTGACACACAAGACCAGATGGACATAACAGATATACACAGAACATCTATCCCCAAACAACAGAATACACATTCTTTTCAGGTGCACACGCAACATTCTCCAGAAGAGATTGCGTTAGGTCACAAAACAAGTCTCAACACATTTAAGAAGATTAGAATCATACTGTGCATCTTTTCTGACCACAATGGTATGACACTGGGCATAAATCACAGGGAAAATACTGGAAAAAACAAACACATGGAAGCTAAACAACATGATATTAAACAACCAATGGGTCAGTGAAGCAATCAAAGAAGAAATAAAAAATTACACTGGAGACCAGTGAAAATTAAAGGACAACACAGTCCAAAATTTTGGGGATGTAGTGAAAGCAGTTCTAAGAGGAAACAGAGTGACACAGGCTGACCTCAAAATCAACAACAACAACAAAACAAAACAAGAAAAAGCTCAAATAAACAATCTAACCTTACATCTAAAGAAACTGGAAAAAAGAATAAAGCCCAAGGTGAGTGGAGGAAGGGAATGATAAAGATGAGGACAGGAATAAATAACATAGAGACTAAAATGAACGAACGAATGAAACCAAGAGTTGGTTGGTTGAGAAGATAAAACTGAGAAACCCTGAGCCAGACTCATCAAGAAAAAAAGAGCGGGACCCAAATAAATGAAATCAGAGTTGAGAGAGAAGACAGACCTGATACCACAGAAATAAAAAGGCTTTTAAGAGAATACTATGAAAAATTACATGCCAACAAACTGGATAACTTAGAAAAAATGGATAATTTCAAGAAATATAATAATCTTTCAAGACTGAACCAGGAAGAAATAGAAAATCTGAACAGACTGATCACAGTAACAAAATTAAATCAGGAATGAAAAAAAACTACCAAAAAATAAAAATCTAGGAGCAGAAGGATTCACTGATGAATTCTGCCAAGCATTTAAATAAGAGGTATTACATATTCTCATCAAGCTCTTCTAAAAAATAAAAGAGGAAGGAAAGCTTCCAAATATATTCTATGAGGCCAGCATTACCCTGGTATCCAAATCAGACAGACACCACAAAACAAGAAAGCTACAGACCAATATCCTTAATGGACATTGATGCAAAATCCTCAACAAAGTAGTAGCAAACCACATTCAAGCATACATTAAAAGAATTATTCATGACACTCAAGGGGGGGGGGTTACTTTGGGTTGCAAGGTTGGTTCAGTAGTCACAAATCAGTCAACATGATATACCACATCAACAAAACAGGATAAAAAAATCATAGGAGCATCTTAGAAGGAAAAAAAGCATTTGACAAAATTAAACATCTGTTATTGATAAAAATTCTCAACACAGTGGGTGTAGAGAGAACATTCGTCAACATAATAAAAGCCATATATGAAAAACCCACAGTTCTGGCACCTGGGTGGCTCAGTCAGTTAAGCATCTGACTTCGGCTCAGGTCATGATCTCGCTGTTTGTGGGTTCGAGCCCCACGTCGGGCTCTGTGCTGACAGCTAGCTCAGAGCCTGGAGCCTGTTTCAGATTTTTTATCTCCCTCTCTCTCTGACCCTCCCCTGCTCATGCTTCTCTTTCTCTCTCTCAGAAATAAATAAGACATTAAAAAAATTTTAAAAAAGAAAGAAAAACCCACAGTTAACATCATATTCGATGGGGAAAAACAGAGCTTTTCCTCTAAGATCAGGGACTGGACAAGGATGTCCACTCTCACCACTTTTATTCAACATAGTACTGGAAGTCCTAGCCACAGCAGTCAGTGAAGGAAAAGAAAGAAACTTCTTTACCAGTATGGGTGCCTAACTGTCATTATTTACAGATTACCTCCTACCATATATAGAAAATCCTAAACACTCCACTGAAACACTACTAGAAGTAATAAATGAATTCAGTAAGTGGCAGGATTAAAAGTGATACCCAGAGGTCAGTAGTGTTTCTATACACTATTATTAATGAAATAGCAGAAGGAGAAATTATGAAATAATTCCATTCGCAAGCCATAAAGAATAAAATACCTAGGAATAAACTTAACCAAGAAAGTAAAAGACCTGTACTCTGTAAAACACTAATGAGAGAAACTAAAGATGACATAAACAAATGGACATGATTTTGAAGAATATTTTTAAATGTCCATACTACTCAGTGTACTCTACAGAGTCAGTGAACCCCTCCCCCTCCATTAAAATACCAACAATATTTTTTCACAAAACTAGATTACTCATGTGAATGGAACCACAGAAGACTTTGAATAGCCAGAGCAGTCTTGAGAAAGAAAAAGTTAGAGGTTTTAGAATTCCAGATTTCAAGAGATATTACAAAACTATAGCTTTTGAAACAATATGGTATTGGCACAAAAACAAATACATAGATCAAGGGCACAGAATAGATCGTCTCAAAATAAACCCACACTTATATGGTAAATTATGACAAAGGAGGCATGAATATACAGCAGGGGAAAAAACAGTCTCTTTAATAAATGGGGTTGGGAAAACTGGACCACTTCCGAACACCATACACAAAAATAAGCTCAAATGGATTAAAAACCTAACAATGAGACCTGAAATTTCAAATGTAAAAACTCCTAGAAGAAAACACAGGCAATAAATTCCCAGACTTAGCAACGTTTTTATAGATATGTCTCCCACGGCAAGTGAAACAAAAGCAAAAATAAACTACCGGGACTGCATCAAAATAAAAGGCTTTTGTATAGTGAAGGTAACCATCAACAAAACAAAAAAGGCAACCTAATGAATGGAAGAAGATACTTGCAAATGATATATCCAATGAGGGCTAAATATCCAAAATATATGAAGAACTTATACAATTCAACACCAAAAGCCCTCCAAGCATTCCTATTAAAAAATAGGCAGAGGACCTGAATAGACGTTTTCCCAAAGATGACGACATATAGATGGCCAAAAGTCACATGAAAAAACGCTCAGTATCACTAGTCATCAGGGAAATACAAATCCAAACCACAATGAGCTATTACCTCACACTTGTGAGAACGACTAAAATCAAAAGCATAAGATGGGGCACCTGGGTGGCTCAGTCGGTTAAGCATCTGACTTCGGCTCAGGTCATGATCTCACAGTTCGTGGGTTTTTGACAGCTAGCTCAGAGCCTGGAGCGTGCTTCAGATTCTGTGTCTCCCTCTCTCTCTCTGACCCTCCCCTGCTCATGCTCTGTCTCTCTCTCATAAATAAATAAAAACATTAAAAAAAAAAAGCACAAGAAACAACAAGTATTGGTGAGGATGTGAAGAAAGAGGAACATTTGTGCAAATTGGTGTAGTCTCTGTGAAAAACAGTATTGAGTAGATTCCTCAAATATTAAAAGTAGAGGGACCTTCAGGGAAGATGGTGGAGTAAGTTCACCTTGTCCCTCTGATACAACTAGATAGCACCCACATTGGTGTAAATAATCCCCCCACCCAAAAGATTGGAAGTCTGGCAGAACAGATTCTCCTCAGATGAATGCAGAGAGGAGGCCACACCAAAGAGGAAAGGAAGGACAGAGACATGGTTGGGAGCGAAACGGACCCACGAGACTAAGCAGGAGGGAGGGAGGGACACCGTGGGAATGGAGAGGGGAGACAGAAGACTGTCATCCTAGGCACCCCAGGCACAGGGAACCTACACAGGAAAGATGAATCCCCACCAATTGGCTTTGAAAACCAGAAGGGCATAATTTCATGAGTTCTTAAATCAGCAGGCCTTAACTCCTGGAACCTTAAAAATCTAGGCTCCTCTCTGTGCAGGCCAGCAAGCCAAGAGGAAATCGAGTGTGTGCCTAAAAGAGCACAAAAATAGCCCTGCAGAGATACAACACAGAAGCAGCCCTTGGACAAAAGCCTAGGGTATGTGAGAGGGGGATTTGTCTATTAATCTGAGAGCATGTGCTGGAGGGGCAGGGATCGCTGGGAGACTTCTCCAGGAACGGGGGAGCTGGAGGGTACCACTGACCTCCCAGAGACATAGACACTTGGGAGAGCCAGCGGTGAGCCAGACTCTCTACCTAACTTGCTCACGGTGCGCCCCACCCCTTGTTTTCCTGTGGACACGCCCCCTTGAGCCGGGCCTGTGTTCCAGGTCTCCTCCCACAGCCGACCTGGCAAACCCAGCTACCAGTGCATGCCCCACCCCTGCTGTTTTCTGCTGATCTGCCCCTTCCCACCCGCCTGCCTCCATCCAGGCAGCCAGAGGTCACATCCTGCCGCAGACCAGCGGGACCTTGCCTGCACCCCCTGCTCTGACCCCTCGCTTATCCTACAGACTCATCCCCACCAGCGCTGCAGCAGGGGTTTTATAAAAGCAGGTCCACAGCAGACGGGTGCCTTTGCTAATACCATGTTCCCTGCCCCCAAATTATCCTGTAGACATGCCCCTTCCGATATGCCCTTGGCCAGAGCCCATCCAAAGCTGCGCCACAAGCCTGGCAGTACACAAGCAAGTCCTACAGGGGCCGGCACTGCTCCTATGTGACTCTTGCCCCAGGGAGAGTGGAAGATAACTTCACACAGCAGGCCCGCTACAGCCAGTAGTGGGTGGGGGCAGACATCTGGTATGGTCACAGGCCTCACCCACCAATGAAAGCTGCTCAGGAAGCTTTCACAAGGAAAGCACCCTGCAAGTTTGGTGCTACTGCGTCTCTAGCAAATGCCTGGTCTGATGCAACTCAAGTCCAGGGCAGCCCAGAATGGCCTACTAACAATATAGGGACCAAACCCTGCCCCCAACAGGCAAAGATGGCCATTGCAGACGACCACACTGAAGGCGTACTGCAGCTCGGCCACAACAGCAGAGTGCACACAACATTCACAGGAGATGCCCCTGACACTCCAGGTTCTGGTGAAGAAGGGACACTGCACTTCATGGCACTAAAGGATGTCTTCTGACGTAGCTGACATCGCTAACACAGAGACACAGTCAGACAAAATAGGCAGACAGAGGAATATGTTCTAAATGAAAGAACAGAACAAATCACAGCAAGGGGGCTAAACAAAACAGATGAGTAATGTGCCTCATAGAGAATTTAAAGTAGTGAGCCTAAATGCATTCACTCGACTGGAGAAAAGAGTGGAGGACGACAGCGAGACCCTTAAAAAAGTGATAGAAAACATAAAGAGATGAAGAACTCAATAACTGAAATTAAAAACACACTGGATGGAATAAATAGTAGACTAGGGGAAGTAGAACGGATCAGTGACCTGGAGGACAGAGTAACAGAAAACAATCAAGCTGAACAGGAGAGAGAAAAAGAAAATAAAAATTGAAAATAGACCTGGGGAACCCAGCGACGCCATCAAGCATAATAACATTTGCAATATAGGGATCCCAGAAGGAGAAAAGAAATAAAGGGGAATAGAAAATTTATTTGAAGAAGTAACAGTTGAAAAAAACCCCAAATCTGGGAAGGAAACAAAAATCCAGATCCAGGGGGCACAGAGACAAAAGTCTAGGACTAGATGGCTTCACAGGTGAATTCTACCAAATACTTAAAGAAGAGTTAACACCTATTCTTATCCAACTGTTTCAAAAGAGAGATGAAGAAGGAAAGGTTCCAAATTCATTTCCAAATGGAAGAATTACCCTGATACTGAAGCCAAATAAAAACACCACAAAAAAGAGAACTGTTGGCCAGTATCTATGATGAACAGAGATGCAAAAATCCTCAACAAAATATTAGAAAAGCAATTAAAAAAATCACTTGCCATGAAAAAAATATCACTCACCATAATGAATTGGATTTATTCTTGGGATGCAGGGTGGGTCAATATTCACAAATCAGTCAATGTGATACATCAAATCAAGAGAAAGGACAAAAACTATATTATCATTTTTAATAGATGCAGAAAAAGCACTAGACAAAGTACAACATCCATTCATGAGAAGAGCCTTCAAAATAGCAGGTTGAGAGGGAACATATCTCAATGTAATAAAAGCCATATACGTAAAACCCACAGCTAACATCATACTCAATGGTGAAAAACTGAGAGCTTTCCCCCTAAGGTCAGGAACAAGAAAAGAATGTCCACTCCCCTCTCCCTACTGTTACTAAACATAGTACTGTAAGTCCTAGCCACAGCAAACACATAAGAAAAAGAAATAAAAAGGCATCCAAATCAGTAAGGAAGAAGTAAAACCTTCAGTATTTGCAGATTATATAACATTCTACATAAGAAAATCCTAAGATGCAAAAAAAAAAAAAAAAAAAACCTACCAGAAGTGATATATGAAATAAGTAAGACTGCAGGATACAAAGTCAACATACAGAAATACGTTGCATTTCTATACACTAATAATGAAGCCTAAAGAGAAATTAAGAAAATAATCCCACTTACAATTGTGTGAAAAAGAATAAAATACCTAGGAATAAACTTTACCAAGGATATGAAAGACCTATATGTACTCTGAAAAGTATAAAACATTGATAAAAGTAATTGAATAAAAAAAAAAAGGAAAGGCATTCTGTGCTCATGGGTTGGAAGAATACTGTTAAAATGTTCACACTATACAAAGCAATCTACAGATTTAATCCAATCTCTATTAAAATAGCAATAGCATTTTTCACAGAACTAGAGTAAAGAATCCTAAAAATCTCTATGGAGCCACAAAAAACTCTGAATGGTGACAGCAGTCTTAAAAAAGAAGGACAAAACTGGAGGCATCACATTCCCAGGTTTCGAGATCTATGGCAAAGCTGTAGTAATTGAAGAAGTATGGTTCTGGCACAAAAACAGACACATCGATCAACAGAATAGAATAGAGATCCCAGAAATAAACCCACAATTAAATAGTTAATTAATATTTGATAAAAGAGGCAAAAAT
Organism: Crocuta crocuta; assembly: GCF_008692635.1. Lineage (NCBI taxonomy): Eukaryota > Metazoa > Chordata > Mammalia > Carnivora > Hyaenidae > Crocuta > Crocuta crocuta. The sequence continues at coordinate 376,109 of NW_027532407.1, forward strand.
ATCCAACAGGAAAAAGACAGTCTGTTCAAGAAGAAGCGTTGGGCAAACTGGCCAGCTATACGCAAAAGAATGAACTGGGCCACTTTCTTATACCATACACAAAAATAAACTCAAAATGAATTAAAGACATGGGAGACCTGATTCCATAAAAATTCTAGATGAGCGCGCAGGTAGTAATGTCTCTGACAACAGCCATACCAACATTTTCTAGATATTTCTCTGGGAGCAAGGGAAATGAAAGGAAAAATAAACGATTAGGACTACAACAAACTCAAAAGCTTCTGTACAGTGAAGGAAACAACAGAACGAAACCACAACCTACTGAATGGGAGATGATATTTGTAAATGACATATCTGGTAAAGGGTTAGTATACCAACTATATAAAGAACTTACACAACTCAACACCCACAAAACTAATAATCCAATTTTAAAATGGGCAGAAAGAACAGACATTTCTCCAGAGAAGACATCTAGATGGCCAACAGACACTTCAAAAGTTGCTCAACATCATTAATCATGAGGGAAATGCAAATCAAAACTACAATGACATATCACCTCACAACTGCCACAATGGCTAAAATTAACAACACAAAAAACAAGTGTTGGCAAGGATGTAAAAGGATCCCTCATGCACTGCTGGTGGGAATGCAAACTGGTGAAGGCACTGTGGAAAATAATACGGAGGTTTCTCAAAAGTTGGAAAGGAACTACCCTATGATCTGGTAATTGCACTACTGGGTATTTACCCCCCAAAAATGCAAAGAACACTAACTCAAAGGGATCTGTGCAGCCCTGTGGTTATTGCAGCATTATTTATAATAGCCAAGATATGGAAGCTGCCCAAGTGTCCATCAGTTCATGAATGGATAAAGAAGAGGTGGTATATTTATACAGTGGAATATTATTCAGCCATAAAAAGAATGAAATTTGCCATTTGCAACAACATGGACGAAGACAGGATAATGCTAAGCAAAATAAGTCAAAGAAAGACAAACACCATATGATTTCTTTCATATGTGGGATTCAAGAAGAAAAACAAATGATCAAAGAAAAGAGAGAGAGAGAGAGAGAGGCAAACCAAGAAAGAGATGGGTGGTTACCAGAGGGGAGGTGGGTGGAGGGATGGGAAATAGGTGATGGGGATTAAGTACACCTGTCATAATGAGTACCATGTGATGCATGGAACTGTTGAAATACTATATTGCACACCTGAAGCTAATATAACACTGAATTTGATGACACTGGAACTAAAAGAAAATAAAATGAAATATAAGTAAATTAATTAATTAAAACAAAAGACAAAGTAGTATATTTGCAACTTCAGTCCCCTCTTTCCACGTTTCCCCTTAGTGCCTACAAATCTAAAGTATCACCCAATTTTGTCATAAGAGCTCCATCATCATGACTGGTTAAGGGAAAGAATACAGAGAGAATGTGGGACTAAATAATTTCCCAAGTCAAACCTTTCTTGCAGTTCAGCTAAGCCTGGTTTTCTTTTCAGCCATCTGATACATATTTATGCTGCATACATATATTACATACCTACTGTATGCCAAGTAATGCTAACGTGTTAAGGATACTGAGTCAGAAGTGGCAAGAAGAGTGTGCTCACCCTGGGGTCAGCAAGCAATTCTTTTATAAAAGGTCTGTAAGAAAGCTTATAGGGAATGTAGTAGATGAAGCTGGAAACGTAGGTAGATAATGATAAGGAGTTTGGATTTTATGCAGAAAGCTTAAGTACTGAAGAGTGTTTAGTGGAGAAGTTACATGAGTGATTCTGCATGTTAGGAAAGTGGTTTGGAGGGAAATGAAATTGGAGGCAGGGGATGCCAATTTGGAGTCTACTGCAAATAGCCTGTTTATTGTTCTTTTCCTGATAAGGGTTCAAAACCAAGTCAATGGTGTGCAGAGTGCAAAATGTAAGAGAGATTTAAGACGTAGAACTAAAAAAAATCTGATCACCTGGTAGATGAGGTAGATGTAAGGATGAGTCAGTGCCTTGGTGGACAGGAAAACAGCAGGTACAGGAGACGATGCATCCAAGTTTGGAAATGTTGAACTTAAGTGTTCCATGACATCTCGTCAAGATGTTTTGGAGAAAAATAGGATGCAGAGGTTTTTCAACTTAGAAGCAAGGCCCTGACAGCTCTTTCTATAGGCCATTTCTCAGGTTTGTGTATGCAGCCAGCCACCTTTACGTCTCCTTCTGGGACAAAGACAAGTCTTGCTTACTACTTGATATAAAAGAGGTGGATTCCCCCTACCTAGCTCAGTGCTCCTCTCCTGTCACATACCCGATCACATGAACTTCCAACTGGGTGCCTCTGTGGGGCGATTATCAGGGTGTTCAATCCATGAGGATAAATCTGGTGAAGCTGGGATGGCTGTTTGGTGCCACATGATAAAACCTCAAAAGAGGGCTTGCCAAAACACAACCCATTACATTAGGGACAAACTGACCGTAATATTAAACACTAAGAGAGTACATTTTAAGAATATGATTTCAAGGATCTCAGAGGATATAAGCAGTGGATGCTCCATCTCTAACTCTGGAGGAAATGTGTCTGAAGTCTATGATTTTTCTTATGGATTTCATATTCTCCACTTAGGATGTTCGAAATTATCTATTCCGTAATCGGGGCCATTTNAGATCGTTAGGTTAGAAAGGCTTTGCCCCTTTCTCAAAAACATCACTGCTCTTATTATTCCTTCTCATCCCAAATCTATAGAAAATGGAAGGGATCTTATCACAATGGGAAAATTTCATCATTAGAAACATAAAATTATGAAGACTCTTTATCTTTTATCACACTAAAATCCTTTACCCTGGTGATGTAATAAGCCCTGAAGAATTATGTGTCTACTAGATGGTAGGAAGAAGGTGCTTTAGATGCCTGGAGACTGCAAATTGGATGTGGATAAGAGGAGATAGGATTACGAGGAGGTTACTAAGGAAAAACTGTTAATGGTGTATCAAGTGTACAGCAGGGAAGAACATTGGATACGGATCACAAGTTTCTTCACAGATCAATAGGATTATGAAATAGTATTCCAAGGGAAGTGGTGGGAACACCATTCACTTGACACAGTAAAAAGCATTCTAGTCTAGAAAATGCCCAATAGGTGACAATTCTGCCCTTGGCAAGGGAAGGAACACGATTGTCTAACAAATCTTTTCTCAGCCCACCTTTTAACTCTAATTTCTGTGACACTTAGAAGGGATCATTAAAGAGCCGGAAGGAGAGGTTTTCAATAACTGGAAACTAGATATCATGGACTTTTTCAAAGACTTTTTAAGAGTCAGCTACTTGAAGGCAGAAATTTCCCCTCTAAGAGTCCTTGTCGATTACTTTGAGAGATGACCGAAGGAATTGATCCATTTAGAAAAGCTCTTTCTCAATAATTTACTGACCTAGAAGTGTCCTTGTTGTTTTTGTTTTTGTTCTCCTCATGCACCAAACCCCTACGAACTAAGAACATGGCTTCTCCAGCTTCATAGATGCCTTTTCTTATCCCTTTCATTATTCCCATGACTTTACTACTTAGCTTTGCTACTCTTTCCTTTCTACTACAAAGCTGCCTGAATACGTGGTATACACCCACTGTATCTACTGCCTTCCCACCTGGAATCTCAGCTTTCTCATCAATCAGCCCATGAAATTGTCCTTTGAAAGATTCTCAGTGACTGTTTTCTCAGTCTCTTAACCGTGTGATATTTGATATCGCAGACACTAGCCCCACTTAAACCATCTGCCTCACTTGCTCCTGTTATAGAAAAGGTCCTGGTGTTTTTCCTCCTAAATTTTGTTTAGTTTTCACTGGTTTTGTAATTCCCTCCACTGGCCCAATACACATGAAGGATGTTACTTTGTCCTTCTTATACTCTAACTCTGGGAATTGCCAGAGTTCAGTCACCACTTTCTCTTTTCTATTCCCTTTTACCAGAGGGGCTTTCATTCTCTTGGGTTCAACTGTCATCACACTGAACTCTGACTTCTATTCTTTCTCACTGGCTGACCACTGAGCACGTCTGCTTGGATTTGCCACTGCCCAGTTTGAATTCAGAATGAGAGGTGGCCATGAGGTAGCGCAAGACACACCGGATACTAGAGTTTTAGCCTTGACTCTTCCACTAACTGGTTGACCTTGGGCAAGTTACTTAACCTCGTCAAGTCTCAGATCAATTGTCTACAAATGAAGGTGTTCGGTGGAGAAGTCATCTCTGAATAATGCTCCAGGGAGTCCTATCAGCTCTAAAGAGGTAATTCGGAGGGTTCAAAGAGCAGATCTCTAGAACTCCCGCTCTTTCACTGCTTTCTTCTATTTTAGAACACACAATTTCTATGTAAAGCTTCACTTAAGGAAATGTCCTCATTAAAAAAAAAGAGAGAGAGAAAAAAGTCTGAGCACAGGTCCAGTCTGATGTGGTTCTTCCAAAATTCTCTAAAATCCAATTCATCTCACCTGCCAGGCTGCAGCCTCTTTTAACTTTTCCATTTCTACCAGTGGGACCATCATTCTTCACTTGTAGGGGCTTGGGATATTCATCTTATTTTGATTTTTTCTCTCCTATTCCCTAAGTGCTTCTAAGACCTGTGTAGATCTGAACTCTATCAGTTCTCTGTGAAATGTCTCTCCTGGCCCCTCCCCATGTCTGCTATTGGCACTCTGCTATCAGTTCTTTGCTTACCTCGCAAATAGCCTCCAACATTGTCTCCTCCTCTTCCAATCTGTTTCACGTGAGATTACCAGGCCAGTGATCTAAAATGCCACTTGCACTTTAATCAATCTCCAGTTTAAAACTTAGATGCTTTCTGATGCCCTGTGGGAAGATGTCAGATCGGAACTGGCATTTCGAGTTCAGTCCTACCCCAAACAGCCTATCTACTGTATATATTATGTCCAGATACGTTCTTAGAAAGCCTCCTCCCTTTTCTTCTTCCCTTCCTGCTTCCTTTTTACATATAGTACAAGTTCTTTATCTCTTGGAGGCCTTTCTTCCAGGCTGTTTGCAAGTTTTCCTTATCTCTGCACATTTTCTATGTCACTTATGTGGCAGTTGATCATTTATACGTTTGGATAGAACTGACTCATCTGAATTTGTTTTTTCAGCAAAACCGCCAATGCCTTTAGGGCAGTCACCATTTCCAAGCAAGTGAGGCAGCGCGGCTGATGGAACCCGTGTTCTCGATCTGTCACCATTATGTATGTTAACTTTAGGCTCAAGTTAGCTTTCTCTTATGTAAAACATGGATAAGGACCCAAGGTTGCTGTGAAAGCTAAATGTCCTATGTCAGACAGTGCTTTTGAACTATAAACTTCGAGAAATATATTGTAGCATCATTTCTATCATCATTATTCACTTTTATTATTCTCAGGACTGACTGGATACAGAACAGGTGTATAATGCATACTTGGGGTACCGAATCCATGCAAGAATTCTGTATAAGACCTTGACTGCAATTACATGAAAACATGTATGCAAAAGTCATAACTGTGGTAGCGTTCAAATTGTGCATATTTTCTAAATGTTTGCAATTGTGTTACTATACCATTATCCTTATAATTTTAAAAGAGATAAAAAGGAGTCAGTGACATATGGATGACATTTTGAAGAGCTATATGTAAGCACAGCCAGTGAGAGCTGACTACTTCACTGAATACCCTAGGGAGTGACATCCCTCCCCCCCACACTGAATAGCGAGACCTTCACCGTGTGACTCCTCTGTGGCACTCCGAGGGCTGGCAGCCTCTAGAGCTACTAGTGCAAGGTGAGTGGGACGATGGTCAAGACCAGCATGGCAAAGATTCACCATGTCACCTCCCATCTGTCGGCACGGCACCATAAGGCTCACATTCCTTCTCTATCCCCCTTGTTTCAGGGCGTCGTTTTGCTGTTTGCTCCTAAGCCCGACTATTAAACATCGCAGTCAATTGTGAATTGAGGGCCCCTTGAGACCATAGTCAAGATGCTAATCAGCTACTTCAATATCCCCTACTTCTACTCACATGTTTTTCAAAGTACCAACGGCAATCCATCAAGTGACATGACAGCCTCCAATAACTGTCAAGCTATTCCTCATAAGATTATAACTGTGGTCAGGGGAGGAAAGAGAATGGAGATGCCTTTCACACTTTTCTTGATGAGCCAGTGACTATCACGTAGCAGGTGCTCAGTGGCTGACAAATGAAGGAATGATCCCTAAATAATGGCCTGGCATAGTGGAAAGAATGATGGATCTGGGCACAGAAGACTGGTTCTAATTGCTACTAACTTGCTAGGTGCCCTCGTTTCATTATTTGTTCGTAAAAAGCGGGACCTGAAGCACACAATCTCTGGAGTGTCCTGCACTGTGTCCTCTTCCCTGACTCGAAACTTCCCTTAAGAATAAGGCAGCCAACTCGGTACAGACGACATGTACTTATCCTGGATTTTGTTTAGAAGGGAGAGAGGAGGCAGAGGGAGAAAAGCAGTGAAGAAGCAAATGGATGAGGAAAGGATTGACGAGAATGAGTACCTGAGTAAGCTTCCAATTTTCCTATGGTTCAAAGGAATGTAAGAATGCATCAATCCCCAAGAGTGAGCGGGGTCTCGGGAATCTTCTGTGGGTAGGAGGTCGCAAGTCCTTGCTAATCTTCCCACTTGCTAAAGCTTAGTACTGTCAGTCCCAGGGATCATGGGCTCCCACTGACCTGTGCCCCTTCCTCAGAAGCCTTTGATGTTCAGGGTCTGCATGAGGGGAGCCTGAGAGAGACCACTTGAAAGCAGATGTGCAGGGCTCCTGCTGTCAGCTGCCTCACAATGCACCCACATTTTACATGCCGAGATGTTCCACCACGTTGGGGTTCAATTGCTGAACCCAGAGTGCACGTATTATGTCCTTAGAAGCTCCAGGAACTGTGTTTTCTAAGATTTCCAGTTGCAAAGATTAAGATAGGTGAGAACTGGTTACAGGCTATAAAAGGGACTCTTTGAAGAAGGACAGGTGAAAGCTCAGTGTGGTTTAGGTGCCGGACCTAACCGGATACATACTGTATATACATACATACTATTCTCCTGGTAGCCTTCTTTTATGGTCATTCTTGGTTACATTTATTTAATAAATACTTATATAGTGCTTTCTACATGCAGCTAGTATTATAAGAACTTGATGAATATGAACTCATCTAATCCTTATAACAGCCCTATGAGGTATTGTTGCATTCCCATTTGACAGATGAGGAAAGTGAGGCATTCAGAGGCTAATGACTTGCCTAAGGTCACACAGCTAGGAAGAAGCAGATGTCATATTTGCATCAATGCTGTCTCCCTCCAGAGTCCTAATTATGTGCTAGGATGCCACTCTGGAATGCCCCCCTGGCATCTATTACAGTCCTTGTCACCTGAAAAATGCCCGTTGAACACTGGGATCAAACCGTTGCCCATTCCGAGCCAGACTGGCTCTTGCACAGTCATGAAAGCAAAGCGGAGCAAGACAGAAGGCCAGCAGGGGCCTGGCCGAGGAGCAGTGTCAGCAGGGACAGGACCTGGCCGCCTGCTGTCGTTAGGTGGTGACAGACTTCCTTTGGACAAGTGTGTCTTGTAACCGTGGCCCACGTAACAGGTAGGGATTTCAAAGGCAGAGTGCTGGGGCCAGTAAAGAAGAAGGCAGGCTCTCCCGGGTTGGACGATGCAGGGAGAGGAGGGCTGAGGTCCAAGCAGTGCTCTGACAGACCCAGGGTGGGCCGCATGCAGGGCTCACTGACCGGTGAAGAGGCTCGAGCAGGGGGAGCCAGGAGGGAGCTCCGGCCACACCCCAGGTCCATGAAAATACGGCGGAACCACTGAGGTGGCAGGAAAAGAGAGAAAAGAAGCCATCGTATGGGAAGAATGGGCCAATTCTGTGTGTGACACAGAGCAAAGAGGAGAGTTAAAAAAGACTTAAACGAGTGAAGCCTGGATGGGTGGCGGAACAATGATGCTGGAATCAGAGGGCACAAAGAATGAGAAGTACAGGCTCCAGTGATTTAGAAATCCCGGATGTGAGGTCTCGGAAAGGCAGCTGGAAATAACAGCACGTGAGCTCAGGAGGGCGGTTGGGCCGGGAATGACTTTCCAGCCCACCTCGTGTCTCTCTCCCTCCTGACAGTCCCAGTGCACACCTGCTGTCCCCGCAGAAGCATTACCAAGGCTCCCTGTCACCATGGAGAGTTGCCCAGCCTCAGAGAGACTGCTCTACCTGTAATCCTTTCTCGACACGGGAACAACGTTCTCAGCACCTAGCATAGTGCCTTGTGCAAGGTACACCTGCAAGCGGTATCTTTTCAAAGAGTAAAGAGTGGACTGTCAGTAATAGATTTTGAATTACATCCGTCGAATAAATCTGTTACCACACAGAGAGCATAATCACAGGCGAACGTGACCAGTAGTCACAGGGCCTGGTCAGTACCCTCGGCCTGGAGTGATTTACAAGAAGACTTAGCGGAATATATGCAGGGGACGGTGAACAAGCCAGTGCAATCACTTTGGCTGTAGCATCATTTTAAAGTAAAATCATTTCTTTACTGTTTTAGATCGAAGAAGGTGAAAAGTGAATGTTTAGTTTTTATCTATTATTAATGTTTTCAATAGGCTTTTAATTTAAATATGAACTTTTTGGGAGACCATTATAAGCTTATAACCTTGTTCTTTTCCTTTCCTTTCCAAATTTCAAGACAATTCTCCAGTTTGCTTTAACTCTTTGTTAATAACTTTTCTTGATTTTCTCAATACAGATTTTAATATGTATACCTTTTCAGTGTAGAAAAGTTATAAACTATAAAAAAATAGAAATTAACTGAAATTTGCCTCTCCAGACATAAGCATTATTAACATTCAGATATTTACCCTTATATTTCACATATAACCCTCCCCTCCCCACCTATATAGAACATAATAAACACACACAGGTATATGTATATACACATATATACATATATATCATTGTTTGGTTCTTATTTGAAAATAGGGATTCTCTCATATGTACTTTTAATAAGAGAACAGAGACTTTGACAGGAAAGACTAATTTCAGTTTTGTAGAGTTTCCCATTAAATAGTAAGAGCGTCATTGCTGCCTGGATCATAACTTAATTACAGCTATGACAGTTCACACCGCGCTTAAACTGTGGTCTCAAGCTGGCAAATGAATGACTTTCTTTTGGTATAGTCTTGTGACAGTCATATTAAATACAAATGATCTAAAAATGGGAAAAACTTTCTTTGTATTCTAATAACCCCGTTCAGGATTTAAAGTGTAAGCTGTAGTATTTCATTTTCAGTTTTGCTCTATGCCATTTGTAGGTGTTCCCAGATACACTTGGCCTCAACCACAGTTGTGTGTTTCTCTTCAGTATGTAAAAAATGGTACCCACGCTGCTCTACAGCACATACCCTTCATAGTCTGCAAAAGCACGGACATGAAAAATCTCCTTAACCAATAAAAACGGAGGAGCAAACAGAAGACACTCAAGTGAACTACTTTTAAATGTATGTATGTGCATCCAGAATTAGTTGGTTTGATTTATCTTGTATGATACTGACTCTATTGCTGGTAAAGATTAATTGTAGTATGGTGCTCTTGGCATGTTATTTTCCCAGTCCATTTCTCAATATGACATTTCTTATTTTTCTCTGCTACAAAGCACCCACTATCATAATTTTCACCTGCTGAGTTTACGTTACTAATGATAATATTAAAATTCAGAGTTTTTTGACCTTTATAGCGGTAAATTAGGTCATGAGAATAGATGGGATGCAATCTGATAAATGAGAAAGACATTTAATTATTATTTAAGTGAAATCAAATCTCACAAGGTTGGCCAGGCACACCATCTCAGTTAACACTGAATAGTCTCCCCTCCCCCAACACACCCGAGTCCAGTTCTCTCCTCTGTGTTCTTACATATGCTACACGAGAAATATTCCAAGAACTAAGGGTCTGGATTGCTGGTGCACAGAGGACTTTGAAGTCCTGTGATTAAGAAATCATATGAGTAATGGTCATGATGATAATATTAATAGCCCTTACTGAAGGCTTGGTAGATGCTAGCTGCTGGTACTAGTACATCCCCACTTACTGATGAAAAAATAGAGGCACAGATAAGGTGAGTAGCTTCCTAATTTCACGTACCTGGAAAGCAGTGGCTCCAGGGCTGGGCCCCAGGCCGTTAGTCTGTACTGCTCTTTGAGTCTGTGCTGCTGTCTGAGCCCCCTCTTATGCAGTCACAACTTCTCCACTTTGTTCAAGTCCTTCATCCTGCCCCAAGCCCTCTTCCTTGCTGAGAGCCAGTCTTTAGTGATTTCCCCTCTTTGCCATATTATGATAAGCATATAAAACATTAAAACACAGTGTGATATAAGCTATGACAAGGGTTGGCCTTGGGTGCTGTGCAAGACCAGAGCGGCCCTAACCTGCACTAGGGTGAAAAGTAGCTGGCAGTTATGCAAAGTGTAGTCAGCGTCACGTGGGAGCTTGTTGGAAATGCAGATCTGCAGGCTTCAGCCCCGGATATACCCAATCTGAAGCCCTGGCGGGGGGAGCCCAGCAATCAGGGTTTTAAGAAGCTCTCCTCCATTAGATTCTATTGCTTGATAAAGTTTGAGAAATACTGCCTTTGAGAATGTAAGACTCACGGACACACACCAATCAGACAAGAAAGCATATCCCAAATGAAAATGCATAAAATACGAGTTAGGTGATCCCTATCGCCCCCGTTCTAGCTTTCACCACCCCCAGGACTTCTCTACATGTCTTCAAGTGAACTAGAATGGAGTATGTTCATGTATATCACATACACAAAGAAGTGTGTGTATCTCTCACCTAACCAGACCAAGCAGACTCACAGAGCTGTCCTAGGCTGCTAGAAATTCTGTCAATTAAATCGTCAGTTGGTAAGTATTTTAAACATTATAAACGTACCCACCTACATAGGCTCATCAATGTGCCGGGTTCTGAAAGGCATGTACACATTACCTGCTACAAAGGCGCATATGCCTGAGTTGAAACGGGAGGCCTATCATAACTGGGTTGTTCAGAATGTTGGGAACGCTGATAAGTATCGTGGGAATATGGAGAAGATGGTAACTGATTTGGGCCGATCTTGGGATAAGGCCCTGAGAAATGGAAATTGAGCTGGGCTTGGAAACCAGTGCAATTTTCATGGCAGGCAAAAAGTAGCTCATCAGCATACACTTGAACAGTCTGCAAATTGTCCAGACGAAGAAAGGCACTCTGTAAACTCCTGGGGAAGCTGACATAACAATAAAAATGACGGTGATGCTGAGCATCGCAGCCACAAATCTCCCCTACAAGGGCGATTTCAGGGCTGAGAAGGCTGAGGCTTATAGGATTTTCCTGAAAAAAATAAAATCAAATGAAAAGAAATCTGAAAAAAACAACAACAAAACCCAACAACCCACAACTATTCAGTGTTCCAAGGCTGGCGAGTCTTTTCGGGGGAACCTGCAGAGTTTCTGGAGAATGGTTACCACCTACTCGGCGTGGGCGCTTCCTGTAGGTCTCCAGGTGACTGAGCCTGTTTACAAGCAGGCTGCTGCCTGGGGTGGGGGTGACGTCTGCACTGCTCAGAGCTACTTGCTCATTTCTCTAGGGAAAGTCCCACAGTCTCTCTATAATGACCATAACCCACGAAGGCCCCCTCCTCTGAACACTGGCTCTCCTCCCGTCTGACCTGTGCTCCTACCTGGGAGTGGAGAGGGGGCCAGATTTCACACTGAGGTTCGGCTTGCTGAAATTCTGAAATTTGGTGGTCCCCTAAGTTACATTTAAAGCCAAAAGTGTGAGGTTTGCAACCTGCTTGGAGTTTGAATGCAATGCTCAGTTACGGGTGGCACCAACTAGACAGACGTCTAGGAGAGCGGCTGGGCTGGATGTCCCTCTGGGCACACGGGAGGCTGGGAAGGGGAGTGAGCTGCACTTGGTGGGCAGTGAGCTCACAACTCGGTAGACTCCCACCCATCAGTCCCTAAGAGAGAAGGAGGGAATGGAGAGAGGGGTTTCCACCAGAGATGGGTAGAGTTTTGAGGCTGAAGGATTAGGCCACACTTCACTTGATTGTGGGAAGTCTGAACATACTTCTTCCAAGTCCAGTCTTCGTAGTTATCCCCAGGAGGCCCACTGATATTTTATTTGCAGATTAACATCTGAGCTTTCTGCTTCAAATTCAAGAACCCTGTATTTTGGATAAAGCTTTCATCAAGTATGTATGTTCGTGCGGCCACAAACATGCCTTTGTGCAGCAGAGCTCACTGCCGGAGCTGGCGGGGGTGTGTGCGATGGTGAGAGGCACCGATCCCCTACCTGCCAGGCTCGATTTCGAGGTGCTGGCAGCAGCAGCAGGTGATGGAATAGGAAAACTTCCTGTCTCAGTCTTCCCCGCCCCTCTCCCCCTTTTCCTTCTCCCCAGCTCTCCACCTACTTTTCTTCTCTGTCATCTTCCTACACATTTCCTCGAAGAGATGCCACAGTCCAGTGAGTTATGTGCAACGTGATGAATGAGGTCTGGAGATGAGCCGTGTGTGTGGAAATGGGGAACGGCCTCCCTCTGCGGTGTGACACAGGGCCCGTGAGAGAGCGAGGGCCGGCTGAGTGGAGGAGACCCGAGGAGGAAGAACAGGTGGCTGATGGTGAGCAGACCACCACTGGCCCCTGCCCCGGCTGCTACATTTCACCCTCTCCCCTTCCTGGTCTCCTGTGTGATCAGCACAAATTAGCGGGGTGGAAATAGTGTCAGACATTTAATATTCTAACAACAACAGTCTGGGAAGCCCTCTGGCTCCACAGTTTACATGGAACTCAGAAGCCACCTTTACCTACCGGCGAGCCCTATTCCTTGCTGTTTTCAGATCACTAATGTCGGTGTGATGTCAGCAGGACTAAAGCTGTTGGAGTCAAGGAGGCTCCTGACATTCTCCCCTACCATCTTCGGGAGGCACTAGAACAAACTTCTGCTTCTGTCCACCTTTGGGCGCCTGGCTTTTTTCACAAATGTTCCCAAACTTTCGTCATATTCACTTTCGATCAGCGTATCAGGTGGTGCGAGGCTGTATCTTGTGGGAGCGCAGGAGAACTGTGATTAAGCCTTCCGGGTTTATTTGACTTTAAAATGATGTTGCTTGTACTCAAGTCATGTCTGTATGCTTGTGCACGCATCTCTCGTTGATGGTTTGGGGCGTACATGTGTCTTCTTGACCACAGTAGGAATAAAATCTTCATTTTCCATTTAGGATTACAACTCCTTTTGTGTTTAACTGATCATTCTTCTCGATCTTATGTATTTTCTCCAGAGGGTGGACAAGCCTCATTTGGGTAGGGGCAGCCTGGTTCTGTGAGTCTGGATCTGGGGTCCACACAGAGAACAGGCTCTATAAATCCTTAGACCACCAAGACGTCTGACCTACAGTTCACAGCACAAAACCCCAAATAACAGGACCTGGTATTGTTCTTCTAAATTATTCACAAAGCACGTGTAGTTTGCCTTTCTCTTTAGAATGCAAAGACTCTTGGGAGTTGTTTTCTCTCTCCTGTTGAGGATCTCAGCATCTTCTCTATGGGGTAACATCCAAACATTATTGTTGGCTGTGTATTTTGTCCCTTACCATGTAGGCTTTGAGCTCCAACATTTTTAAAGAATCAGTAGATCCCGTGCCATCCCTAAATCCCAATCAAATAGAAATCTCCCACATTTAAAAAGTACTTAAATGGTAGATGAATTAACTAATACATTGTTAAAGAATATTCACTGCATACTGTCTGTGACAGCAAAAAAAATATTTTGAAGTCCCACTGTAGGAATGGATTAAATAAACTAGAGCACATCTGTGGCAGGAAGTAGTAGATGGCCATTAAAAGTCACATTTAAGGAAATGCTTAATAACATGGGAGAAAGGCTAATGGTTTATAAGGGAAATAGTGTGAGCTGTATGTGATCTGCTGCAAGTGTGGTAAAAACGTATGCATGTGCACAGAGACAAAGATGAGGAACTATGAAGAAGTGGAAGTGGTGACATTGTAGGTGTTTTTTTTCCTTTATAGTTTTCTGCATTTTCCAAATTTTTCACAAGAACAAAATGGTGCTTTTAAGATAGGAGCATTCACATATGTGTGTATTGGATCCATACATTACCAGCCTTCCATTTTAAACAACTGCTTTTACTTCAACATCAGGTAGGATCATTCAACCTTTAGGGGAAAGTACAGTAACACCTTGGTTGGTGAGCAGAATTTGTTCTGGAAACATGCTTGAAATCCAAAGCACCTGTACGTCAAAGTGAATTTTAAGAACCTTTGGTTCAGTTGTGATCCGTGACGTTCAGAGGCACATACTACTCGTACCGCAAGACACTGTTCATTTATCAAGTTAAAACTTACTAGAAATGTTTGCTTGTCTTGCAGAACACTCGCAGAATAAGTTACTCACAAGCCAAGGTTTTACGTACATTTGGTCTCCAAAATAGAAAACTTTGTTTCAGATCTTGATCTTGGAATTAGCTATAGAGGGACCCCTGTCCACGTCAGACCATTTTACATGGAGCTGAAACTTCGGTCTCCTTTGCCTATACTTCTGTAACCTGGCCTGGGCCAAGAAGGTGTTTCCACTTCTCTAAACCCAACCCATGGCCAAGCAGCTACTAACTCGAGTCATGACAAAGAGGACAGAACTGTATAGTCCCAGCTCTCCCAGGGAGAAATACATCATCGGTTGGCAGTGAGGAGCTTGTTAAGAAAACCTCTCAAGTGTATACTGGAAACAAGCACTGACCATGAAGCCAGCCTCTGCCTGTTTTTGATGGTGGCTGCCTTTCGTCCTTCCTGGGGGCTTTGCGAGGGCCAGGAGGCGAGTGTGGTACAGGGCTTCTTCCAGGCCTCAGTCCCTTCCAAGGGTACAAGGGCGGGGATGTGTGTGTATTATTATTATTTTAAATGTTTATTTTTGAGAGAGAATGTGTGATCTAGGAAGGGGCAGAAAGAGAAGGGGATAGAAGATCTGAAGCAGGCTCTGGGCTGACAGCAGAGAGCCCAGTGTGGGGCCTGAACTCACAAACCAGGAGATCATGACCTGAGCTGAGGTTGGATGCTCGACCGAGTCACATGGGTGCCCCGGTGTGGTTTTTTTTTTTTAGATGGAGTTATGGATTTTATGGCAGTGGCAGGACACGTGGTTAATTCATAGCACAAAACGTGGTAAGGCAGCCGTACGGGGGCAGGAGGGTGTGGAGACAGAAGCAGAGGCAGAGGGAGGGGAAGGAAGCATCAGCAGGTGAAAAGCAATAACACCACAGGAGCTATAATTTGAGGAAAAGGCCAAGTTCTGGATGTCAGCATTCAGTATGTGAGGAGAGTTCTATATTACAGAGTAAAGGAAATTTTAGTCATGACAAGTCCACCTTCTTGATTTCAAACATCGATGGAGCAAGGGTGACCTGAGTCACCCAGAGATGTGGGTTCATATCTCTCTGGAGGAAGACAAAGTGGCTATTGGTTTTCCAGTTGAGCTTTCTAGGGGCGCTCAAGCTCCCACGTACCTACATATACTACCTCATTCTTGTCAGATTCTCCTCTCCGTGGAGCCAATCCTTCCGGAAAGGTCTCATCTCCAGAGAGTTGCTGGAAACATGCAAATAAATTACCTCAAGCCCACTGTGCCCACGGTGATACTAACTTGATGGCAGAGAATAAGCCCCGATGGAATGAAACAGAAGACAAGCAAGTTTTGATAAGCGCAGGGCACAATGACAGGGGCTGAACTCCATCTGGGCTAAACCGCGTCTACATGACTCACTGATGGGTCTCCAGGACCCAGGCCGCACCTGGCACGTGGAAGGCTGGGGTAATCATAACGCCTAACACATACCAGTGATGTCAACACCGTTAAGCAATGCTCGCAATAACCCTGACAAGGCAGCTGTGATTATTACTTGTTGCCCTCACAGAGCCTGTGGAATGGTGTGTAGGAAGAGCAAGTCCTTTCTGTCTTGTCGATTCCTCTTCCGGTTGCAGGTTGGGATCCCCAAGAGCAGGCAGCAGGTTGTTAAGGGAGGAAAGGATGGAGCTGAGGTCAGGTCTTTGCCTTTTAAGAATACAGGCCCATTTTCCTGTGGGGCTTTTCTCTTTCTTTCCTGCCTTATTTAGTACATCAGTATATATTCTTATCTCTCAGGCTTGCCTGCTTCAAGGATGAAAGCCACGTTTCAAAACCAGGCAGAGGACCCAGCACATGGTGGAGCTTCCACCGAAGACATCATTAAAATGCACGGTGAACAGTGGCTTTCTGCTGTGCTGTGCTAAACTTGAACAACGTTCTTCACACAGTATCTCTTCTATACACTCCTAACATCTTTACTCTGACAGATTTAGAGACAAATCTGAGGATTTACTTTCTTACAGAGGCAGCATGAAAAACTGAAAAGCCTTTTTCTCCTTTGTGTTTTTGTTTTATTGTCGGGTGGGAAGAGTGTTGTACTTGACAGTGGTAACCTTCGCTATCATGAATTAAGCCTCTTTATGGGTTGCAAATGATTTCTCTGACCCCAGTGTGTGAGCCTGGGGTGTGCGACCAGAAGATTGTGGTATCGCAGCTTTCGTACGGCAGAAACGAGGACAGGAGGAGTAGAAATTCATGGAAAACTTTTAGACAAAATTGTTTCTACACTGCAGGCTTCAGTTGCCACTTTGATTCCTCCTTATTCCTACATTTTTTTTTTAAATAATTGTAATTGCATTATTTTTGTTAATGTTTATTTTTGAGAGAGAGAGAGAGAGAGACAGGGAGAGAATGAGTAGGGGAGGGGCAGAGAAAGAGAGAGACACACAGAATCTGAAGCAGGCTCCAGGCTGAGCTGTCAGCTCAGAGCCTGATGCGGGGCTCAAACTCAGCAACCGTGAGATCCTGACCTGAGCCAAAGTTAGATGTCTAACTGACTGAGCCACCCAGTTGCCCCTATTCCTATACATCGCTCATCCTCTCCCTTCCCCTCCATTTTCTTCCATTTTTTCACCAAATGTCCACACGTAAGGGTCACGGTTGGGGATAGNCAGAGAGAGAATGAGTAGGGGAGGGGCAGAGAAAGAGAGAGACACACAGAATCTGAAGCAGGCTCCAGGCTGAGCTGTCAGCTCAGAGCCTGATGCGGGGCTCAAACTCAGCAACCGTGAGATCCTGACCTGAGCCAAAGTTAGATGTCTAACTGACTGAGCCACCCAGTTGCCCCTATTCCTATACATCGCTCACCCTCTCCCTTCCCCTCCATTTTCTTCCATTTTTTCACCAAATGTCCACACGTAAGGGTCACGGTTGGGGATAGCTTTGGGAGGAAGGTCATCAAAAATGATGCAAGATAAGGATAGATTTTTCTTTTTCTTTTAGATTTCGGTACCTGTTATGCATTAATTACCAGGGACCAGGCTAGGTATTCAGAAGTCCTGGGGATTAGGAGATAGCTCAGAGACAGAGACAAAAAGAAAATGTATGGTTTGCTTTTGAGGAAAGGAAACTGGGTCTGGAATAACTGAAATCTCTAAATGAACCAAGATAAAGGCAAGTTTTAAACGTGGGCACACTTAAAAGGTTGGACTTCCCAACTGTCATTAATATATCCATTTCCAAACACAAGGAAAACCCTATTTAAAATCAGTAAGTGCAGTATCTTAGAGAGCAAGGCCTTTGCAGGTGATCTCAGTTTCTGGCTCTAATGGGTTTAAATGAGAGCTCAGAGAACTTTCCTCCTGAGTACAAGCTTACAGATTTTCAGATGGGGACCAGGGTGGGCTTTGTAAGAGTGCCTCTGTTTGGGGACCTCAGGAATAGCAGACATAGTGTTGATCAGAGACTGCCGTTGCTCAGTTAAAGACAAAAACAACAGACCATCTCTTAAGTGTGGTTAACATCCTATAAGCTGGACAACTCTTGGACTAAGGCAAGAGGGTTAGAAAGCTGCAAGATTAGACACTTCGTATGGGTCCCTTCAGGACCACTGATGGATACCACAAGTGTATATCTGTCACACTACGTTCTAAATGCTAAACAACTCTGCAAGTCTGAAGCTCCCTGCCAGACTCCATGACACTCCTATTAATATACAGTGTCCCCCAGAAACAAATATGAAAGACGCAGAACAAGATTTATGGACATGTTAATTATAGCATTATTTATAATAGTAAAAAAAATGGGAAGTTAAATGCCTAACACATAGGTCTGTGGTTCAATTATCTCCTATCTACATTACACAGCCATTAAGAATCAGGTCTTTGAGGACCATTTGGTGACAAGAAAAATATGATATACTGAGAATTCAAAATTGTACAAAACTGAAGACAGTATGATAATATTTATTTATGGGTTTTTCCCTCTGGTCATATATATGCATATGATGGGAAAGAACTAAAATAAAATATTAATAGTGGTTATCTCTGAGTAATGAGATGCTAAGTTATTTTTCTTCACCTCTGTATTTTTTTCTGTAATTTTCCAGTTTCACACAGACTACTTCTTTTATAATATATTGTTTTAAGAAAGCAATGGTCAACTCTCATAAGAATATCCAGCTAAGCCTGCACCAGCCCTGTATATAATTATTATTAATAAATAATATGTAAAGTTCCTAGCCATGTGAATAATTATAGTGAAAAAAAATCTGTTATGTCTTAGTAACCTCTGGGCGAGAGGCCTTAAACCTCGTGATCTGCATTAAAATTCATCCCATTAAATTCTGCCTTCTATATTAAATACGACTTATGTGGTTAGGTGAAGAGAGGGAATTGATACTTGTTGATACTCTCAGCCAGGTGTTTATGCAGCTGATTTCCCTCAGTACCCTTATGGATGAGGAAGGTGAAGGTCAAATGACTTGCCCTGGTCACGTGGCTATTTAGGGATCAAAATGGACCCAGACCTTCCCAATCTGGTTTGAAAGCCTTGATGCCTTCTACCACCAGAAAGCTGATGGAAACTTGAGAGGAGACACAGACTTCATTTCAGACTTTAAAAATACCTTCACCAGATACTGTACAAGAGCTTCTAATGTGTGGCCCAAATAACCAATAACTAATTTTTTTTTCATTCACATAACCCAGCAAAGGTAGTACAGAACTGCCTAAAGGAGACAACATTACAGACAGAAAAGAGCAAGACCCATGAATTATCCACCTGCTAGGAACCCCCTGAAAGAACAGGCAGTGATCATGAAAACTAGCCCAATCTTTGGCCCAGTGTGGGGGGACTTGCAGCTGCTGCTGGGCTCCATCATTCCACAGGCTTCTCACACCCTTGGTCATGGTGCTGCTCCTCCCTCCTACTTGGTTTCAGTCCTGTCTCTCAATAGTCATTGCTTCTATTGACAGAAGAGCCTACATCCTGGCTTCTAGAGAGGTCTCTTTCAAAGCTAAAACCTTTCTTCTAGTAAGGACGAAAGACTTCAAAGATGATCTTTCACTTTTATCATTGAATAATGAATGCCTTTTGACATTTCTCAAAATGAGAGGGACTAGATATTGTGTGAGGCCTATCTTCACATGCATCATCAATTTAATTTGACCAACAGATGAGCTTATAATTGTAACAACATCCCACTCAGAACCTCACAATTACAAAGTGCTTCCACATACATTATCTCATTGGCTTCTCACCATAAGCCTTACAGAAGGAAAGGTAGGGAATATCATTCCCCATTTTGTAGGCCAGGAATTAAGGCATTCTGCCACTTTGCCTTGTTGGATTTGATGGCGGCTTTCCTTGGGAGGCACAGAGGGACTGACTCTGAGGGAGGAGCATGTGAAGGTTCTGGTTGAGAGTGTGGCAGGCAGCAGTGTGTCCCAGGAGGGCAGGACTCTGGAAAAAGGCACCAGGGTAAGGCTGGGGTTTATGAAATACTGGAGAGGGAAGAGGAACTACTCAGGTGGCCACATTGCCTGTGGAGAGCCCTGTATGCATGGCTTCCTCGTCTGCTTCCTCAATCCTCTCCATTCTCCAAAGCTAACCCCAATCCCACCGATCCAGGGAGCTATTCTCAGTTACCCACCACCAAGAAACCACCGTAATAACATCTCAAGGTTTTCACATGCCTCAGCTCATTACAACATCATGACACGTTTCTGAGGTAGGCAGTGCCATCCGTTTTACAAATAGGGAAGTGAAGCTCAGAAGGGCTAACTTGTCCCCAGCTGAGACAGTGAATAGGCAGCAAGGTCCATATTTCAAACTAGACCATATCACAGCTGCCTCCCCTTCCAGTACGCTTCTCACATCCCGTAGATCACCCGTGTGTTCCCTCATCCCTCAACCCAGTTACAAGTTCTTTGAGGGCAGACAGCAAGCCTTCTATTTCCTCTGTAGCCACCCCCTCCGCCAGCACGTAGCAGAGTTCTGGGTACACGGTAGGCTCTCCATAAACGTCATATGTTAAATATCTGTTTTGTAGAAACAGTAGTTATTAAAGAGCAATTTTTTTTTGTACTTTGGATGTCAGGCTTTCCATGGTATATAATTAAAACAAGAGTGAACATGAAGTGTATAATTTCTCCCAGCTCTAGCTTAATCAGGCATTCATTACCATGTCTGATTCTGTGTTATGTGAAAAGAACTGCTTAATAAGCATTTTCTGTGATGACGATAATCAAATACGTACAGATATCAGAGAGGTTTTTAAAGAGACAAAAACACAACCATTAAACAGTGGGAGAGACAATGATCTACATAGCATAATATTCCACCCGAGACTAAAGAACTTCCAAGGCAAAGCGAGCCCTTGACTAATTTTGGGCAACGGGATATGCAGGGAACCCTAAGAGAGGAAGTCCATGCTAACTGGGATCCTGCACCATTATTCTTGTATCAAGAAGATGGATGCGCCATGCTCCCGATCTGGGTCAGAAACAAGAGAGGCATCACTTTCAAGGGCTTTTCTGAGAGACGGGGTTTGCTCTGAAACCTTTCCAGCATAGCAATCATTTCATTACCATCTTCAGTGACAAGGAAACTTAATAAGCATGCAATATGCAACTTATTACCCCTGTTTGGTCTCATTCCATGTGCCCTCCCAACACGTCAATAGTGTATAGCTTTGAAAATACAAAGGACTCAAATTCACGGAGATGAGAATTTTCATGGTAGAGATTAGCTCAAATACCTCTAAATTGACATTTGGTAATCTAAGCTGATGACAGTGTGTCTGTCTACCATATTTTATTGCCAAACCATTCAGAGTAATCTTATACACCACTGAGAGGCAGGATTTCTGATCTCCTTTGTGTTATAAATCAAGTGCCACGTATCTGTGGGCATTCAACCAACATCAAGCAACAAGAGTAAATACCGGGTTAGTGGTACCTACATTTGTGTCCTCATGGCTGTGGCCATTGGTCTCGACCAATTCCTTGGTACCTTTTAACTGCAAATTTCAAGAAGAAACAAAACAGAACAAAAACCCCAAATGAGTAAGCAAGCATCTCTGTTAAGTAAATATCATCCTGTTAACTCTGAATTATCTTAGGTTGCACTTTATAAAACTTCCCAGAAAAGAAAAAACAAACAAACGGAGCACATAATTTTAATGAGTCTTATTGAAATTAGTTTGAGACCAATATTTTAGAAAACTTGATGGCTGGCAAAAAATGGGTCTTGGTCATTATTTTTTAAATAATAAGATTAGAAAGCAGTTCCATAGGCATAAAATATATAAAATTGGTTCTTAAGAATAATAAATGATTTCATTTCCTAGTTGTATTGCTGTTAATTTAAACCCTGCAGTGCTTGCAAGTTGCCACCAGCTAACTGATGTTAGACTAATGATTACTGGTGAATGATGGATTTCCAGTTGGTCTAACATAGCGCAGCGCTACCGTACCTGTCCTCCTTGAGAACATATTTGAATGACTGGCACTTTTTTTTTTTTGGAGGCCTAAACAGAAAGATGATTTTCTTTTTTTTTTTTTCTTTTGCAAAGGAAGAATTGAGAAGACATTTCCTTGGTCACTGAGGCATTAGAAGAAAAGCTATTGCTCAAATGAGATTTTTATCAGTGAACATTTGAAAACACTACTCTCTCTCAGAAGGCTTAGGAATAATCAGTTATCTGGAGATTTCTGGAAACCTTTAATTGGCATTTTATCCTCGTCTGGCTCAAAGCAGACATTTGGAAGCAGAGAGCAAGGGCAAAGGGGAGGTGGGCCTCACAGCTGTTTGCCAGCACTTCTTCCTGGCTTGTTAATGCTTAGGAAGCAGCATCTTCTGTATCATCCTTTTTTATGCCTAAAATAAAATGGTGGGAAATAAATCCTTC
Source organism: Crocuta crocuta (assembly GCF_008692635.1). NCBI lineage: Eukaryota > Metazoa > Chordata > Mammalia > Carnivora > Hyaenidae > Crocuta > Crocuta crocuta. The sequence continues at coordinate 398,422 of NW_027532407.1, forward strand.
AGGTTTGAAAGAAAAGACATACGTGTACACCCGCAATGTGTCTGATCCACATGCTGGTTCTTTCTGGTTATTTGTACATATTAAAACCAAAGCTTCTTTGGTGTGTGTGTGTGTGTGTGTGTGTGTGTGTGTGTTTTAAGGCAATGTCAAACCCTCAGCAAGAAAGCCATACGCTGTCAGGGCCAAGAGAGGGCTTTGCGAAAGGAAGGAAACCTGAGCCTGGGGCAGCTGACTACAGACCAGAGGCTCTTCGGCTCGTTTCTGCATCACTCCCATTTAGGAAAAAAAATTCCACCCGCTGGTCTTCGGGGCTACATCATGGGCGTTTCTGTACATGACACATACAGTGTGTCACAGATAGGAGATGAAAAAGGGGACCAGTGCCGTAGCAAGGCCATCCTTTATCAGAGGGCACAGAAGGACTGAACAAAACCCTCCGTGTTTTCCTGTCCGAAGGTGTCCTCATTGCAGGAGCTCCTCACCTTCTCTCTCTCTCATCGACCCTCTCGCTCACCTTAGGACCTGCGGCTCGTGCCTCCATCAGGTAGAGCGGGCTTAGCTCTGAAAGCTTTGTTCTTGTGCGGCAGAAGGCAAGGGCCCGCTCCACCTTTCCATGTTTCCCAGCACAAACATGCCATGGCTCTCCTCCCTTTTATGCAGATTGCGACGTGCAGTCCCATGCATGGCCTCCCATCTTTCAGCGCTCCCTGTCTGCAGGTTCTGTTCCCTCCCCTGCTCTCTTCTGCCAGACCGGCCCCAGCCCACCTCTTCCTCCTGCGGCGGTGGGCTTGCCACTGCTGTGCCCTCACCGGCCTCTCCCTGCCCTCCTGGCCTCGGGCTACTCCCTTCCTGCAGGTGGAGCAGAGGCGCATCTTGTCTGAGGCTACCTGGGCTTGTGAGCAAGCTCTGGATGGCAGACTCTGCCACCTTGGTACAGGAGATGAGGGGCGGGAGCCAGGGGGCCCGAGGGGGCCTAGAGAAGCTGTGTCCTAGCAACCAAGGGGAGCCGGGAACCTTCTGGGGAGCCCAGGGAATAACGCTGCCTTCCGTGGATGGGGTGGGGTGGGGCCTAATGATGGTAAGGGCCTTGCCTCACAACGTATTCTTTCTTTTTAGGATTCCCATCAAGTGGCATCGCTTTACATAGCAAAATACCAAGTCTTCAGAGAAAGGTGTATCTTCTCATCCCCCGTCCCCCGCCATGTATGTGTGTGTGTGTGTGTGTGTGTGTGACAGCAACTCTAGGCCCATGCAGTCATACTGTCCAGGAGTGATGCTATTTGTTTAGGCCGTGTGTGTGCAGGCACTGAAGATGTGTCTACACACGTGGTTACTCCACATGAGGCCAAAGAAAGCCTTTCAGGGCAATGCTCTTGGAAGTACAGAGGGCGTTTACGAGTGAGTGTCTGCGGCGTGTGGGCGGCTGCCAGGAGATGGAAGGAACATGCCCACCGTGTGCTCCCAACCGCAAGGATGACAGGGCCACCTGGCTCGGGGATCTCAGGACAACAGCCTGCTGGTGGCCATGCCAGCCAAGTACATGTAGCTGCGGTGTGTCACTGGCCTGCTCAGACACATGGCCTTCTGATGCCTTTGTTTGAAAAGGGCCGTGCCTTTTAAATTAGCACAGCAGACCAAAACAGGGTTCCTTCCCAGTCACAGGCCCTAGTGCTCTATTGACTTTGGGTGTTCTGCATCTTCGTCCTGTTCCCCATCGAAGTAATAGAGATGGAAGTATGAGGTTTCGCCACTGCCTGTGCGTGCACATCTCGCTCTCTAAAAGTGCATGCGACAGCAAGAATATATGAGTGCTTTCTGCAAAACTCACAATCTGGTTATCGTGACTGGGGTTTAGACTTTGAGTCTAACAGAGGCATGCCCTGGAGGTATTGCGGGTTTGACTCCAGACCACCACCATCAAGTGGGTCAACTGACTTTTTTTTTTAGGTTTTCCAGTGAATAAAAGTTAGACAAGAATATAGTGAAAACCTATTAGGTTGGCAATAGCATTATGTCTAAAGAGACCATGTACATGCAGGGTCTGAGTCATGTGGAGAAAGGACAAATCCGCCCCTCCCATCCCAGCAAATCGAGGAGGGGGGCTCTGAACAAAACGACAAGGCTCAGAGCTGTCTGATCAGGAGCAAACATGGACCAAATTCGGCACCACAATGCTGGGTGTCTCTTCATAATGTGGGGGAGGAAAGCCCGGTGACTTGAGGTCTCCTGGATGGTAGGTCACTGCGAATTTTGTCAGTAGTTTTCAGTTCAGTCTAACTTCTCCAAAATCATACAATAGATTCAGCCTCAGTCTGCATTATTTTATCTGCACTAATCCTATACTCATTAGTTTTCTAAAGTATTTTCCTTCAAAGCTATCAAGGCCTATGAAGTAGCCAACATCTTCACTTTCCCCTCACAAATCTCTTATACTTTTAGGGGAAAGTAACGCAAACTACATTTTCCTGCCCCGGAACCACAGAAAACTAAAAATCACTTGTAAAGTGACTGAGTCATGGTTGACTATATTCTCCCAACTTCACTTTTTTTAGATGTAACACTTTCAAAGTTATTTATACTATACAAATAACCTTCTCATAAACCACTGTGGGTGTGAAATGTAAAACAAGCTAAATTTGATCACCCCAAAGGGTTGGGGTTACGCTATGGGATTCTTTTCCTCCCAATTACCATTCATTACATTGCTGGCAGCAAGGAAGGCCAGAAGTAGGAAAGCATTTCAAGAGCTCTCCCGTGTAGGTACTGGGCTTAGATTTCACTCAGATTTCACTCTGCTGCCGAGCAATCCATCCATCTTACCCTGCTGTAAGACAATACTTTCAAATCCACTTATCAATGTCAGGCCACACTTCAGTATCAAAGCAAGCCAGGATGAAACGATCAGATTTACAAACTTCATAGAAAAGGTTTGTTGCTCACTGTGGTTAGATAAGTGCCCTGATGCACAAACGGGGAAGACTTTTTTATTTTAATGTCCCTGTGCATCAGTGTTCTTATTCAGATGTCTGCATGAGTGCCATGGGTTATACTAACCACATCCTCCTCACTATTACCCTTCAGAGGAAACTAGCCGCTTGCTTTGAGATATATCTGCACCTCCAGTAGTTTAAAAGTTTATCAAAATTCATTTGTCTTTGGGAATAAACTTTCGCACACCGCCGGCAGGCTCGGGTGGCCTCACCAGGTGCAGGGGTGAGCACAGGTTATAGATTCCACGTAACGAAGCTACCAGGAGGTCTGACAGGTTGCAGGCTGGCTGTCCTACAGACTGACTTTGGGAACGTCTGCACAGGTGTCCAGCACGAGTGACGTGTGTGTCCGTGTTTGAACCGACGCACGAAGCAGAGCAGTTGTGTTCACTTACTTGTTCCTGGAGGACTTTAAGTAATGCTTGTGTGTGTGACTGCTCTTCCTTTGCTTGTTCCAGTTCTGACTTCTTGTTGTTTAACTCCTCCTGGATGGTCAGCAATTGCTGTGAAATAAGAATACTTACAGTAAATATGAGTGATGGCCAGGCGATTGCAAGATATTAAAAATATCTATTCAAAAACATAAGATTTTTTATAGGTCTTAAAGGCTTCATCCAGACTTCAGCTAACTTTTTCGCTTTTAAAGTTTATTTATTTTGAGAGGGGATCGCTTCTCGGCCTTTTGGCTAAGATCAAGTGTAGTATTTTGAGAGGGAGAGGGAGAGAGAGGGAGGGAGGGAGAGAGAGAGAGAGAGCGAGCCAGCATGGGAGGGCCAGAGATAAAGGGAGAGAGAGAGAATCCCAAGCAGGCTCTGCACTGTCAGAGCAGAGCCCAACATGGGCTCAAACTCACAAACTCGGAGATCAGGACATGAGCCCAAACCAAGAGTCAGGGCTTAAGCGACTGAGCTAGCCAGGCACTCCCTTCAGTTAACTTTTGTGTGACCACCCCCCCTCCACCATTTAGTGTAACGAGAATTGCAGGTTTTGACACATTAGGCTGTTTGTGATATTGCTACACGATAAAACAAATCTGTTCTAGGTATTTGTAAAGGCACCATCATATTCCTTTGACCAAACATGTATTTGTCAAAATGTAGAGAACAGTGTTAATAGACAACATGCTTTGATAGATGAAGAAATTAATAAAAAATCTTGATATAATTCATCGACTGGTCCACCGTTACTTCATTTTACAGAAGACAGGAAAACAGGCTTCACAGTGGCTCCATGGAGCCTCTACTTCACCAAGTGGTTGGGGCCACAAAAGATCCTTTTACTTTCTCTGTTATGACGGTGATGTTTTATTAGATCAGCAGGACCGAAGTCCAAACTGCAATCAATATATCAGCTGAGAAAACTGCTGATATAAGCTGTCAAAACACTAAGCTATGGCCTACACTGCTATTTTTAAGCAGGGCCACTGAAGGGAGTTTTGTAAGCCTTGCCTTGAGCCTTCCTTGCCCTGTCAACTGTAACTCATGCTGAGGCTTACCTTGTCTGCCAAAAGCGCGGTGTGGCCCGGCACTAATTCTTTGGAACAGGGTTGTATGTGACTATAGACTTGGGCTGCGAAATGCATTCAAGAGCTTCAAAACAGGCCGTAGAAATAGCTGTGTCTACTTAAAGCTTCCTAACAGCAAAGGACTAGTTTGAAAAGACAGAAGAGCATTTCTTCTGCTACCGAACATAACAAATGCCACACTAATGATCAAAAATGTTAGTGCATTCCTGCCACGAAGGTAGCTGTCTCCAATGTCAAGGCTGCTTCTTTGGGGCTTTGACAAGCTGGCTGGGAGGCTGCCTGGCCCGCTCTTAACTATCAAGGACTGAATAAACACTGGCAGTGGATTTCTGATGCTTAAACCCACCAACTGGAAGGATTAAATTAAACCTTTAAAACCTAGTTTTGGGGTATGTTGGGGGGTGGGAAGCTCTCAGAAAAACACACTATGCTTTCTCTTGGGCTGGCTTGCTCTGTTCCCTTCTCTGGCACTGGATGTAAATTTAGGAACCGGCTTTGGTGCCCCCTAGCATAAGCGGCGATTTCCTTACAGTATTCTAACAACCCTGTTTCATCACCTGCCTGCATCATAATCACACGGGAGGTAGTACACACATCCCACACTGGCTCCCTTCGCACCCTGTGTGATGTAACTGTGCATCACCTGATTGAAGAACAGAAACCAGGGAGCCCACATGGTACCTTGGCATCATGACAAGTACCTAAAATGACTGCTTCCAAACATTGGGGAGTGACTGTTCCTTCACCGTCATTCGCTACGGGCCCCAGAACAGCTCCCGGGGGACCTGGTGTTAGATGATGCCCAGTGAATTTTTACGTATTAGACAAGCTTCAGATCCGATCCTTGAACCTCCTTTAAAATTGAGCCAAAGGAAGGACAGGAAATTGCCGTCAAGAGTAGGTAGCTCATGTTTGTTCACTGCCACAGTGAGTTTGTTCACTTGAGGCAGCAACATTTAGAAATAACTCATGTTCAGGGCAAGGGTTAGTGATGGTGCATCTGTTCTAGGGAAACCATGCAGCGGTGGAAAATGAAGTTGCACAAAGTCCTTGGACAACACGGAAGCAGCTCACAATACACTGTTCTCCCAACAGAGACCTCAGCTCACCCACAGGTTTCAGTAAGTTTTGCAACATGTTCATGTTCATAGAGAAGGATCTGGAGACTTCGGGTGAGTGGATTTAAGGATTTTTAGGTCAGTTTTGATCCACATGTCTACAACCCTTCTTTATTCTATTCTCTCTCTCTCTCTCTCTCTCTCTCTCACACACACACACACACACACACACACACACACACACACACACACACCTTCCCTTGACCTCATTTTCCACTTAAGCTTCCATCTTATTCCATTCCTCTTTGGAATCACACTTTTTATTACTTTTTTATTTTATCTTATCTATTTTATTTTTAAAAAGTTTTATTATTGGGGTGCCCAGGTGGCTGGCTCAATCAGTTGAGCATTGGACTCTTGATTTAGGCTCAGGTCATAATCCCTGGGTCATGGGATTGAGTTGGGCTCTGCCCTCAGCATGGAGCCTATTTAAGATTCTCTCTCTGTCTCTCTGCCTTCTGTCTGTCTCTCTCCCTCCCTCCCTCCATCTGCCCTTTCCCTGCTCACATGCACTCTTTCTCTAAAATAAATAATAAAAATAAATAAAAATAAAAATCTTTAATTATAAGTATAGTTGACATATAATGGTATATTAGTTTTAAGTATACAACATAGCGACCTGACAAATGTACGCATTGCTCAGTGCTGACCACAGGAAGTGTGGTCACTATCACCACACAATTACTACACCATTATTGACTATATTCTCTATGCTGTACTTTTCATCTCTGTAGACTCACACTTTTAAAAAGAAAATGCCTTCTCTCTCATCCCCCTTTCCTTTCATATGAAGGCAATCACTTTCGATGCTTTCTCTCTTTATTTGAATGTGTTGTTCTAAAATAAACATCATTGTTTTTTGAGTAGGCATTTTTATGCGATATTGCCGTATTTCTTGTTATTTATGTTTTTACTGAGGATTATTTTTTAAAGATCCATTCGTGTGAATATGTGTAGATCTAATCTGTTGCTCCTGATGGCTGTATAACAATCTACAAGGTACATCCACCCAATTATACCTAATCTACTCTCCCAGAGAAAGGCACCCAGAGGGTCTCTAGTTCTCCTCACTCTGTACAAGGCTGCATGTGAGTGCAGGGGACCTTACGGGCTTGCAGCAGAATTCCCTGGCGCGCACACCCAGCAGGGGAACCCCGCTTCCCAGGGCGTGCCTCAGATGTCAACTCGCCAAAGCTGCTGGGCTGAATGTGTGTCCCAGTCCGCCCACCCACAGTCATGCTAACACTTAGCATCATCCACCCAGCTTTCTACTGTTTGTCAGACAATTCTAATCGTTGTCTAATCATATAAAGATTATTCATTAGAAAATGTTTGGGTACTTTCTCTAAACTCCTTGTGATTTTAAACGTCTCATCAGATGCTCACTAGCTGCTGAACTTTTCATTTATACTTCAAGGGTAGTGGGTCTTAATATGGGTAACTTTTCAAAACAAGACTGATTCCTGGGCCCTCAGGAAGACCAATTAACTCAGAATATCTAGGCAGTGATATTTAAAAAACAAACAAACAAAAAACAAGTGCCCGAACAGATAATTCTAATGTGTAAATGTGATAAAAGCCACGGTTTCCTTTAATGCTCATTTAAAGCTCATTTCACTCCACTGTGACTCCCACCTACAGCACCCACTCAAACTCTCCTCACTGAAGTCATCGGAGCCTTTCCACTTGCCGACTAGCATGCGAGCTTCTTTTCTTCTTGCTCCGTGCCTTCTCTGGGTGCTCTGTTCGTCCCCATGGCCTCAACTCCACATACAAGGGTGGCTTCACAGCCTCTGCCTCATCCCTAAAACCCTCAACCACAGCCCCCCCCCCCCCAACATTTTTTCATCACCCTGGTACCCTCCCCACCCAGTCCTCTGCCTTTTCTCCCTTGCATCCGCACTGTCATAGTTAAGGCAGCCCCTCTCCTCTCCTCTGGATCTGCTTGTCCCCCGTCATTCATCCTATACTCCTCACAGAAATGACCATCTAAAAATGAGAACTAGAAGAGTAATACTAAAACTTGTATGTAACCACAAGAGACCTCAAAAATCCATAGCTATCTTGAGAAAGAAGAACAAAGCTGGAGGTATTACAATCCTAGATTTCAAGATATATTACGAAGCCATAGTAATCAAAACAGAATGGTACTGGCACAGAAGAATAGACAAACAGATCAATGGAATAGAACAGAGAGCCCAGAAATAAACCCGTGCATATATGGTCAGTTAATCTACAACAAAGGAGGCAAGAATATGCAATGGGAAAAGACAGTCTTTTCAATAAATCGTGTTGGGAACCCTGGACAGCTACGTGCAAAAGAATGAAACTGGACCACTTTCTTACACCATGCACAAAAATAAACCCAAAATGAACTAAAGACCTAAATGTGAGACTTGAAACCATAAAACTCCTAGAAGAAAAGGTAGGCAGTAATTTCTGTGACATCAGCCATAGCAACATTTTGCTAGATAGGTTTCCTAAGGCAAGACAAACAAAAGCAAAAATAAACTATTGGGACTAAAACAAAATAAAGAACTTCTGTACAGTGAAGGAGACCATCAACAAAATAAAGAAGCAATCTACTGAACGGGAGAAGATGTCTGCAAATAACATATCTGATAAAGGGTTAATATCCTAAGTATATAAAGAACTTGTACAATTTAACACCAAAAAATGCTGTGTGCCTGAAACTAATGTAACATTGTGTGTCAACTATACTTCAATAATAATAATTAAAAAATACTTTTGGTTCCCCAAACTCTACTGGATAAAATCCAAACCCCTGATCTCATCCTTTCCTGGATGTGTGAGGTCCTTTCATGACTCTGTGACAAGATCATTACCCAGAATTCTTCCTGACAGGCTCCTATTCATATTTAGGCCAACTTAAAGAATGTTTTTCAATGAGCACCACCCATATGAGGGCTTTATACAATAGCAAACAGCCCCATCCAATAGGAAGACATGAACTCCTCCCTAGGGCACATAGTTTAGCAGTGAAGTGGGGGCTCGATTAAATTCCCACTTGCCCATTTGGCCTGGTGCCTTTGTCCAAGGCAGAAGCTACACGACCATATGTAGTATCCTTGGGTTCTTCTGCAGTAAAGACTTCCTTCAATCACCCAAGCAAAGTTAATTGTCCTAACTTCTACACTCCCCAAGCATTTACTATGAAAGATTACCTTTCATAGGTATCTCCGCAATGAGACTATATCTACCAATGGCAGGATCATTAGGTCATCCCTAACACAGTATAGGTGCTGAATGAGTGGGGAGAACAGAAATGAATGAATAAGCTTACTCTGGTTTCCCTACTTCTATGGGATTAAACCAGGATCTAACAAAACAAAAGAAAACAAAACAAAAACGGCACACACATAGACAAAACCCAAAACAACCACAATAATAAAAGCTACCTGAGGATCTATCACTGGGTGATTTATCGCTCTAGACATATGGAGACATATGGATATATGAAACTTTCAGAGGAAAACAGCAGCTCATTTAAGACATTTTGATTCATTCCTCTGGCAGTTCCAGATAGCCTTCTGAATATAACAGGGACTATTTCTTGAAAGGCTAAGGAAATCTACTCAATGAATGTATAATTTTATAACTTCTTCCCCATGTTCCACCAAAAACAGAACACAACCACCACCGGAGGAAAAATACAATCAACACCCCTCAGCTGTTTTCTGAATTCTTCAAGATTAACGTTTTCTTTTGTTTACAAAGCATAAACTCATGAAGCTAATATTTAGGTATTCAGAGCAGTGCTGAGTCACAATCGTTATCCTTCATTTGACTAGATGTCCTATAAAAACAATGAGATAGTCCACAACCAGATAATTTAAGTCAGTCTTTCTGGTTCTTTTTCACTTGAAATTTATGCGGCTGTATCATATTCTTTCTAGTTGGGATGTTTAAGTACTAACGTGCCTCAATTACGGAGGTTCACAGGCAGCTAGAACTTAATCAGAAGAGTCTCTCGGTTGGATTGGCTGACTGCAGCATAATTTTAATTTAACATCGGAGAGTATGACATTAAGCAGATGCACTATTACAATTTTTGGTGGTTACAACTGAGTGTGTTCCAATTAGACAATTATCCATATGCCAATCAAGTGCAAATACTCTGGCAGACAATAACAGGTAAATAAATGCCGTACCTGACACATCTTGGGATTTCCAGGCCACTGATTTAATAGGATCATTTGTAATGCTCTTTGGGGATGCAGACTTCAGTGTGTAATGGGTCTTTCTCTCTGACAAATTCAAAGAGCATTACAAATGTTATTTGGAGCCCCAGAATAAGTGAGGTCACATTTCCATTTTTACAGATGGGCGAGTCACAGGCGCACAAAGGTTAAGTCGTGTATCCAGGGCCACACTGTCTGGGAGAGACCTACCACCGGTATATCTCAATTTTCCTGCTTTAAACCATGGTTCCAACCCTGGCAACCACACTGCACTGTCACTTTACAATGGAAATCAGGACACACCCAACTTGAAATCCCCCCAGCAACGACCTCTGCCTAGACCTTTGCCATTTCCACTTTACAGCAAGCCTTGTGGCAAACGTGCTTTTGTGGATACCTCTGTGACCGCTGCAGTGGATTGAACTTTGCGTTAAACACTATAACTCCTTTTTTGTCCCTTTTCCTTAAATTTTATAATTTTGCTGCCAAGGTAAAGTTTTGGTATGGCCAACAGATTATCTAAGGTTAGATTCATGCATAAAAGTCTGGAAATATTTGAACCCATAGAGGGTCTCAATTTAAATTTAAATGTGTTTTTGCTCCTTTGATTCAGTTTTAATAAATGTTATTCCCTCTCCATAACTTTGCTATAAATTAGATGCCCTACCCAGGGGGATATGCTTTCGAAGCCAGTAAAATATCGCCCAAGTACAAGAAGTCCAGGGACTTCCAGAGGCCATGGTAGAAGTGACTCTGACTGAACGGACCAATCGCAGCAGTCGGTTTAGTAGCCAGGCTACGCAGCAACGCCTGAGAGCATACAGCATCACTATGGTGGTGCCCCTGGCCTCCAACCCCAACCTGATTTCTCTGTACAGTTCAGTCTGCGATCTGAACCTCACCTATGGCCAGCCCTGCCAGACCCTGGTCACCTTGTCCTGCTAGAAGGTGCCTGGATTCATCCATTAATCCTTTCTTCTTGGTGAGATCCTGCTACCCAAACACAGCTTACTGTTCTTCTGCCTCCCCTGGCACCCCAGTACCCTCCACACCCTCCACCTGCTCTCTCTCTTTTTTTTTTTTTTTTTTTCCGAAAGGATATAGAAGTTTATGGAATAAGCCACAAAGGAACGGCAGGCAGGCCAGCAGAGGAGAGGCTGTCTGCCGCCCTCTACCCTCACAGCCCTGTTTTGGTTCTCACGGATTGCAGAGCCACTTGGGAATGTCAGCCTTAAGTCCCGCTGATGAAGCCACCTGGGCCTGCTTTGTATCCATCACGGTGAATCCTGGGCCAATCCCTGTTTGTTCAGGAAAGTCAGAGATGTGGAAAATCAAGTGCGTATTATCATAACGTAAAAGCAAGGCTGTGCCTAAAGGCAAACACATCGAACAGTGTTCCTGACAGAGGAGAGAGAGCTGGCTCAGGGGAAGGACAGTCATTTGCCACCTGGTAGCAACAACTTTCACTTTTCTCCTTGGGGGGGAAAAAAAAAAGATGGAATTGAACCAGCCTGAATTTTCTTGTCACACAAGGTGGTAAGACTACTCAAGATCTATTCTAGTTTAAAATGTCATCTGCTTCCACCTGGGGATGAAACTGCACTTCAATTTACGGCAAGGTACGAGGGTAACCAAGCCTGTGGCCCGTTTTATCAACTGCGGTGCCTTCCTCTCTGCCTCCAGCATGGTGACCCCTGGGGGGGAAACATCTCTGGGAGAGAGCTCCACTGTTCAGATGACTGATAACAGGAACACTGGATCATAGAAATGAAATTGTGCTCCGAGTCTAACATTCTATTACACCAGGCTATACATATTTAATTCCTTGGGTCTTTCCTCATAAATCAATTCCTTCAGGCCCTTAATCTCGTCAATATCTTTTCTGATATTGAATTTTAAATGCCATTCTCATTGCTAGGCAGAAAGGCAATCTCTTGCTCATGATGGGATCAGGCTTCATTTATAGCCCAGAGATGCCTGGAGTGCAGCCCTCTTCCCTGACCTGGCTGTTAAGATCCTAATGTCAGAGCCAAGCAGCCCAAACAGGCCTGACTGAGGCTGCCCTCTGTCAGAGGTCGAGACCATGAACCCCGGGGTCATGACTATCAGTACCCTGGGAGCCTGAGCTGGTTCTGGGAAGCTGGTGAGAAAGCAAGTGTTTTCAAGGGTTTGGGTCCTCAAGGAGGTGCCTGAGACCCCGGGGCATGAAGCACCCTGCTACCCACCCAGGCCAGCGTGCTCTGACGAGGGGGCCTTTCTTGGAACGTGCGAATAAGGGTCTGATGGTAGGACATACACAGTGTGCATACATCTGAGCAAGATCTCACAGGGTGTGGGCGCAGGCTGTGGATTCTCTAAACCAGGGGAAGTGCACAGCCCCCGCCCCCCCCCCAGAAGGCATGGGTGTTTCCAAATTCCCGGGGTCTGGCTCATAACACTGGGCTTTCTCTTACTATAGAGAAAGGGAAAAGTCCACACATTCGTGCGTCTTGCAAAATTTCCAAAGGGAAGCAGTAGTGATAAAGGTTTTAAGACTTCAAGAGTGACCAGGAGGTTGGGAAACACAGGGAAACACGGACATGCAGATTTTGGGGACTAAGTCTGCAGGCAGTGGGGGGAGGGGGAGTGGTATCAAAGGCCAGCCCTGGGAGCCGTCTGCCTCAGTGCAGGAAATAAGCAGGTGCAACTGTACAAAATTTAACAAAAAACCCCAACTAAAGGTCCAGCCATTTATTATCACTGTGTACCAGCAATTCTACACAAAAATCAATGATAAAATACTCCTTTCTCACAAAAACTCCTTTGTTGTTGTCCTAAAATTGCTGCTGTTATTGTTAGGATTTAATATGTATGGAATCTTCAAATGAGCACATTTTCACTACGTGGCCTTTATCCTCTGTGCAGAAGCTAATTTGGAGAATGTCTAGTTTCTTCTCCCACTCCCAACCCTCCCTGCCTTCCCCCCACCTCACCCACGGGACTCGCTTTAGAATCAGTTGAGCTTTAGCTCAGAGCCTGGAGCCTGCTTCGGATTCTGTGTCTCCCTCTCTCTCTGACCCTCCCCTGCTCACACTGTCTCTCTCTCTCTCAGAAATAGATTTAAAAAAAAAAAACAAACATAAAAAAAAGAATCAGTTGAGTTTGCCTTAGACACAGGGTCTCCAATCCCATCAGCACTACAGGCTTTCCGACATGGATACAGATTTGAAATCAACAAAGGTAGCACAGACTATTGCAAAGACTAACAGGTAGAACCTGAGCTACTTCAGTTCACTGTGCCGAATCCATGAAGGCATCTTTATGTTTAAAATTTAAACTGTAAAACACGGTGAGAACCATGAGCGGGATAATTTTTGGTAAGTGCAAACTTTAGTTCCAATGTTAAGTATTCTTACTGATTTTTCAGTATTTTAGAAATTGAAATGCATTCTTTTTATGTTATTTAAGGTCTTTTTTTAATGTTCATTTTTGAGAAAAAGAGAGAGAGAGAGAGAGAGAGGTTGAGAGAATCCCAAGCAGGCCCCACCTCTGTCAACGCAAAACCCGAGGTGGAGGGGGTGGGGCTTCATCTCAGGAATTGTGAGATCATGACCTGAGCCAAAAATCAAGATCGGGATGCTTAACCAACTAAGCCACTCAGGTGCCTTATTTTTAAATTATTATTTAAAATATATTAAATAATATTTTATTATTAAATATTATTAATATTATTATATTTATTATTTATAAATAATATATTATTATTTAAAAATAATAATATATTATTATTATGCATTATTTTTAAATTAATTGTTTGCTTTAAAACTAAAGGACAANCAGGAATTGTGAGATCATGACCTGAGCCAAAAATCAAGATTGGGATGCTTAACCAACTAAGCCACTCAGGTGCCCCGAAATGCATTATTTTTAAATTAATTGTTTGCTTTAAAACTAAAGGACAAATGAAGAAAATGTTACGTCAGTGGTACAATTAGTGGTTTCCTGAACTGTACCTTTTTCCTTTGGCTTTATTAAAACTCTTGCTTATTTACTGGACAATTATTTACATACTGTTGTCTGTACCATAATCAAAGGATCAAAGTTCAAACTGTTAGTTGGATTAAAACAAAAACTACTGAATAGATGGTTGTTATTTTTTCCCCTTACACCGTACCACTGTAATTTTTTTGTTTTGTTTTTTTACAGGCATAATTATATGTGAAAATCAACAGGAAAAATGTCACTGTCTGCATTTCCTCCCTAGTTATTATTCACTTTATTTTATGATTATTGCTGAAAATAATTTTGTCATTTAGAGGAGGATGTTTAGGAAAGGATCCTCTCTGAGTGTCAAATTACACTAGGCACTAGGTGCCCCCCACCCCCCTCCCCAGCAGGCAGCCCAGTGCCTGGGCAGGAGGGGGAGATCATGACCCTGGCCTGCTGGGCTGGGGTGTAGACGGGGGAAAGAAGGACAGGTATCATCAGACATGGTTTTAGAGACCATTTCTTTTGCTTGAATATCCTCCTAGGAGGCACTTGTATTAAAAACAGATACTTCTTAGCATTTTATAATCCAATGGAGTTACTGATCATAATACTCTATATCCTGAGAAAGCAACATTCGTATGAAAAAACAAACGGTATATATATATGTATATACATATATATACTGCCATATTTATATATATATATATATATATANNNNGAAAAGGCAAAAAACAAGCCACTAGTTAGCATTTCAAAGGCTATCATGGTTAGCTTTCTTGCTGACCTGAACTGCTGTGTGACCTGCAAACCACTTTAGTGTTCTGGTCTCTTCTTTTCTCTCTCACAACTGTGTCATGAGGAATAATTTATCACTTGAAAAACAATAATCAATTAATTTCTTGAATACTGAACACAGGAAAAGCCGATGCAAAAGAGCTTTGGAAGGGCCTAAAACCTATTTTCCTTTCCTCAAATGATATTTCTTTTTTAAGAGTGTAATTTGCAGGGTCATTTCAGCTTTCTGGTTTTCACTTTCTTCACATGTTAAAGATGACCATACTCGCCGGCGGGATACTGTGGAATGTTCATTAAGCATGTGAGGCTCCTTGAATAGCAAAGGGCACCAAGTTAAATGAAAGTGCTCTTCTTATCTTCTTAGCAAGAATGGAGACGCTAAGACCCAGCAAGGTCAAGTGACTTTAAGCTTACGTGAGTGGGCTGGGCGGGCAGTACTGGGGATTAGCATTCCAAGAGAAAGGGCTGTGGCTCAGCCCTACCCTAGCCAGGCTGGTTACCCACCTTCAGCCAATTTTCAAAACCCAGGGCCAGCCAACTCGAATTAACACCATTCATGCAATTCACAAGAGAAGGCATCAAATGCTTTGCTGAAGTAGGAGTATATGTCAATGATATTCTCTCCATTGCCTTTGCTGGCAATTCCACTGCAAATGATAATCCAATTAGCTGGGATTTATTTATGCCTATCACTTTTTCCCCCCAATTATAGGAGGTGGTCATCACCCTAGCCTCTGGGCACATGTACAGCTGTTAATGTAGGAATTTAAAATATTAACATGCTTTCCTGCCAGATTGGCCCATTTACCTCAAATAAGAACTTGATTGAACAGCTGGGTCTTGCACTGTGCCCTAAAGGCCAGTAGAGATTTGCTCCTTCTTTGCAGGGTTTACAACCCAGTCATGGTCAGAGCTTGTAACTCGAACACCCTTTATGGGTGACTTTTGACCGAAGTCCTGTGGCCATCTTCAGAGGTGGTTTATACAAAGTGATCTGGGCCTCATTCAGTTTAGCTCCTGGAGAGCCAAACCATGCTCATTCTAGATTCATTAACATCAGATATTACCACCATCAATGACCTCCTTGATTGCAGTTTTAGGAAAGCAGCTTTTGACTTAACGGTTATGCGATAAAAATGTGTGTTGGGGTTGAGAGCTTCAACTTGAATCGTAATGGTGAGAAAGTTGTAATGGCCTAACATGTTCTGCAGAAAAATGAAGCGAAAGAATATGGCTGCAAGTTCTCCATCTGCATCGGCCCTAGACGCCTAAGGATGGAAAGCTATCTCTGCTGTGAGTCTAGAAAGCCTTCGCTGCCTCTGACTTACCTCGGGATTAACCCCTGAACTTTATAGGGAAGCTAATTCAATGACTGCAATTTTCCCATGTCTTCCTTGTTAACACAAGTTATCATTTCTTTACAGTAGGAGACTAGGACATCTAGGGGCAGGATGAGACGGGGGGATAGCCCTTGAACTTAGCACTTGGAATCTTTAGAAGCCACTGGGACAAAACCCGCAAATAAAAAGGAACATTCATCTATCACAGAAGAGGTGGGAGGCTTAGGCTTGCTACCTCAGTCTCCAAGTTATCTTAATACATTGAATCAGGTCTGGAAGCCCATGTGTTAGGAGTCTCATTGTAACCAGAACCTTTGGAGAGCTCCAGGTTTTCCCTGTTCCCTACTCCAGGGCCAAGCCCAGGTAGACAGGTGCAGGCGCAGGAAAGAGCACGTTCCCTGAGGGGCTTTAACCACCGCAGGTGGACCCTGTGATAGCTACTCAGCCCCCCGACCGACTCAGGTTTTCTCTGTCTCTGAACTGTAGACTGTCTTTAAGGGGAAAAACAACAGTAGCAGCAACAACGAAAAGCTTCAACAACTACGGTCACTGTGAAGGGTGGCAACTCTTCATACTACTTGGGGCTGAATTCTATCCGGTAAAATGTGGCACCAGCCAGCTCACATGGACCTCAAAAGTGCAGACAGAAGATTACCATTTTAAACCAATCTTCTCTGCTTTGGAAACATTAAATATAGGAAGCATTAAAGAAGTGAGCGGAATTACTCAGGCCCTTTACAATAAATGGTGTCAGCATGGCCATGAATGATGATAGCAAAAAAGGCTCCCAAGGTGTAAAAATTAACAGAAATTAGAGTTGTGGCTTTACACTTAATATCAATCTACCCTGTGAAGTGTTCCTCCAGCCTCAGCAATCCCCTCATTCAAGATCAGCGACTGCATGCATTTTAATATGATGGGTGGAGGGAAGTCTACCGAGGCACCTTTAATGAAAACCTTAATCCCAGGTTTTGCTGAAGTCAGCTGGAAGACCTCTCCTGACAATGATGCCACAGAAAAGATCATCATCCGTAATAAGTAGCTAGTTAAGCTTGCATTCTAGAAACATGGGATAACACCAAGGTTAGTGTTAATGACTTTTAATTTTTCAAAAGGAAAGAACAGGGAAACCACATTTTTAAGGTCTGCTGGTAGACTTTGTGCAGTAACCATTTTTGCTTCCGGGTGACAATATGAAAATGTAAATCATGACGCAAAGCAAGTCACACAAAGCAGCTCCCTGCTAGTCTAAGTAATTTTGTCAAGAGTAAGAAAGACTGTATCAGGATTACTCTGGGAGAATTAAAAAATAATCACTTGTTTTGCCACTGAGTTCACTGTGGATAATCTTCAACCAGATAAGAATGTTCTCTTTTAATCCAAGTTGTTTAAACCTTCCTTTTTTCTTTGGCTATTTTAGTTTTAAATCATGAGTGATGCTCTGTAGCTATTAGACTGATTATTCTAGTTTAATCCTGTTAATGGGATATATTACATTAATAGGCTTCCGTAATGTTGAACTAACCTTGAATTCCTGGGATAAATCCAATAGGGTGGTTTATAAGATTCCAGATCAAGTTAGCGTTTTAAAATGACTTTTAAATCTACGTTCCTAAGTGAGACTGACTTATAACCTCTTCCCCCCTTTTCCTACCATCCTCGCCCCTTTTTGGTATCAAGTACCCTAGTCTTGAATGTTTGGTAGAACTTGACTATAAAGCCATTTTGGGTCTGTTGCTTTTTTTTTTTTTTAATGTTGTATTTATTTCTGAGAGAGAGAGACAGCATGAGCTGGGGAGGGTCAGAGAGAGAGGGAGACACAGAATCCGAAACAGGCTCCAGGCTCTGAGCTGTCAGCACAGAGCCCGACGTGGGGCTCGAACCCAAGAACCGTGAGATCATGACCTGAGCTGAAGTCGGACGCTTAACCAACTGAGCCACCCAGGCGCCCCTGGGTCTGTTGCTTTAATGTTAAGATTTTAATAATTTTTAATGACATGGTCCAGGCTTTCAATTTTTTCCCAACTTAATTTTGATAAGGTATTTTTTCTATAGTAATTTATCAATATCACTTAAGTTTAAAGTGTTACCATTTCTGATTATCTCACATCTCTTTAATCTGCCACATCTGCAATTACACCTCATTTTAATTTTTAGTATTGTTTATTCGGTCCTTCTCATTTTTTGCAATCACTGTTACCAAAGATTTTCCATTTTTATTAGTCTTTTCAAATAAGCAGCATTTAGCTTTGTTGATCTTCTCTATTGTATGGCTGTTTGCTATTTTAGTCATTTCTATCTTTATTTTTATCATTCTTCTTTGTGTTTATTGTTTTTTAGTAAGAGTTGGATGCTTACTCCTGTTTCTACTTTTCTTTCTTCTTAAAACACGTATTTAAAGTGGGGGTGCCTGGGTGGCTCAGTTGGTTAAGCATCTGACTTCAGCTCAAGTCGTGATCTCACGGTTTGTGGGTTCAAGCCCCGCATCAGGCTCTGTGCTGACAGTTCGGAGCCTGGAGCCTGTTTCACATTCTGTCTTCATCTCTCTGCCCCTCCCCTGCTCATGCTCTCTCTCTCCCTCCCTCAAAAATAAATACACATTAAGAAAAATGTAAACCTTTTAATTTTTCTTCTAGGTTCTGTTTTAGCAGCATCCCACAAGTTTTGCTATGTTGTATTTTAATTATCAGTTACTTGGGGCTATTTTAAAATTACACTTCTGATTTCTTTGGACTTGTGGGTTGCGAGCCTTTAAGTTTCCAAATGCACGGGATTTATTTTAGTTATGTTTAGTGACATTGATTTCTTAACAGGTGTGTTGTGGTCAGAAGATGTGAGAGCACTCCTTTGAATCTGTAGAGATCTGCTTTAAGATGTAGCACAAGATTAATTTTTGTAGATGTTCCAGGTATATTTGGAAGGTACAGTTTTCCATTTATGTCCTATCAAACTTATTGGGGCTGAGTTCCACGGAAGTGCTTCGCAGACTTCAAACGTTGGCAGCAACAGCAGCAGGAAGGGAATGGCAGAACTGCTCAGAAAAATGTCCTTTATTTCCTGACATAGTTTAGGGTCTTCCACTAAAGAGCGCGGTGGGCATGTTCCCCATTGTCCTTTGAGTCTCAATTTGTCACATAATGTCACTTCCAATATTAGGAAAAGCCATTAGAAAGAAATCTTCAGCACTATAGTGCCTGGTTTGAAGGCCTCTTCCCTACGGTTTCTGATCCCTGGTTCCTTGATAGGCATGGAATAAATAAATGAAAATGTCATTTCCTGTGACCCATTAAAGCTGTGAGAGCATTTGGATGGTAGAAGGATGTGGTCTGGACAGAAACATTTGTGAGTGCGCACACATCCAGGCAGCATGAATGGAGAATCTGTGCTTCCGGCCTGAGCTGCCACCCCCGGGGAGCCCCGAGGGAACCTCTCTGGGTGCGCTGGAGGAGGGAGGGATCAGCAAGTTCCCTGGGACTGGCAGCGCCACCACAGCACATTCGTGACCTCTAAAGACAGGAGGACCCAATCAATCCTTCCATTTCAACAAAGACTTCTCAGAAAGCCTGTTCTATTCAGTCAGTGAGAGAGGATTATTCCTTGTTTGGGCACGTGTAGGGGAAAGCAGCAGAGATTAGGACACAGGGAAGCTAGCTGAGAGTTTTCTGTCACAGAAGAAAGTGTGCGTGGTGATCCAACAACTCGTTCATTTTTTCATTCGTTTATTCAGAGAGTTGTTGAATATGAATTACTATGGTTGCCGTAAAAGACTAGTCTGAGGTGCTTGCGTTAGTTTCAATTGTGATGTCAGAAGAAGAAAGGAATGGACACTTAGGTAACCTGTCGGGGGGAAATAAGCCCTGTGCCTCCCCATCAGGGGGATGGAGGTAGACACAAATGAACCCAAAGTGTAAGTTTCTCAGCGTGCAGAGATGTAGGGGGAGATGGAGGACCTGAGGACCAGAAACTGGGAGCCCGGGGCAGCGGAGGTGACACAGTGGCGGTGGGGTGCTTAGCTCAGTGACTGAACCTCTCGATTTGATTACAAGCAGAAAGTAATACTGAATTAGGGGCCCACTAATGCCCTTCATGTTTTTTTTTAATGTTTATTTATTTTTGACAGAGAGAGAGAGAGAGAGAGAGAATGTGAGCAGGGAGGGGCAGAGAAAGAGGGAGGAAGCACAGAATCCAAAGCCGGCTCCAGGCTCTGAGCTGTCAGCACACAGCTTGACTTGGGGCTCAAACTCACAAACATGGGATCATGACCTGAGCCAAAGTCGGACGCTTAACCAACTGAGCTGCCCAGGCGCCCCACCCTTCCTGGTTTTAATAGTCTATATTTTGTGGCTCTCATGCTGTAACAACCTTGGTAAAACTGAGCCCGTAACCAGTCCGGATTTTGTATGTAAAGCAGAATTCTCTTATCATCTTATTCTACCTTGCTTTTTAACTGTGTGTGGATCCCTTAGGCAAAACAAAGCATGGGTTTTGCATGAGAAGTGGCCAGCAAATTGTGGACTTAAAAGCAAGCAGTCAGTCACCAGCTGGGCAGAAAAGCTGACTGGAAAGACTAGCCTAATCATCTAAGACCCGAGGGCCCACATGGGAAGGGTCAGAGCTGGGAGTGCTCTTTAATGACCTGGCGGTTCTCCGAAATCAATCTGAGCTCAAATCCTCAGATGTAGAGTAGTGAGACTACATCCTTCTCCCCAAATGCTAAATAGGAANACTACTGTTTTTTTATGGACTTTACAGTTAGAGGTCATTACCAAAACCTTCCTGAAAGCAATCGTAAGTCGCACAATTTAAGAACTACAAACCACAGGGGGAAGAAATATCCACCCAGGAGGAAAGCAGACAAGGTGCCCAGAGAATCAGTGAAGGACAAAACTGCAGAGTAACCTCTCTGTGTTTGAAGGACTGCAAACTGTGTAACGCACTGGCTCAGGAAAGGACTACTCAGGGAAAAATGTAAATCGTGGGTGAAAATACACACCTCTAACTCAGCGAGTGGCGAGCGAGAGTCCCTGCGCTTGCTAATCAAACCCCTCTGACTGGGACACCTGAGTAATACCTGGTTTAAGGTGGATTAAGGTGGTGTTGGTGGCTGAGAACATAAAGGGTGGATTGTGTAGGCACGGGGGAGGACGGCAGAATAAATTAAGAGAAAAAAAGGAAGAAGAAGAACAGTGATAATAAAGTTTTGAATAGTCACCCCTCTCGTAAGCACTACCTGTTAACACCCCTTCCTTGGAGCCCTACAGCTGAGTTCAAATAAACTCTCCCCTTTTCTATCTTCCCAGTACTGCCAGAAAATAAAGCTGCTGTGGCTGTTTACTAAGTGTGTGTGTGTGTGTGTGTGTGTGTGTGTGTGTGTGTGTGTGAGAGAGACAGAGACAGAGAGGAAGGTGGAGGTAGGGAGGGAGGGGGTAGAGAAAAGAGAGAGAGAGAAAGAGAGAGAGAGAGAGAGGATGCAGGCACAGAGACATCCCAGAAAGCACTAAAATATGAAAGATGAGTACAGAACTGATGACTCTGCATCAAGACAAGAAATCAGGAGGCAGGGTCTTCCCAGCTATTGACTGAATGAAATGGGTGGTCTATAAAGTGAGGGCCAGAAGGGGTGCTAACTTCGCTTACGTTTCCCTTGATGACTATTCAGGGTGCTTCGTTAACCAGAGGAGAAAATATAGTCTTTAACTAACCATCTAACATCTTGGAACTGAATTCCCAATTTCACACTCTGGGTACAATTCCAGAAATGTGAATGGACTGAATGTGGCTATTCCATCGGTCAGTTTGGGGAAATGATGAACTGTGTGTGTGTGTGTGTGTGTATGTGTGCAGCACACGTGTTCGTGCATTAGAGAGGAAGACCATAGGAGACATGTAAGGTGTTAACAAAGGTTGTATCTGGGTGATGACACTACGAACGATTTCTGTCTCCTTTATATGCTTCTTTTTTGTTTCCAAGTTTTTGGCATTGAGTGTATATTCTTTTGAGAAAAGGAAAATAAAACAAAAATAAAACAAAAATTAAGGGGCACCTGGGTGGCTCCTTTGGTTAAGCATACAACTTCCACTCAGGTCACGATCTCAGGGGTCATGGGTTCGAGCCCTGCATCGGGCTCTGTGCTGACAGCTCAGAGGCTGGAGCCTGCTTTGAATTCTGTGTCTCCTTCTCTCTCTGCCCTTCCCCCCACTCATCCTCTCTCTCTCTCTCTCAAAAATGAACATTAAAAAAAATTAAAATGACAAACCTATAGCCAGAAAGATAGCCACTCTCACCCATGTTTGTGTTCCTGGCTCTTTATTCTCGCCTCAGATAAAGAGGATTTTTTTCCCTCTGACTCAGTCTCCTCGCTTCTTTGTTTCCATATTACACTGTGGCCTCCACTACAGTTTTCCTGTTTCCTCTCCACGGCACTCATTTCCAAGGAGGAGATCGCCCTCATGTTTCCTCTCCTAACCAGCTGCGTGGAGAGAGCCCTGGGGCCCGCTTCCCTCCCAGTGCGGCCCAATTGGAGAGCCAGATAATTACACCAGTCTGGCCTGGAGGGGGACACCTGCTGTATACAGGCGGCAGTGTATGCCGGCCCGGGTTCTGGGCGCCGCGGGGATAAGGCCGCTTCTTTGTGTTGTGTTGGCAGACTATAGAGAAAAGAAGTCAAGGCCAGACCACAAGGATTCATTTTAGTGTCGGTGGCTGGGGGGCGGGGGTGGGAGGAGACGACAACGGTCAGACAGAGCGAAAGGCTAGCATGTGTCTGCAGCGAAAGCCCATTTTGATTTACTACATTTAAGAAAAGATTTGTTTCACGATAAATCTAGTATTCTTGATGCGAGATGGCCTTGAAGTCAGGAGGCAATTTCCAAAAGAGGTGGTGGAAGGGAGGGTCGTTCAGAGGTCATCCAAGGACTGCAGCTGACGGGGTTGGGAATAGCCGAGTGGCTTTATCCTGGGAACGGCTGCAGGTCGACTGGAGATTCAGTATTTCTCACTGCAGATGTTGGGGAAGGCAGTTAAGAGGTAGAAGCCGAACGATTTTAATGGTCTGCAGGGCAATGCCATTATTTCTGCCCCTGGCTCCTACATCGATTCCTCTGCTAGCCTCATTATTTTTAGAAGGGATGATTACTAATGAGGATGCATTTGATGATCACATTAATTAATGGAAGAGCTGGATAACTAATTATGAGATGAAGCCTCCCATAGTTAAGTTTTATTAGGATTTCTTTTTCCCTTCCCCGAAGTGAAGAGATTTATTTTCACAATTCGAGTTTAATAAATAAAAGCCACACGTACGTTAATTTCTTTTTGCTAGCTCTTACTCTGCTAATGCAAAACCCAAATTAGGGGCAATGACAGAGTCCGGAAACAGGCACGGGTTCTTGCCAGTAATATCTCTAGCAATCAGCCAGCACAACAAGGGTGCAGCCTGCTGGTCTTCGGCTACCCTGACGACTGCAATTCTGGGGCACCGCTTCCAGAGGACACTGTAGAAAGTTCTGGAATGACGGACCGAATGCAGGGGGCTGTGGTCACACAGACCTGGGTTGGCACGTTGACACTGCCAGGAACAGGCTGTCCTCTGCACCAGTCACTTGACATTTCTAGGTCTCAATTTCCGACCCGAGAAACTGAGGTAAGCACTCATGATTCAAATGCTCCTGAATGTAAGCACTGAGTAAATTGACCTGAATTAACAGTGCGGGGGAGGGGGGGGCCCTCGTGGATAAGGGTGTGTAGCAGAAAGGCCACCCTGCTGTTAGGAAATTCATACTCCGATCTGTCCAGACTTGCCCTGCAAATCCTGGGTCTTCTCTTAAACCTCTACATTTCTTCACATTTTCCCTAGAAACGGGGCGACCACACTGTGCAGAAGAGCCGTCCCAAATGTGTTCACATATGTGATCTCATTTTATTCCCACTGACCCTGACTGAGGGTGGCGGCACCATGGTCCACATGCAACACCTGAGGCTCAGAGGGGCTGACTTATGCGAAGTTGTACAGAAAACAGTCAGCCTGGAGACTCCTTTTCCTTCTACTGGTTCAGTGTTTTCATTTCGTGGTGCAAGAGCTTGGCACCACTCAGCTGGCATAAAGGCAGCTAGCTTATGTCCTTATGGTCTCTGTCCAATGAAAACAGCAAGATACCCCATGACCCAACCTTGTTTGAAACTGCTAAAAAAGAAAAAAAAAACAAACTTAGGGAGGTTTCCTCTCTCTCATCTTTGCTTTTAGTTTTTGTATCTTGTCCAGAGTCAAACGGGAGTGCGCTTTTAAAACTTCCAGACCCCTGTGCACATGGCAGGTATGATCATTTCGAACACGTAGGGCTTTGGAGTGTAAAGTGTGGGGCCAAGAATCGGAGAATCGGTCTGCAGTTCTGGTTCCAAATGTACCTAACAACCCTCTAGGAGTCTCACAGCCAAGTAGGATACATACTCTGTTTGGATGTGCCAGGGAATACAGTCTGCAAATGTTAGAAAATATACATGCTGCCGGCCTGGAGCCGGCAGATGACTTAACAGCCTAATGAAAGGTGCCAGTGAACTATAGATGAAGATTATAATCAGTGTCTCACAGGCTGCTATGTCAGCGCACCACCCCAAGATACCTGGCTAGGGAATGGGTACACAATGAAGCTACAAACTCTGGGGTAGTTAAGTAAAAAGAAAGGAAGACAATAATGAACCCCAAATATGGCTGCTGTGAACCTTGATGTCCAGTCCTCAAACCTTTTTAAAGCCACATCATCTGAGAGATGTGTGTGTTTTAGAAATGTTTTATTTATTTTTGAGAGAGAGAGGGAGAGAGAGAGAGAGAGGGGCAGAGAGAGAGGGAGACACAGAATCGGAAGCAGGCTCCAGGCTCTAAGCTATCAGCAAAGAGCCTGATGTGGGGCTCAAACCCAAGAACCATGAGATCATGACCTGAGCTGAAGTTGGATGCTTAGCCAACTGAGCCACCCAGGTGCTCCTAAGTTTTCTTATTCTAGTCAAATGTGAAAGACTTTTAATATGAATGTGGGTAATGTCTTATGAATTGTTTTCTATTCAGAAAGAAAGAGACGTCATTTAAAAAGTTGAAATAGAATCAAATAAGCATGGGGTGTATCTGCAGCCCTTACCTTGTAGAGATTCCAGATTTGTGTGTGTGTGTGTGTGTGTGTGTGTACTTATGCATACACATATGTTTTGAACTTTTTAGGATTAAAGGTTTTATTAATTATGCATGAAAGTCTAAAAGAAAGCCTCTTTCTCTATACTGTAATAATGTGATTTTCTCTTTCTTTTAATAATGCGATTTTCTTGCCCTGTCCACTGACACTGAATTATCTTCTGTCCTGATGTTTTCATATATTAAAGATATTATGATAATGTTGTTATGTGCTTCTTCCAGAATGAGTACACAACCAGATCATGCCGTATGTGTGATTTCTTCCTTCTACCTGTCATTTTTGAGCTTCATGAACCCTACTTGGAAGGAAGTCCTCACAATACCTTGCAACTTAAATTCCAGACTAATCAATCCTTACTTCATTTACCTAAATATTTCATAAAAGTTCTTAAAATATAATTTGTCATGTATAAAAACGTTGAATTTCTTCCTTTAGAAAAATGTCTTTTTCCATTTTCTTAATTCTTCTATGTGTGTGTTTGTATCATTTTCCCTTTTTTTCTTTTAACTGCATTAGAAGAACTGTTCTCCCCCTGTGTCTTCCATTACCTCTGCACACCCTTCTCACCTTCCGTCTAGGACAGCTTTTATTCCTCTGCTCTGTGCACATCCATCTGAGCTGAGGCTTGCCCCCTTCCACACCATTAGCATGTTTTCCCTCAATTCCCTGCCTCTTTTAGTCTTCTAGGGCAAAAAAAATCCAAAAAAAAAAAAAACACCAAAAAAACCCCCAAAAACAAAAACAAAAAAACCCCCAAAAAAACCCAAAACAGAATGGATAAAAACTTAACCATTTCTCTATCATTATTCTAGATTTCAGCCTCTTCATGTTGCCTTTTCCTGACTACATGCCTTCCTTTCCTTTACCCTAAAGTCCTTGTCATTTGTGTATCTGCCTCCCAATCCCAAAGCAGCTGTCTTTACTCCAAAACATGCTGCGGTTAGTCCCCATGTCCTTTCCTCTTAGACGTCTGCAAAATGTGCTTGCTGTTCTTCCTTTCCCTTTATATTTCTGGAGAGCCAGAATCATTCGTAATACTCTTTTCTCCGGGAGAGAAGAGTTCACTGGCCCACACATTAACCAAGAATTCATCCGAGGACTGGATTAGAGTTAAAAGCCCCTGAAACATGTTCTTGTTCAAGATGTCAGACACAGTACGTGTTTGTCTGCTCTTTGGTTTTTCTTCCTCCAGAAACTCAATTAAGATGGCTGTCAGTGAACAAACGTAAAAGAGCAGAGAGAATGGGAAGGGAGTTCCAGGCAGTTCTCATGCAGGACAGATTCTGGTGTCTGTGGGATCCCCAACTGTCCCGAAAGTGAAGCCTGGTGGTGAGTAGTGAGTGCACCACTGTGTGGGAGGAGACGTGGCCTTGGAGAAGAGTGGAGGAGAGCTGGACACAGCCGCTGGCAGACCTGCCCCACAGCTCCTGGGGAAGTACTCCCTTCCCTCCCAGCTAGAAGCACACCAGCGAACATCACCCCGTAAGAAACCTGTAGCAGCAAGGAGACAGATTGAGACACAAAAGCAAATGCCCAGTTCTGGAATAAATAGAAATGACTCAGGAACAAAAAGAATTTTAAGCATTCTACTTAGTATTCTCAAAGAGATTTGAGAAGATACTGAAACCAAAAAAAAAAAAAAAAGAAAGAAAAAATTGCATGAAAAGACAGTAATCGAAGAAGACAAAGAACATTTGGAAATAAAATAACATGATGATCAAATAGAAACTTCAGAGGAAAGGATAAAAGATACAGTTTAAACAGATAACATGAGAAGAATGATAATAGGCACATAGCATCAGCCTAGGAAGGTCCATTACCTAACTGGCGGGCATTTCAGAAAGAAAATAAAAACAGAAAACAAAAGTGGAAAATTATCAAGGGCACAGAGAAAGTCCTGTCACAAAGTCCTGCTAGATCTGACTGTGTTCTTTGCCTGTAGAAACTCTCCCAAGTTCTTCACCGTTTGAAGGCCCCTGGACACAATGGGCCTGCTGGGCTTTTGAGGATTCTTATAATTTTTAAGGGACAGGTTTTTTTATTTTCCAGAAATAAAATTTTTTAAGCCTCTAAAATTTTCCTGCACATAGCTCATTTTACCCGTCTTTCCCTGAAATTTCCTAATGGTCAGGAACACCATCATCCCCACCACGACCGCCATCCCCACCACCTACGGCGCAGTCCGGCTGCCGTGATACTCATCCAGGCTTTGACATGAACACATGACACTTCAGTGCATGTGAACTTGAGAGAGGAAATGAGCACACACTTTTCATTATCTCTTCTAAAAAGTACTTACTAAGCAACTGAATAGGTTTAGAGAAGATTTCAGAAGAGATGCTTAAGTGGTCAGATGCATTTGCATCTGTAATTTCAACACACTTTCATTTATTTCTCAATATCTATCCCAAAGACCAACTCTTGGCCAACCTTAGGCAAAAACCAGCTGGGATTACTATATATTTTAGGAAAATAACAGTATTATATTTCTCTGTCTCCTTCTGTAAAATTAGTCTAGGTTGGTGAGGTTTTGTAAGACAGATACAGAAAAATCATGTATATGTTCCCTTTTAAGCATAAGGGGGAAAAGAGTTACTTAATTTCTAAGCTGCTGCTGATCATGATAATCCTCTTATCCAGAATTTTGTCCTGTTCCTGCTAAAAGTTGTCAAGACAGCTGACTAGCCTTGGTCTTTTACTAATGTCAAGCCATGAGTGCTAGAAGCCACTGCTCTACATGGGCCAATGGTTTTCTGGCCGAAAGACAGCTAGCTGGTCTTCAGATGACATTTGCTAACGCCATTAAAAAGTGTGGCCTCAAAGTATTTACGAGGGACCCTTCTGACATAACCATCATCAGTCATACACAGTTTTACGATCAGCAGCTTATAATGGGGTCCTGTTGTTATGTGAATATTTAGCAGTCCTGTCAATATGATTTACACGAGGCTTCAAAAGGAATTGATTTTTAAATTGGTTATTTAAAATTATGACATATTGACCTCTCCTCATGAATGAAAATACAAGTATTGTTTAAATTTAAGTGTGATTAAAGGCATAATGAGATGCCATTCTACACTTAACTATAGTGGCTAAAAAAGGACAAAATGAAACAAAACAGGCTGACCATACCAAGCACTGACTGTCAAGGGCATGGTACCACTGGGATGCTCCCGTATCCCACGGGAATGCATGATGGTATAGACACTTTGGGAAATAGTCCAGCAGTTTCTTAAATAGTTAAACACACTTACCATGTGAACTAGCAATTCTAGTTCTAGGTATTTACCCGAGAGAAATGAAAACTATATCCAAACAAAAAGTCTGCAAGTGAATGCTTGCAGCACATTTGTTCATATTAGCCCCAAAGAGGAAACCACCCAAATGTCCGTTAAATGACCAGAAAAACAAATCATGGCTCTTCCTTACAATGGGATACTATCCAGCATAGAAAGGAATGAACTACTGATAGACACAGCAACATGGAGGAATCTCAAATTCATTATTCTAACTGAAAGAAGCCAGACTCAGAAGTTGTAGTCTATGGAATTCCACTTACATGACACTCTGGAGAATGCAAAACTATAACGGGTAGGGAAAAAATCTGTGGTTGCTCGGAGTTGAATTGACTAAAAAGGGGCACAAAGGAATTTTTGGGGGGTGATAGGATACTTTTCTATGTTGACTGTGGTATTGGTTATATGAGTGCTATCTATCAATTTGTCAAAATTCGTAGAACTGTAGCCCTAAAGAGAGTATTTTTATTATATGTAAATTTTGTCTCAATAAATTCAGTGATAACTGGAAGATAAATGAAAGTTTAAGATATGTATATGCTTGGGGTGCCTGGGTGGCTCAGTCGGTTAAGTGACTAACTTCGGCTCGGGTCATGATCTCACAGTTCGTGGGTTCGAGCCCCACATCAGGCTCTGTGCAGACAGCTCAGAGCCTGAAGCCTGCTTCGGATTGGATTCTGTGTCTCCCTCTCTCTCTGCCTCTTCCCTGCTCATGCTCTCTCTCTCTCTCAAAAAAAAAAACATTAAAAATTAAAAAAAAAGATGAATATTCTTTCCTCGTATACTTAAAGATACAAATGAAAGCCAACCACCTCACTACCCTTTTGGCAGAGACAAGTTGACTTCAGTGCCAGCATAAGATCAAGCCAAGGCTATGGTGTTACCATAGATACAAACTATTATTTCCTTTTGTGTGAAGTCCCTAATATTAAATTGTGACTCACATGTAATACAGGGGTAGACTCAAAAACAACCAAAGTCACCCAAGGGTTTTCAGCCTTAGGACCCTTGCCCATGATGTTCTCTTCATGAACATAAGAGAGACTAAAATGTCAGTGAAAATATCTTTAAGGGATTAAGAGAAGAAAGGGTAAAACTTTCTAGCTAAACTTGAGGGCATTTCTAAACACAGTATGCTAGATCTAAGGCTGTTAAGATTTTATTTTCTTCTGTCTGTTGCAGAAATAATTTCCCATAGATCAACTGCTAAAACAACGGCATGTGGAAGGCTAACCCTTCCTTTAGCTGTTGACTTTCTGTGAGATCATGAGTTTCTAATGAATAAAGCGGAGAGTGGGCAGACTGAGAGTAAATTTTAAAATCAGCAGAATTCTTTGCGGTAGGGCTCAAATTCACAAGTCGTGGTAACTTATTCAAAATGATATTAAGGTAGAAATCGACTCTTAAAGAGCACGCATATTTTAGAACTCTCTACTAAAGAGAGAGACTGCCAAGTAGCCACCTGACAACCATGGAAAATTAGTTACAGCCACTGCCGCTGAGTGAGTGCTTCCCATGTCCTAGGAAGAGCTATGAATACTTGTAGGATGTCAGCTCCCACCACTGTCTACCTTGCTATTTTATGGTCCAAGAATCCCAAATGATCCAGAGCTCCCCATGGGTTCCATGCTAGTTCCTGTCTGTGTGCTCTTGTCCATAACTCCTACATTCAACAAATATATATTTATCCAGGGGCATCGGGGTGGCTCAGTTGGTTCAGCATCCGACTCTTTTTTTAATTTTAATGTTTATTTATTTTTGAGAGACAGAGCATAAGCGGAGGAGGGTCAGAGAGAGAGGGAGACACAGAATCCGAAACAGGCTCCAGGCTCTGAGCTGTCAGCACAGAGCCCGACGCGGGGCTTGAACCCATGAATCATGAAATCATGACCTGAGCTGAAGTTGGACGCTCAACTGACTGAGCCACCCAGGCACCCCCAGTTTCATCAGCTTTTAAAGCAACTGGGGTAATCTTTCCTGGAGGAAAAGAGGGCCCATTGCATGAGGCATGAGATGGTAACTCTGGCCTAGGTCTGGCCTCATGGTCTTTGGGGAAATTGACAGACAGACTCTCCTCCCGGCAGGGGCGCCGACGCACACCCCATGTCGGGCATATGGACAACCCCGGGAGCCTCGCACAGCAGCTGTTACACCAATTTCCAAGTGCAGGGACCTGAGCGGCAACTGTAATGACATTTTCCTGGCTGGCTCTGACCTCTGAATCGCACTGATTTGTCTAACACACACTGTGAACACCAACCAGTTAGGACTCAAAGCCAAGACTCAGAAATTGCTTTAAAATGGCAGGAGATATTTAAGACATAATTTCTGTGACTTGGTCATTAACTTGTTTATATCCCAATCTGCACATCTTTTTTTTTTTTTTTTTTTTTTAATAATCCTTTCCTCTCAATTATTTTTCCCTGCTTGGCTAATGTTTCTGTAGCAGTTACCTCTAATCATTAAGACACTTTTGTAGGCAATTCATGTTCCTGAGCTTGGAGAGCAGTCAATACGGATAGGGGAATTAAAACGATATCCTACTTACTATATATTTTAGTTTCCCATCGTCCTATTTACATTTCCCTTGTTTAAATAAAAACAAAAATCCTTCCCCCAGAAAAGACTAGTGAGGTTTGTGCATTCAGAGGGGGTGGTATAAGATACCGTGTGTGATGATAACTTCCACTCTATCAATCTAAGGTCACTTGATGTTTTCAGATATCAATCCGGCTATGAGTCTTTGGTTCCATTTCCGGACTAGCTGAGGTCTCCCCTCCCCTCAAGCCCTCAAGCCGGCAGTCCATGTCCCTTCTTCTCCTTCCAATGCCCCACAGCTCCTGTCCTTTCCTAACAATTCCCGTAGACGCATCTTTGTGTCACTTCAGTGCGTGAGGTGAGGTCTGGCTCCCTTCACAAAGGCATAGACACCACCCTGTTTCTAGAGTTGCCCATCACCCCCCATTCTGGAGCTTCATCTTTTCCATCAACAAATGTGTCTTAAATATGTACAGTAGTGGGTTTGTGAAACCTGACTAGACCCTAAGTATAGCCCAAAAGAAGTGAAAGCAATCCAGAGTTTACATGTACACTGAGCTTGAAAACAAGCTCACCACGCTTTTGTAAAATCTGTTAGCACGCTTTTAACTTAGAAGCTCTCAGGTGGTAGGGCACCTGGGTGGTTCACACGGTTAAGTTCCAACTCTTGATTTCTTCTCAGTTCCTGAGTTCAAGCCAACCTCGTGCGGCTTTGCACTGAGAGCGCAGAGCCTGCTTGGGATTCTCTCACTCCCTCTCTCTCTCTGCTCCTCACATGCACGTTCTCTCTCTCTCTCTCTCTCTCTCTCTCTCTCTCTTTCAAAATAAATCAATAAACATAAAAAAAAAATTCTCAGATGTTAAAACCCCTGCATCATGATCCACAAGGATTTTCTGGCCATTTTCCATGAGGCCAAGCTCCACATACAGACCTTTCAACCCGCTAGATTCCCTTCCTTAGCTTCCTGCCTCAAGGGCGTACTTCTCCAGCCTGATTTTTCTGCAGATTCTGCCCTTCCGCAGTCATTAGCACTTGCCTTTTCTCCTGACTTAGCTTGTGGTTGACCTTTCTTCTCCTTCACCTTTCTCGGCAAATGGCTCCCAGTTCATGTCCATTTAATGCACGCATCCCTTTCGGTCAGAAACAAGGGGGAGAAAAAGAAGGAAGAAAGGCCGGGCCCGGGTACCTGCTGCATGCCCTGCATGGTCTGCTGCAGGAACTGGAGCTGTTGGTCCTTGGTGACGTTCTCCTCCGCCCGGAAAAGCTGCTCTTTCTCCTGTTTCAGCAGCTCCACTTCGTTCCTGTAGGCGTCCAGCTGCCAGCGCAGACTGTCGTTCTCTTCTTTAAGAGCGTAGGCCTGCGCGGCCAGGGCTGGAAGACAAACAGAATGAGTTGGAGTCCGTCACCTTCCTGCCCAGACGGAGGGGGGGGCCTCCCGTGGGAGGGGGCGTCTCTCCCCCAAATTTGGACCAGCTCAGAAACAAACCCCAAATGCCTGTGCCCAGGGGGCTCTTTGATTTGTGGGTGGTGAGCATCTACCTCTTTGGGGATTTTTATTGATTCTGTTTGTCCTGTCTGATGGAGGAGTGTTTCTTGTGGGCTCAGAGTAATTCCTCCCAAGTTTTCGCCTCGTGACCTCTCCCCCAGGCTGAGGCACCCTCCCACAAGTCAGAAAGTTCTGCTAGGAGGTGACAGCACTGAGAAGCCCAGGCGCGCCAATCGGATGGACCCCATTACTGTCCCCTCTGCAGGCTCGCTCGGCTCCTCCCAGGGCCACTTCCTTTCACCTAATCAGCCGGCCCACAGGTTGAGGCCTGCACCGCGTCCCAGGGGAGAGAGGGAGCGACCCGAACACGGCTCCTCCCTGCAGGGCCGCTGGCACAAGCCGCACAGATTGCTGCCCCCTCCTTATCAGGACGGTGAGCCGCTTCCATCTGTTTCGCCAACAGATTAAAGCTCTGCTTCCCTGCAAGGCTGAGCGGTTCCAGTAACACTCCTTCCTGAAGCTGAAAACTCTCCGTGTGTGCACTCGGACCTGACTCACATCTCTGTCTTACAGAGAACCTGAGACTGGTAACTCCGGGCCTTGCACATCCCCAAGCTGCAGAAACAGCAGAGACTGAATAAACAAGAGTGGGGGGCACAAAGCAACACTGCGGGTGGCGTCCAGCTTATTGGTTGGGGTCTCTCCACTGATAATAAGCCCCGGCCGAGCACCCAGTGTGTGACAGACACTGGACCCCGAGATTTTCGCGCAGATCAATCACTTCGTCCCCGTCAAGCCTATGACATAGGTGCTGCTCTTAATCCCACTCCTTACAGATGACAAAAATGAGGCACAGAGACGTTAGAGGGATAGTCTTGTCCCACAAAGTAAGCAGCACAAATAGTTTTCAAACCTAGTCTTCAAGTCTCTGCCAGTCAAGATGCGTTAATTCTCATCAGACCGTTCGAAATCCCTCTCGAATTCTCCCCCTCCACACTCCCACCAGTTGCCCACACTTTCTTCCCCGTCCCACAGAAAACACACTCTACTCTTGTAAGCAAGTGAAAAGAGAAAGAAAAATTTCAAAACTTATTAGAAACTTCTTCAGAGAAGTGACTTCCGGTTTGCAAGGGCATAATGTGAGGCCTATTGGCCAGCAGGTTCTCTGTAAGTGCTCATTTCCACCTCCCTCCACTCCCCGGTGCCAATCAGACCGCTGGAGGTCAGCCTCCTAGATGTGCTACCTTCACATTACATACGCTGATAATAGATCTCCACAAAGTGCTCTGAGACCCCAGTGAATTCTCTCCTCAAGTATCAAACCTCAAATTATGTTAATAATAGTTTTATAGTTGAGTGGTTTATGGTATTCTGCTTTGCAAAATGATTATGTATAGTACACACGGAAATACTAATCAAATAGAACATGCAATTAACCAGAAAATTCCCTACCTCAAACCATTAGGGATCAATTAGTCAACAAGCATTTACTGCATACATACTCTGTGCCCAGGCCTGCCTGGGCATCACGGATCACGGAAGGAGGAGCCAGAATATGTCTTCTCTCAAGCAGCTTAGAAGATCAGAGAAACTGATACATTTGAAAAGGAATGAACACATGCAAGGGAATAGAGAAGAGCCTGATGCCTGGCATATAGTAGGCATTTGATGAATGTTGGTTGAATGAACAAAAAAATGTGCAACATGGGGCGCCTGGGTGGCTTAGTCGGTTAAGCGTCCGACTTTCGCTTAGGTCATGATCTCGCGGTTCGTGGGTTCGAGCCCCGCGTCGGGCTCTGTGCTGACTGCCAGCTCAGAGCCTGGAGCCTGTTTCAGTCTGTGACTCCCTCTCTCTCTGACCCTCCCCTGCTCACACTGTCTCTCTCTCTGTCTCCTAGAAATAAATAAAAAAACATTAAAAATTAAAAAAAAAAAGTGCAACTTAGTGTCAAGGGAATACATCCTGTTGGGGCTCAGGGAAGAGAAAGGAAGATGCGGACCAGAATGATAAAAGAGGGCCTTGAAGGCCCCAAGAACTGGGGTAGGATGTCTGAGTCTGGACAGAGCAAGAGCACAAGCAAACACCCAGAGAGGAGAATTTAACGGAGACCATCTGGGACAGGAAGGAGGGAAGCTTGACCAGAAAGGCAAGTGAGAAGCAGTGACTCTCACTGGAAGCAGTGAGAGAAAGGCGAGCCGTGTGAGGTGATGAGAGGGGCTGGAGGCTCTCAAGTCAGGCGAGAGAGTGGGATTCGGTGGGGCAGCTGATGGAGATCTACTCCAGGTGCCGGGACAGCAGAAGGACATGATGGAATCAGTGATTTAGTAAGATTAGTCTGGCAATGGTGCATGGAATGAACTAGAGGCTGCAGAGAATGAATGAAGGGAATTTTATTTGGTGTCTATGTGTGTGCAAGACCAAGGAGCAGCCAATTTTACAGTTTTCGGGTACTTACTCATAAAATCAGAAACGACCCAGGGAATAGCCAGGAGCATGAGCTAGTGCTTTCTGACATCACACTGCCCAACTCCAGATCTTGTCCACACCCCGTGACACCAACTCTTGACAACTCAGTTTACCAACCCACAAGGAAATGGTTATGAGGCATCATTTGAGAGGGATGCTGTAATAGGGCAAAATTACGGAAAATGCAAATGATGAAAAAAATGTTGGCACTACATAAGCACATTACTACATTTAGTAGCATTCAAAGACACTTAAGTCATTTCCTTAGGAAGCTCTATTTGGCCCTTTTTCAATTTAGAGTGGCATTTTTATTATCATAACTGATAGCAGGTGTTTGTGAAGAAATCGATTAGTATGCAGGGATGGAAATTACATTTTCCAAATGAATTGCATAGTCTGCAAGATACGCTGAAATCTGTGTAGCAAAATGCAAGCAGCTATAAAGCATGTGCCAGCAACATTATTTAAATAAATTATCTGAACATAAATACATATAGGAAAGTGCACCATCCATTATTTCATGGTCTCTCTTAGATGCCTGTGGAATGGCAGTACTGACAGTTATTCTTGGCTGAGCCGAGTGGCCACTATTCCTGCCAAGGAAGAGACAATGCTGTTTGCATTTCTGGAATAGGAAAGTGATATCATTATATGAAAAAAAAAAAAAAAAAGCAGCTGTAACTCTACTCCCTCCACCTCAAATCAATACCATAGCCAATCCCATCAACGTTTTTTATAACTGAGGCATATAACTAATTTACATTCCTGATTAAATGATTTCAAGCTTGATATTTGCAAAAAAAAAAAAAGTGGGTTACTCATGTGGCAGCAAAGTGGTTATTTCTACAGGGTGAGAAATTGTATATTGACTCCACTTAACTTCAGGCCACCTGTTTGTAAACATAATAATGTGTCATGTGCAGCCCTACATGCACCCCTCAGATGAGGCTTCTGGGAACAAGCTACATTATGTTTCTTGAGCTTGAAAAGAAACAAAGTCCTGTTAATTCCTAACTTCATATCATTTTTTCAGGATATTACAAATTCAGAAATTTGAAAAAGTTCCATTCCTTAGTTTCTCTCCCTTCGTTTTTACTCTTTCGTTCTTTCTAGGACACTGTATTAAAATGAAACAGTTTTGGAAAATGTGTAATCAAACTTCCATGATAAAATTTAGCCTTGAGAGACTGTGTAACAAATTCACTATTCAAATAAGTGTAAGGATTAAAAATAAACTACAGTGTGTGTCTTTTTGTAAGACTCCCTGAGGAGCGTCCTGCGTTCTGATAAGTGGAATATTTAGCTAAAAGCCACCACACATGAATGACCCATTTTCAAGAATAACACAAAAAGAACACAATGAGCCATCAAATGTAAACTACTCTTTTGAATACAATGAAATCTTCCTTTGGTGATTCTTAAGGTACTCCTGAATCTAGCGGTGCCTCTGGATTATCAGTAATTCACTCACCAACTGGCCAGATTATTAAAATGTGGCATACAAAAGGGAAGGACAGTGCAATTGCTCAGACCCTAGAAAAATTCCATTATTGGGATTTTCTGGTTGGACCAAAAATGACATAGCAACCTAAGAAAAACTGCCAACCAAGATTAAATTACATTTCAAAAATTAGCACTAGACCACTAAAATTACCAAAGTGACGTTAGTGCAGGAAAATTGATCCAAAGATTAAATTGCACTGCTGAAGAGGTTTAAAGGGATTACGGCAGCTTGCTTTACCCTTTACGAGATTCCACATAAACCATTATTCCTTATATTAATTATGGTCAAAGTGACCTCTTCCTGTCTCCTGTATTACTTACTGTGTTTCCATGGGAACAGATAGTGGCATGCTTAGCTTCCTTAAGTAAATAATCTGGGGAAAGCCTTGAAATCTCTCTCTTACCAGCCTGAGCCAGCCTCAGAAAAATAATTAGCCCTATATGAAGAATGTAAGTTATTTTGGGTTATGTCCCAGTAAGCTGACAGTATGTTAATATCTTTTTTCATGCTCAGGCAAGATGTAACCAAATAATAAAAACACTTTTAACATATTATTTCTAACAATATCCGGATTTCTCAAGAACTGTTCATCTTTGCGTCTTTGGGGAACTCTGTGTTTACCATTCTCCCTTCACTCTGCCAGATGCACACCTGGGATGCAGGAGGGTGCTGCCGAATGACGTGTTTCTTTCTCCCACACAAGGAGCCTCTCTCAAGGATTCATCGGCTGCTGCCCAGATGGGCGGTTTTGCTGATAGGGTCAGAACACAGGATGGTGTGGAGGGTCAAAGGCCTAGAAGACATCCCCACGATATCAGTTGCCTTCTAGGCCCCGTGGGCTGGTGACTTAACTTCTCACCAGGCTCCATATATCTGCCTCCTGGGAAGCCAAATCTTCTTGCAGGGCTGCGTGGCTGAGGGTGGTGGATGGGGGTTGCTCTCTCTGGTAGAGGCAGCATGCTGTGTACCCAAACTCATGTTTTTTTTTTTTTGCTTAGTGCAGCGTCGTTCCTGAGAGGTGACTGCCCCAGAGGCTAGTTTTCACCAGTGGGGCATGAGGGAGTGAGGTATGCCTTCTAATAATGTCTCTTCCCGCTGCTGAAATGGGCCTGGGTCTCTGACTTACCATATGCAGGAAAGGTGCCCAGAGACCTACAGTATCTGCTTAGGGGCTCTTCTGTGCTCAAGAATAAACTTTTTGGGGTGCCTGGGTGGTCAGTCGGCTAAGCGTCCCATTCTTGATCTCAGCTCAGGTCATGATTTCAGTTTGTCAGTTCGAGCACCGCGTCGGGCTCTGTGCTGATGGTATAGAGCCTGCTTGGTACTCTATGTCTCTCTTTCCCTGCTTCTCTTCCACTTGTGTGCATGCTCTTTCTCCCTCTCTCCCTCTCCCAAGACAAACAAAAAAAAAATACAAAAAAGTTTAAGAAAGGAATAAACTTTTTGTTGCTGGTAAGCCCCTGGAAATGGGGGCCTTGTTTATAAAATAGCTGGTGTAAGCCAGTACTTCCCCCAGTAACGGCCTCAGCCTCGTCCCCGTTCTCGTTCTCGGGTGGAGCTGACGCTGTGGGGCCGTGAGCAC
This sequence comes from Crocuta crocuta, assembly GCF_008692635.1. Classification (NCBI taxonomy): domain Eukaryota; kingdom Metazoa; phylum Chordata; class Mammalia; order Carnivora; family Hyaenidae; genus Crocuta; species Crocuta crocuta. Next base: position 436,418 of record NW_027532407.1, read on the forward strand.
ACTTCAGCCCACCCCTCGCTCTGCCTCCTGGTTCCTGAACTGGGGCTACGGTCGGCTTGTCTGGACAAATGCTTCCGGAGGAAGCTCCACACCCGGCACCTTTGAGGGCAGTCCTGCCCCGGCCCCATCCCAAAGCCCTGAGCACCTGCTTTTGGAGTGAGGGCGAGAGGTCTCCTTTCCCCATTGCCCCCCAGCACAGAGCAGCAGTGGCAGCAGAGGTGGTAACAGCTCACGATTCTGCGGTGCCAGCAACGTGCCAGGGGTATGACCTGCACCATCGCCTCGCAGCTTCGAAACACATGATACGGTGAATGTGAAAACTGTTTCCATTTGACAGGGGATGGGACTGAGTTCCAGAGACGCTGGGGTCGGGGGCACAGGCTTTATGCTCAGTTCACCTCTAGTCCTCGACACGATGCCATGGGGGTAGCCTGGGCGCGGGTACGTGCTGCAGCTGGAGATAGAAGGAGCCAGGGACACCACATTGTCGCTAAAACAGAAAAAGCCTTCCACTTGTGGCGCTGTTTGGGGCGTGTTCTGCCTGAGGCCCTATTTTATTTTTAATTTTATTTTTAAAGTTTTTTAATTATTTATTTCTGAGAGAGAGACAGCATGAGCAGGGGAGGGACAGTCAGAGAGGGAGACACAGAATGTGAATCAGGTTCCAGGCTCTGAGCTGGCTGTCAGCACAGAGCCCGACGTGGGGCTTGAACCCACGAACCTTGAGATCATGACCTGAGTGGAAGTCGGACACTTAACCGGACTGAGGTTAAGCTGAGGTCCTATTTTAAAATAGACACACAAGTATCTTGTGCAGGAGCGTCGTGGGAATGATCCTTATGGAAGGACCCGTGCGGCCCCCTTTGGGCGGTCTTGAGGCCTGACTCAAACCACTCAGCGATCCTCCTTCTGTCCTGTGTCTCCCTCCTCTGAAATGGCCACACTGATTGCTGAACTCCTGGGCCTCATTCAGTTAATAAGAGAGTTATGTCCAGGGACGCCTGGGTGGCTTAGTCGGTTAAGCGTCCAACTTCAGCTCAGGTCATGATCTCATGGTTCGTAGGTTTGAGCCCTGTGTCGGGCTCTGTGCTGACAGCTCAGAGCCTGGGGCCTGCTTCAGATTCTGTGTCTTCTCTCTCTCCGCCCCTCCCTTGCTTGTGCTCTCTCTCTCAAAAATAAATAAACACAAAAATAGTATATATATAAAGAGAGCTGTGTCCAAACACTCATGCTGATCTTGGGGTTCCTGAAGGACCAAAGTTAGATGCCTCCCCCAACCACCTGACCTCACCTGTGTTGTTACTGTGCTGTGCGCCTTCAGTTCTAGTAAAGGTGATGGAGAACCTCTCTTCCCACAGAGTCCTGTCCCCAAGATGTCTTCTGAACGGGCCGTCGAAGGCCCAAGACAAGGCCCAGGCCCGCCCTCAGCTGACCCGGGGAAGGAAGGCCGGGGTCCTCGGGCTGCTGTTATGTCGGTCCCCCCAGTGTCCAGACGAGAGCTCCATGGCGTCGTGGACACCCACCCACCGCACGGCCAGCCTCCTGCCAGACAGCCTGCGATCGATCTGTTTTTCAGTCACACCTGTATCACCACGGAAGCAGCAATCTTCCTCAGATTGCTCACAGAAACTCCTTCTGCTACATTTTTGCAGGATTATTATTATTACAACTTAGCATTGACATAACATTTTATATTTGCAGTGTGCATTATAACCCGCACATTAGCTATTATTAGGGAGAGCTAAACAGAAGCACAATGCGGTGTCTATTTCCATCTTTGTGTGAGGCCACTGGAATAAGGGTAATTTGGAGAGTGCAGGTAAGCTCGATCCTGTTATTATAATGGCTTAAATGTGAGTCTGGAGGCACAACCGGCAGTAGGTGACTTGGGTGAAAAAAACCCGTCTGTCTCCCCCTCCGCACAGCTCATCCTAACGAAGGGGTCTGCGCCAGGGGCAGTGGCCACGAGGCGCTGCCGGGTGCAGACACCACTGAGAAGTCACATCTTGCCTTCCTGCTTTGCTGCCGACCTTATTATCCTCTGACACCGCCCCCAGCTCCCCACATTGTCCTCGGTGGGGGGGGCTGGAGGGGGCATGAGAGAAGAGGCCTGCCCAGTCCTTTCAACAGCAGGAGAAGTCTGCAATTTAAAATCCTGTTGAAGGATGGTGTGTGGGGGTGCGGGATGCCTCTCGAGGCCTCAGGCGAGCACAGGTCAGTGACCCCCCCCCCCACCGTAGCCGAGTGCCAAGCACACCCCTGCCTGACCTCAGGAGCTCCCTGCACAGCCAGAGGAAGAACTAGCTATAGGTCTGGACCTGGTGGAAGCCAGGAGGCGCCCTCCCCACACCGTGTTGTGGTCACAGGCCCAAGAGGGAGGAGGCTCTGGCTGGCAAGGAGCACTGAGGGAGCCTCCTTCAAGAAGATGGCGGGATGGGGTCTTCAAGGCAGGCCCATGCTTTGCTAAGCTGAAGGGAAGCCCGAGTGGAGACCTCTTTCACACAAGACCCAGCAGTCTCCAGGAGAAGGTGCGCAGGCGGCCGGGGCAGGATGAGGGGGAAGGAGGGGGGTAAAGGGGGGGTCGCTGGAGCCCCAAATCCAGGCAGCTGGGATATCGAGAGGGTGTTTCTCCCCACAACCCTGATTCTTCCTTTTTTTTTTTAATCAGACATCAGTTTTCTTTTTCATTTTCAGTTTTGATTTCTAAGATCCAGGACTACCATTTTTCTACCTTCTTTTAAAAATTTTTTTAAATGTATATTTATTTTTGAGGCAGAGAGAGACAGCATGAGCAGGGGAAGGGCAGAGAGAGAGGGAGACACAGAATCCGAAGCAGGCTCCAGGCTCTGAGCTGTCAGCACACAGCCCAACACGGGGCCCGAATCCACAAACCGCGGTATCATGACCTGAGCTGAAGTTGGAAGCTTAACCGACTGAGCCACCCAGGCGCCCCCACCCCCCTTTATTCTACCTTCTGAAGGCCTTAGAGATTCTTTTTCAGAGCAGTCTTAGACGAAGATAAGTCACACAACGACACAGGTTTTGGGGGTAGAAACCTCTCCCTCAGCAGTGGCTGCCACCCTCAGGCACAGAGCACCTTCCTTGGGTACAGAGCTGCACCACTGGCTTTTGCTCGGGGCCACTGCACCCTAACTAGCAGTTTGGTCTTCTCCAAAGAGAGAATCTTGAAATGGCAACCACTCCCCTGAAGGAATTCCTCCTCTCATTTCTCATTTCCTCACCCGCCTGCAGCATAAGGCCCGTCACCTCCTTCCCCCACCAACTTGCAGATTCCTTTCCCTTTTAACAAATGGTCACTTCTCATTTTCTTCAAGAAACCTTCCCCTGAAGAAGTGAGGATTTCCTGCTCCTACTAACACTTACACACACACACACACACACACACCCCGCATAAAACACATCCACACTCGGAAATGTGAAATGAAGGTCAGCCGGCACCTCAACATTCTCAGGACTAGGCACCATCTTTTGCAAGGGATAGCAACTTTTCTCACAGGTGTTTCATAACATCATATACTTCGGGTAACAAAGAAGAGCTGCACAGAAAACCTTTTCCTCCCCCTCAGTTTTTGTGCTTTATATAAACTTTATCCAGTCCACTAAGACACAACTAAGACTTTGCTCTCAAGCTTGGGGGGAACTGGTGGGCAGTGACCGTGCTTGGGCTGCCCGTGAGGTCTCGTCCTCTCCACTCTCCTGGTCACTAGCGTTGAGACTGATTGATGTGCAATAATTTGTGCCTGACATTAGGGCAGAAAGAATCCCTGTCCTCTCTAAATACATAACCATGGTAGAATGACACTGGTGTGAATAACTGAGGCCAGGATTCCTCCAAGTTTCCTCCCCACGCAGCCCTCATCTGTCCCACTTTGGTATCTTAAGTGAGAACTCATGGACCCATCCCAGACCCTGAGAATCTGAATGTCTGGGACAGGGCCTGAGGATGTGCATTTCAACAACCATCTGGCGGGGTGGTGGTGGGGCTGCTAAAAGCATGCCAGAGATTTAGAGCCACTTCTCTGGCCTCTAGGGACCAGATCCCCATTCCTTCATGACTTTCTTCCCAGTCTTATACTTCTTTCATTATTTTTCTTTGACACCTGCTTTCTCTCAGCCTTTTCTAATAGCTCTTCTGTTATTAAAAGGACCTTCTCATCTCCAGAGTTTACCCTCCAAGATGGCCACCGAAGTCTCTCCACCACTGCCTTGGCTTCTCACATTTCATCAATCTATCTACTGGTTCCTCTCTGAATGCTACTTACTGCCTCTCCCGCGATGATATTGTGACTGAATGCTTTCATAAATCCTCCAGGCAGTGTCTCCAAAACACATTTTTCTGATCTACTGGGTGCTGTTGTGTATTACTTTTCTTTGCAGCCACATTTCTGGAGAAAAGTTCCTATCGCAGCAGGTCTGTGGTCTGCACCCAGGAGAGGCCTGCCCTACCTCTGTGTCCCATGGGAATTAATGACCATTGACCAGGGGCCCTCCCACCAGCTTCTTACTGAGGAGAGGGGACCCACCCTGTACGTGCGCTCTTCCCAGCCCAGCTGCTAGGTCATCAGAGGCTTTTCTCTTTGGCCTGTGGCCAGGTATCCCTGCTTCCCTCTCTATCCACTGATGGATGAGAAAGCGGTTCCTGGCTATTCTCCTAGAGTCTGAGAAAAAAAAGCAGAGACTCTGTTCTTGGCCTTCACCACATTTTTCTGCAGCAGACTACCTTTGTTTTTTTTTTTCCATCCTCCAAACGAACTTTTTCCGATTAGCCACAGGATACTGCCCATGATCCTCACGCAGCTACAACTGGGTTCTCCACCTGTGTCATGCATGCCATGCTTAAGCCGATACACTGGCTCCCTTCCATTTCTTCTTTCTTTGTTGCTTTGTTATTTGCCATGTCAGTCACTTCCTTTCCACCAAGTATTTTTATCATTTACTTCATTTTTTTTTACTTTAAAATTCTTTATGCTCTTTTTTTTTTTTTTTTTTTTTTGAGAGAGAGAGAGAGAGAGAGAGAGAGAAATCCCGAGCGCTGCCAGCTCAGAGCCTGACTCAGGGCTCAAACTCACAAATTGTGAGATGATGACCGGAGCTGAAACCAAGAGTCAGACGCTTAAGCGACAGAGCCACCCAGGCGCCCCATCTTTTACTTCATTTTTATTTGCTTCTCATACTTTATTAACTTACCTCAACCTGTTTTCCCCCCCTTTCTTTCTCACCTATTATTGACAGACATCACTCCTCACATTATATACCAGTGATTTTCAGGCCTTTGTGCAGCAGAAATACCCGAGGAGTATTTTATAACTTAACACGCATGGATATTAACTCCCAGGCATCACCAGGAAAGCTTCCCAGCTCTTTCTCATGTGGAGCCAGGGCTGTGGGCCCCTCATCTACACCTTCAGTTACTGCTCACCGACAATTCTCCACATCAATTCTCCACATCACCACAGTACCAGGTATTTGCCAAATATGTAAGTAAGGGACCCAGAGTCCCTTACTTGGTCATTTCTTATAACCTCAAGTCAACTCTCTTAGGATGAGCCTTACGTTACTGCTGAGAAGGCTAAGGCTTGGAAGAGACACGGTGTTTGCCAAGCCACCGCCAGAAACAAAACTAAGATACCTCCAGGGGCCTCTAACTTCATCTGGCTCAAAGTTATTTCTTTATTTTATTCACTGTCTCTAAATTCTCCCAAGGAAACCAGTTCTCACTCATCTATTTCCTTGGAGCCTTTCTGATGATTTTGCCACCCAAATGACCCCCTTATCAAATGAATGTCACGGTGGAAAAGAGGAAGGAAGTGTGGAAGAAAGCCTTCCAAAAATGTGTTTTCAGAACCCTTGATTTCTCCTCCTTTAAGATGGTTCAAGTTCACATTCTTCAACTGGACACATCTTCTCATTACTTCTTTCATTCCCAGAGCTCGAGTGCTACAAAATCCTGCTTCAACAAACTCCACATTCATCTTCCCCGAGTCCTTGGGCAGGGAAAAGTGCACGTATTTTAAAAACTGTCTAGATGGCTAAACTATAGCAATTTTTCTCTGGGAGAGAGTTGTTCAGATATTAAAACCTTCTATTTATTGAGTGTGATAATCTTTCTCACATCCCCACAAAAAAAAAAAAAAAAAAAAAAAAAANAAAGAAGAGAGCCGTTTTTGCTTTGCTCATTAAAATGATTTGTTTTTGGTTTTTGATGAGTGTAATTTTTCAGGTAGCAATGTTTTATTCTTACTAAAAACCTTCTGCAAGTGCGGAAGCCCCAGTTAAGCACGATTAATCAAATGCTAAATGCTTTTAAACAGCTCTACCCCTTCTTCTAATTGAGAAATAGAGCTGTTTGGGCAAGTTTATGAGGTGACCTTGATTGAATTAAGGAGGTCAGGGATGGAACAGACTTCAAACTCATATTCAATGATTTTAAAGAAATGACTTCCTTCCAATTAAGCAGGAATTAGCATGAAATATTTTGTTTCTGAAAGGTTAAAAGAATTCCTCTGAGAAACCAGCTCTCTTGTTGCTCGTTCTTTATTGAACACGAGAGAGAAGGCGCAAAGGATAGTTTTACAGAAAGTGCTTTGTTAACATGGTGCTGATGATCCCGCATCAATTATAACATTCCTTAGAGTCGAAAATGTTGTATTGAAGGGGCAAAAAGTCCAATTTAAGTTTTAATTTCTATTTCAAAAGCCCAAAGACCCAACAACTTCCGACTACTAAGAAAAATCAAGATACGTTTTCCATCTGCATTAATTTCATTTACTTAATTAATTAATTTCAATTAATTTGCCCCCTACTTCTAGGGGGCAAAGTTTCACATATTATCTTATTTCTTTGCTGTTCCTTGTTTTAGCTGCATCCCTCACCTTGCTATAGTCTCCCATCTTTTAATGGCCTGAAGGGTCATGTTCTTCTCCCTGCTCTAAATAGTAACGCACAGAGTTTTTGATATGGGGTTATGGAAGCAGGATTGCCCAGAGGGGGGAGAAGGGACCGGATACATGTGGCGGTGTGGGGACGACAGGGGCTGTTTCTGAGAAGCAATAGTCCTGAGAAGAACACTGGCCATGTTCTTTTACATCCCTGCTCCTGCCAAGTTCATAGAGGTGTGGAGACACAGACTATATACAGGAGGGAGGCAGAGGGGGTACTGCTGAGGGCAAGAAGGGACTTGAAAGGCACATTCCTCTTATGAGATTTGGGGCAAGTTAGTTAACCTCCATTAGACCTCAGGGTACTTATCTTAAAAACATGGTCAGTGCTGTAAGGATTAAACAGATAATAGTTGTGATTTTTGTTTGTTTGTTTTGTTTTGTTTTGATTTTTTTGAGGGGGTGGGGGTGTCCCAAACTGAAAAAAAAAAAAAAGTCCTGCAACAGATTAGAAATTAATTCTTCCTAGTTTTAATTTCCTATCCCTTCATTTCACAAACTCTTGTCCATGTACTATACAGCGCAATGTGCTGTCCATTCGGAAAGGAAAAGAGCTCAAACTAGTCTTTAAGGAACACATGAGGTGGAAGGTCCTCCCATGTTATGTTTTTACTCTTCTTTGCTTGAAACAAAATATAGCCTTCTCCAGGGAGAAGATGGAGTTCCAACGAATAGATTTACACAGCCTCTTTTCAGATCATCTCAGCCCTCATGATTCCTTAGGTCAGGGTGTATCTACTCACTTGGGCTATAATCCTGAGGGTCCAGTGGGCAGACACGGCACGGACCCGTGAGCCAGTGCTCTTCCAGGAAAGGCGAACTCCAATGATGTGCTGCTAGGATTCTTCCCAGGACATAAGCAGCACTCTCAGATCGAAGACTGAGTCTAAATTAGTCTTATCAGACTTTGTGTGCCCATTTCCCCCCTCACTGTGGCACTGCAAGACAAACGGTATCATGACCCCATTCACATCGTTAAGAATTCTGTGAATATGTGTCTTAATTGTATCACTGCTGTGTAGTTAGTATGACATTGCGTGACACACTTCATGGAAGCAAAGAGCTAAGGATAGAGAAATGGATGACTTTAGGGTGCTCAGGTCATACAAACTATACTAGAAAAGTGTGGTATGGCAGGTGGAGACAATTCCTGAAAAACAGACTGATAAATCACTAAAAGAAGAATACAATTTCTTATCCTACCTCTACAAGATTTGCCAAATATGTGTTGTCACTTACATTGTGTCTGAAAACTTGTAATTATAAAAATTACCCAATATTAACTTGCAGAATTTATCTGACAGTCCAACTAATTATTGTTAGGGGTAAAAAAATATACATATATGTATTGCTAGGGGTAAAAACAAAATATATATATATATATATATACACATTTTTTTCTCATTAAATTAAAATGTGGGATGGGGAGGGAGAGGACATATTACTTGTAAGATCTCTTCCAGGTCAAACCCTCCCTGAATCTGTGCATCTGAACAGGATTGGTATTATTGTAGATGCTGTCCCTCAGATCTTGAAGACTTATTGAGAGGTACATCTCATCAAAACAAAACAAAACAAAAATCCCCAAGAACAAGGAAGCAGGGACGGCACTACAATTAATCCTGAAATTAGATAGTCCGTGAACTGGTGATCTTCTCATAGGCTCTCCCAGACCCTGGGAATGCAAAGAAATATGGGATGAGATGGGATAAAAGGGATAATATTTTAGTTCAGATCATTCCAGATCAACCATCAAGTCTGTGCCTGGGTTTTGAGTAGTGTCTTGATTTTTCTCTTTGCTTTTCTGGAGAGCTGGGGAGTGGAAAACACAAGCTATGACAGTGTGGATGGTTCACCAAAGGAAATGCATGACACGACGTGGCTCTTTCCCAACATGCTTCACTTCTTCAAAGCATTTCTTCCTCTCCTTGCCTAAAGCCACAGAACAGATTGCTTTTGAGGAAATAAATATCACTCAACTAGAAAAGAGATTGTGCCAATTTCCTGAGTATTTTTAAAAACTGGCATTTCTGTTGGGTTGGGCTTAAAAACAGTTTGCTGGATGCATTGCCTATGTGGAAGCCAATCTCTTTTTAGTAGAAAATACAGAAAATAATGGGGAGAGTAAAAAGGAGGCCCAGTCAGCTTTGTCTGGATTAACATTTTAAGGTAATACATTCTCTCCTCTACCTTTGCCTCCAATGGCATCATGGTGCCATGCACGTCTCAGACATTCAAAATTCTTGGTTGATTTTATTTGGTTACAGACTCTTATAATACCACTTAAGGCATTTGAGGGATATTCTGGAGCTTTTTTTCCCATAAAATTTAGTGGTGCCATGTGAAGGTGCCTGGAAAGAAGGAAAGTAGTGCTGAGCTCTAGACTTTCCACTTGCTATCTTGGGGAAATAACATAACTTCTCAACATGTGGCTGCATCTTCCTATCTGTGAAAACAGGAAGTGGTTGTGCAAGATGATTTCTAAGGGTCTCTTCCACATCTGAAGAGACTCATCGTTGCCATTCCTTGTGGGTAAGAATTCAACATGTCTGCCTGGTTTAGAGCTTGCATTATTTTTTGACTCTTAATTTAAGAGTTATGCAAATATGATCAGTTCTTGAAATAGGAAATTGTAAGCCAATGGGGTCTGGAAATTAAATGTGGAAATTCCCTAATGTAAAGCAAAAGAAGGCAACTCAATAAATTTCCATCATCTGACACTAGTTCCTATTTGACTGGAAATGGCTAGGAATTCCCCAACCAATGTGAATTTTATCACAGATTCTCCTAGGTAGTTTAAAAATTAACACTTATTAATTATTAGTTTAATTATTAATATAATGCATGTATATACTGTGGAAATTTCTGAGATGCAAAGAGAATAAAACAAAAATCACCTATAATCACACCATCCAGAAATAATCACTGAATATTTTGACCTATATCCTTACATATTTTCCCCAACATACAAACTATGAATATAACACATACGCAAACCACACGACCCATACATGGATTTGTAATGGATTTTATCACTTAGCAATACACTGAGAATCTCTCATGCCACTATACAGTCTGCTAGAATATGATCTTTCTCGAGGCTGCTTATGGATATATAATTAATTAACCAATATCCCAGTGTTAGATATTTACATGTTTCTTTTTTTTTTTTTTGATGTTTTATTTATTTCTAGGGGAGAGAGAGAGACAGCGTGAGCAGGGGAGGGTCAGAGAGAGAGGGAGTCACAGACTAAAACAGGCTAGGGAGTCACAGACCGAAACAGGCTCCAGGCTCTGAGCTGGCAGTCAGCACAGAGCCTGACGCGGGGCTCGAACCCACGAACCGCGAGATCATGACCTAAGCGAAAGTCGGACGCTTAACCGACTAAGCCACCCAGGCGCCCCGATATTTACATGTTTCTAAAGTGATTTGATAACTGAAAATTTAGGTAACTGCATCAAAGGTCAATGACCCATGTGCCTCAAGTGGAAAGCAAGGGCCTCTGGGACACAACGAGTGGCTCTGGAAGTTTTGATGGGCTCCTTAGGACCCTGCAACACCCTGCATGAAGAACTAGGATGAAGACAATGACTTGCAAATTCTGCTCCAGAAAAGCTTCTCCCTACTTCGCTGCTACAGATGGGGCTGCCCAAAGTACAGTTCCCTCTCCCTCGCCTCTTCCCAGAAGGCTTCACACATTATGTCCTGAAAACTGTGGAGAAGGGTGGCTGAGCCCTTAGTCCCTCTCTGCTATCAAGGGCATTCACCCAGAGTCTCTAAGCCACTTGGACATGGGAGAGCTTACTATAATAATAATTTTCAAATCTGCTATAAACTTCAAAGTCCAGGGATTCTAAGTATAAGCATCATATCATGCAGGGGGAATTTCCAAAAAAGGGAAGACAGTAATTACTTCTTTCCATTACTTTTTTCAGTAGCTGTGTGGCACTCAACTGTGTACAGATACCTGGAATTCTACAGGACATCCCCCTGTCCTCACTGTTTGTATTTATACAGTAGACTTAGCATCGTTGGGTCTTTGATTAACGAAGCTTATGGGCAACCGTGTTAGGAGTCAAGGTACAGTAACTGTCACCAACGGTGTTTTGATGAACAAAGCAGAATGAAAACATAGGAGAATTAGGACAATGATGTTCATAAACACTACGTCAGTGCTAAGAAGTTGGTAACAGCATATGTTTTAATATAGTCTGGTATTGATTTCTTTGGCCAATGTCCCACCTTAACAGTGTTATAGTCACACTCTAAGATTTTAGATGGAGAGGTACAGAAGAAAATCAATAGATACTATCTTTCCACTACCAACCAGCCACGTATCTATAGCCTCTCTGCCACATTCATGTTTAAGAGGCCTAAAAGATGCTTTGGGGATGGCTGGTCCAGTTATCAGGCTTTTAATAACCTCAGGAATCCACTCTGACCACCTCAAAGATTATAGCTTCAACTCCCAAAGATTCATGAAAAAGAGCCTATGATCCAGAAAAGATAGACGCTCATTTTCTATTTTCTATTTCATTAATGTATAAAAAGGAAGCTTTAAAAAAATTCACTTGTTACACAAGAACTGTCTGAAAACAAAACTATATAGAATTATTGTTTCTGAACCCTAAAAATATATACAGAAGTGCTTAGGTAGTTAAACTGTGAAGAAAAAAGATTAGAAATGAAAGCATCTTTTGTAGTATTATAACTAACAGTTTTCTTTTCTTCTTTCATTATTCTTAATCATTAGATTTTCCAAAATGACCAAGCATTATCGTATATGAAAAACAGATTTTATTTATAAATTGTAACATGCTGCTGGAGGGCAACGGGCTGCTCTACTCAAAGTATTTTCTATAAGCACATACTAGAATCACTTGATTCTAACTGACACTTGGCAAATGTCAGCGTCAAAAAGGATAATCCTTATTTCATAATCAGAAATTCCTACTTATTATTTACAAACTAAAAGGAACAATTAGGAATAAACGCTACAACAGAATTCTTTCTTATGTTTAGGAAATAAAAAGAAAACTTATAAACTTACCCAGATCCTGTCATCTAAACTCCCTCAAAAATATTCTGATTTTTTCCAGAAGTTGTGCAAACCACACTTAAATCCCAACAACGCTGTGTTAATTTTGCTCACATGCAAGCTGAAAACATATTTTAACATCCTGTCAGAATGAGATACTAAGAGTGTCGATAAAATGACACTAAAATAAATGTAAATTTAGACTGCCGTTACAAGTGGCTGCCTGAGTCTGGGGAGATGTTAGGTTGCTATAGTATTTTCCATAGCAACTTTGCGTCTTATTACATAAATATTCCCTCGGTGTCCTTACAGCCTACCAAGAAAACTGGATTAAATCTACTCTCCTATGTAATGATCCTGCATCAAACCTTATCAGAATGAAATGCCCAGAAAACATAATAAACCGTAATCTAGATCATGGTGCTTTGGCAGATGACAGACATCCTGGGGACCACGGGCTGTGTGCGAGCGGCTGCGCTGTGACCTCATGCTGCACCCCGGCCACTCGTCTATGCTTCTCAGGTCAAGATCTCCTGAGTTCTCCCTTTCTGTGGATGGGCTGTTAACATCCTCACTCTTTTCCTCTGATGTCACCAAGCCCCAGGGCCTCAGGCCACTAGGCAAGAAGCTAGCACTTCACAGAGCCTCAGGCTATTCCACAAAAGCAGCTGGGACCCTGGGCTGGGCTGGGCTGTCAGAGCCAAGCTAGGGCAGACCAGGTATTCGCACTGTTTGCCATCCTCAGCCAGGGCTCCACTGGCTTTGGTGGGGGTGCAGCACAGGTGCATGGTTAGAGTATCTGACAAAATCTGGGGTCTCCTAGACACAATGCAACTTCAGCAGAACAAATCAATTTTACACTAAACACACGATTATGGAGAATTTGGGCATATGTGTGAGAGAGAGGTCAGGAGTGTGGCATTATCAGGTACTGGGCAAAAATAAGATTAACAAAGGGCTAAGCTTAAAGAGAGCTTAGGCTCCAAATGTGACTTTATAGAACAGATAAACACTGGGGCGCCTGGGTGGCTTAGTCGGTTAAGCGTCCGACTTTCGCTTAGGTCATGATCTCGCGGTTCGTGGGTTCGAGCCCCGCGTCAGGCTCTGTGCTGACTGCCAGCTCAGAGCCTGGAGCCTGTTTCAGTCTGTGACTCCCTCTCTCTCTGACCCTCCCCTGCTCACGCTGTCTCTCTCTCTCTCCTAGAAATAAAACATTAAAAAAAAAGTTTTAAAAAATTAAAAAAAAAAAAGAACAGATAAACACTGTCTGGTTGGACAGGGATGCTTCCATTACAAAGGAATCCTATGCTGGAGGATCAATTTAAGAGCATCCATCTCTTGTATTTAAAAAGTAAGACAATTTACAAAAGTACTTATTTCTACACTTTTTAAAAACATGTCTTTTATGAAAAGGAAGCTGTAAGTGCACATGAAATGAGGGAACTGAAAATTCTACCTGGAATAAACATGTTTGATTTCCTTTGGTAAGATTAGCAAGATTTGAAAAGGGACCGGGGTGTGTAGGGGGGTGGGGGGTAGAGGGTAGCAAAAGCCTTGGCTCCTGGAGAATGAAGCTCTATTTCCAGAATTCAGAAATGAAGCAGCCTACTCAGCCCACATCAGAAGGTGCATTTCATCAGTTTTCAGCCATATTAGTTTTAATTAATCACATTTCTTTGTTTGGCATTTTTGTTCCCAGAAGACATTCTGCTGTGGATGAAAATAAAACGCTCGTCTTTAATTCAGTGGCTGCTGATGGACACACACCACTGCCGTTTCTCCTTCGGGTTGTCATCACATGTAAACACAGAAGTCTGTGAACAGATTATCCTTCCTCGCCTCCTCTCACCACTGGTGTGCCCGCTTCGGGGGTCTGCTGGTGCAGGGATCTCAGGGCGGCTGCGGCCTCACCGCGTCGGCTCACTTTTCACGTCTGAGTGCTCTTGTCCCTCTGCCGAGTCCTGAGTGAGCCTGCTTAGACCACATGCAGTGTCTCCTAAAAGCTGCCACTAGCTGCCAGTGACATGGCCCCCTTCAGACTCCTGCACTGGCGCCCAGCGGCCCCTTCCTTCTGTGCCCAGGCTGGTGCCTGGGGGGGGAGCACTAATCCTCTTCTCAGGCTTGTGACAAACTGTAATCTGTTGGGCATCCTAAATGTTTTTCAAAAGCACTCTCGTACAGGAAGTAAATGAATCAGAAAAGAAAACGAAGGAAGTCCTGGTGTTCAAAACGATCAAGGGGATAGCCAGAGCGAGAGCCTTATTGTTGTTAATTTCTTTAACCTCAATGCCAGCTACATATAAAACTATTCAGACGCACTGAATACTGCTAGGTCCAACGGAAGTTGATTGTGAGTCCCAAGTTTGATTCAGTTAGCTAAAAGACTTGGGGAATCCTTGCTGGATGTGTTACTGAAATTAAAAGAATAAATCTGCACCTACATGTGGTGGGTTTCCATGGCAAATCAACGGCTAGAAAACACCTTTCATAATTAAAAGAGTATCTGCTCCTATAAAGAGCTCAGAGATTAAATGAGGTGTAATTAAAATCCGAGAACATTTGTTTGTGCATTATAAATGTTTTCAGGGTTGTCTATTAAGGAAGGGTATTTTAGTTTTACCCTTCTAAAATCTGTCTTCAGTGTACAAGCTATACTCATCAGGTACGGGATGAGGTACAAATACTGGATAGTGGTATTTACTTTGGTTTCTATCAAATTTAAAGCAATGGCTTTTGAACATATTTGACATTAGGCTTTTAGGCGTTTAGCTACTGTACTTTCATTGACTTGAAATGTGTATTTCTTCTCTTCAAAAGGCATCTCACGCTCTTGAGGGCAGGGTAGACTGTGTCTAGCTCTCTCCGTACCGTACCCCTCCCAGGTTCACAGTGTCTCGAGCACAAGAAGGACTTGACCAATCTTTGTTGGTAATTAGGATGATGCCGAGTGGCTGCTCTCTGGGCCATGGCCTATTCAACACGCAGCGCTGGATTCTGAATGCATAAAAGTTGTGAACAATTGGAGAAACAATCATCCTTGTTTGAACAAGCTTCTTAAGGCTTTCCATTCAAATTTAGAGCAAATGTTCTCAGGGTTACCATGCTCCCATCACCTTGTGGGACAAAGGCATCAGAAACAAAGACCAGAAGAAGGGGAATATGCAATTGAAGTCAACGCAATTCACTTACTTGGTGAGAGGCCCAGGGCCAGGTGCCCTACGTGATGAAGACAAGTGGTGGTCAGAGTTATGGAGTACATACTATGTGCTCAACACTGTAGGTACGGTTGGGAGGGCTTTCCACGCACTGACTCCACAGTACGACGACTAACTGGCCGCCTCATGGAGGCCTTACACTCTGGATTCCTCTTTTCGTCCCTTTTTCCCCTGTGTACTCCTGCCCCACCCCTCTGCCAACCTGGAAGAAGGAGGAGGAAGAAGCAGAATAGATCTGGCTTTTCAAGTGGGGCTTAATTCCAGTAAGAGGCAGACTACGCAGCAATAAATTTGAATTTTTATCAAAAATCATCTTCATAGGCTTTGGAGCAGGATGCCAATCTTCTTGAATGAATGCTTCAATAAATCTGTCTTGATTTTCAAATTTATTAACAAAACTCATTTTCACTTTTATCAGCATCTCAGTTTTGCTCTGGCAACTCTGTTTCCCCTTTAAGAGGCCACTGATAAGGAGGAACAGTGAGCTGCCAGAGTCATAAGGCAGTGTGGGGAGTAAGCTTAGGGACTCTGTGAGCCTACCCTGATGGCGTAACAAGCCCGTAAAGAATTAGAAAGCCATAGGTTGCTCACACCCAAGTTTGGGTAAACAAGATTAGGTAAATAAGTATGGAGAAGGGGAGGCAGAGACCCTCTCTATAGTATAGAGAGGACACCGCAAAGGCCCCAGTAGAGAACAAAAGTGTGAAATAAACAAGATTAGGTATTCAGGGGGAAAGCGCCCCCCAACTTACTACTATAGCAGAAAGCTGCTTTCACAGGAAAGAAGGACCAAATTAGGTAAACAAACAGGGCTATAGGCTGCTACAGGGTGAAGCTGGCCAGAGCAGAGATAATTAACAAAAGGTGCCTTGTTAACCCTGAGGTTACTTGCCCCATCTGCCTTATCCCCTAGGCTAGCTTGGATAAACAGAGGTGATGCCTCCTGTCAGCCGGAAACAACCTTCCACAGGCTGCCCGGCTCCAGGATTTTGTTTTGCATTAACCCGAACCCCTAACCCCGAATATCTTCAAGACCCCCTTTCCCTCATGTCCATGAGTTAATGTTCACAGTTTCATTGTCTCTTTGTGCACATCCATCCCCATGTTTGTAAGCCTACTAAAAACTAAAAACAGGGCAAGGACCCTTATTCGGGGCTCTTGTCTTTTCCTGGACAATAGCCATCTCTCGCATTTTAATCCTGTGTCCCGCTTTCTTGCTAGAAGAGAAAGAACTCTAGACCCAGAGTCTATGACATGGCAGGATTAGGGAACTCTAGCCAAAGATATGTTGTAAGTTATTACATGTGGGAAAAAGCAAAAGTACAATGAAATATTCTGCATAACCAGAAGAGCAGAGATATGCCAAATAACACTGATTAAGAAAAAATAAATCCAAGATATAAGTCCTCACATAATAAACTGTATCCTTCCTAGAAACTAAAGAAAGTCAATTCTTTCTGTCTCCAACTTCAGAAATAAAATCAGTGCAGGCTGGTGTTGGCCCTAGGAGGAGGTGGGGGGCAGAGAGGTCTTGGTGCACCGGCCTCGCACATCCTGGGAGGCGTGCCTCTCCACAGTCCTCTCGGACAGGAGGAGGCTCCACGAAGGATGTCCTCCCCTGGAATTCCCAAGAAGTCTCGGGTCACCCACTGCCCAGGAGGTTGGAGGCAGATGCTCACTGTTTTAGCAGAAAGCAAAAGGGTAAGGGATTCTTCACAGAATAGAGGGATTTACTGCTAGGTCAGCCCTTAGCAATTTCCATCAGTGAATTAGAGCTCTTTGTTTTGAGATGCCTGCTACTGGGTGACTGACAGATGCAAATTTGCACCTGTAATGAATGCAGAGTCGCCTGATGATACCACCGAAAGGTGTGTTTCCCAAAGGCTGCTGGGTCTCCATCCCTCCCATTCCAGCAGAAGTTTGCAGGGATCCTGTCTGAAGCTTGGTCAAAAGACCAGATGGGAATTCTTGCCGTCAGGCTGTGTCCCTGAATATGCTGGGCTGAAAGGAAAACAGCTGCTGGCCATTTGGCAGGATCCTCAGGGCCCAGTGGAATAAAAAAGGTTAGTTGCTTTCCTTTTCCTCTAATCAGTCCCGTGCTTTCCCCATAAACCGCAGGCCGCGTCCTCTGCTCCATCTCATTTTGAAAAGCGTGAAAAAGACTTTGAACTCCTGGGGACCTGGCATCTGAACTCCAGTTCTTCTATCTCTTCCCCCAGCACTCGGTATAGATCGTGCTCTGTGTTGTGTTCATTCATTCTGCTGGCCAAGGAAAAGCCTGGAGAACTGAAAGTTCAGGTCCTGCTTCAGGCTCTTATTAGATGCCTGGGGAAAAAGCCAACAGAGATCTAGCTAGAAGCCTCTTCAGTGAAGCTGCCAGAGAGGCTCTCATGTCCCAGCTGAGGGAAGCGGTCTTTGAGTTCTTCTGCAGCCAAACTGGGGGTCAATGCTTGCTGCCATGGTGTATAAGACTTCCTACCGGAGCCTACTGCTCTCGGTCATTATTACTCTTGTCCTACCCTGAGCAGACTATGAAATTATACACATTCCTTATTTGGGAAATTGACAACTTGTTTAAAAAGAAATGTCCCGGGGCACCTGGGTGGCTTAGTCGGTTAAGCGTCCGACTTTCGCTTAGGTCATGATCTCGCGGTTTGTGGGTTCAAGCCCCACGTAGGGCTCTGTGCTGACTGCCAGCTCAGAGCCTGGAGCCTATTTCAGAGTCTGTGTCTCCCTCTCTCTCTGACTCTCCCCTGCTCACGCTGTCTCTCTCTCTCTCTCCTAGAAATAAATAAAAATATTTCAAAAAAAAAAAAAAAGAAAGAAATGTCCCCTGCACCCCCCAAAAGCCACAGGTTCAGATAAGAATTTCTGATTTCTTTTCTTCCGCACCTACCTTATAAGAATGTTAAGGATCCAAGTTTCATGTAAAATTGCCCCTCATCTAGAAACTTCAAAAATGATGAAAGCTTTATTGAGAAAAAAATTATTTATTCATTTATCAGAAGATCACATTAAATTTAAGAAATTCACACTAAAACTCCCTCTTTTCTTTTGATATGTGAAAGTTCACAGAATAGAAATTGCCATCTTCAAATAAGCTAGTCCAAGCCCAATAATCAGTCCCGAGAAATCTCATATCCACTTAATAAGACACATACACTGATACATAAATCCTAGGTTCGTTTTTCAGACAAAAGATGTATGGCTTCAAAACTAGTGGCCTGGTACCTTCTTTTATGCTAAGCTCCTAAAAGATTTAAATGAATGGCGTTTGAGGATGAAAGGGAAATTTTCTAAGGCAGTGGTCCTGAAACTTTAGCGTGCATCAGAATTCCCTGGGGAATTTAAATCACAGATTGCTGCATCTCACATCCCCACCCCTGGCTCTGCTAGAGTTCCTGATTCCTTGGGGATTGAAGTCGGGTCCAAGAATTTACATTTCTAACAAGTTCCTCAGTGATGCTGATGATGCTGGACTGGGGACCGCACTTGTAAGAACCACTGCGCGAAGGAAATTGAACTCCCTTCTGTATACACCCGGCAGAAGAGGACTGCCCTGTGATCATCATTCAGCGGGCACTCGCTGAACCCTGCAGACACAGAGCACTCTGGCCACTTGGCAGTCTTGACGACCTGAGTGTTCTGGAGTCTTGGTTTTGGCTTCTACCAACACATTGGCAAATATCCTCTGTCCCTGGCCACTTGATTCTGTTAAAGCGCCTGAGGTGGGTGAGTATTTTATTCACTGGTACATATGAGGAGACAGGTCAAATCTATGCTATTCCTCTGATTTTCTTTTTTGGAAATGGTAGCAGTTGTGGTCCTTTCCAGGCCCTTGAGACAACACTCTTCCCCTTGATGAGCAATCTCCCTTGGTGTCTCCCAGATTTGACTGAGCTTCTCTCTTGCCTGTAATACCGAGAGATTTACATCTCATTTGAGGAGAGAGTTTTCAATCAGCATCTGAGAGTAGGCAGGGCACGTAAAGCAAGTTTCCTCTCTAAGCTTCTCTCCTTCTTCCAACTCGAGGAGGGATGCCCTTGGTGCCAAACGAGGCCACCCCTTTGATTACAGGTTAGGGAAAGTTTATTGGAAAAATGTCTACTTCTCCAGCACATTGGCTCAGAGGCTTGAAAGCTTCTTTAGGGATTAAACAATTCTCAAGTAAGAGGCACACAGACCGAAACCAAATTTTATCTGTATTTCAGCATCAGCGGTGGCTGCCATCCTCTGGAAAAGGATTTTTATGGGAACAGGCAAATATCCCTGAAAAAAATGCAACAGCCCCAGATATATGCATAGAAACAACTGGACCAATTTAAAGCACCATGTTCCTAAGAAGGAGTTTAAAGTTCTATTAATAAAAGGCAGAGTCACTCAAAGATGAAAGTTTAGTATAACTCAAATAAAAGTGAGTTATGCGGCCATTTCCCAGTACATACGCCCCATCTGAGACCTGGAAGATCATTATGATGCCTCACAGGTGTGTGGCAGTCACCAGCATTACCTGATTCATCGACTCTCATTTTTTTAGTCGGGCTGTCACAATTCTCATCATCTGACATTTCCATTTCTTCTTCGCGGCGGATACCCATAAGCTGCTCGCTTTGAGCGTTCCGGAGCTCCTGAAAGCAGAAGATAGGAGGATGTCAGAGTCACACACACGTCAACCTACCTTTTCTCAATGGTTTTTTTCATGTATTAGGATGCGCATACGAATGCATAGAATCTGAAGTTTTTGTACCTCCCAACCACTGCCTTGCATAATCTACAATGAAGTTCTGAAGTTTATGGGGAATGGAAAGACCCAGGGATAAAGGCTAGTCAAGTGGTCTTCAGCAAATTATTTAATCTCTTGAGTCTCAGTTTCCTCATCTGACAAAAAGGGGATGATAACATCACCGAGTAGGATTCAACAAAAATGCCTCTTGTCATGACTGGCACAGAAGAGGTTCAGAGCTAGTGATAAGATACATGCGCGATGGCATTTATAAAAAGCCTGGTCAACCACTGACGCATTGTGTCAATTCAGGAATGTTTCTTCATCTCTCTCTTACCCTTTATTTAGTCACTAGAATTCTGTGATAATAATAGTTTTGAGGAGAAAACAAGTGAATACATGTAAAGCTCCTTAGCGTCGTGCTAGATGCTTAGTTTGCTAAATTGGTAATATGGACAACTACTATTCTTCATCAAAACAGTGCCACTGCATGTGTGTATGTGCCTAGGTGTGATATCTCACACACACACACACACACACACACACTCACCACTCAGATATCCAAATGGTAAAATTCAAAAGACGCTGGAGGACCAAGGTAAACAGATAACTTCTTTTTGGTGTTTCACATTATCATGTAGGGTTTAGTGTTTTTGTGGTGTTGGCTGTTTTGACATCACTTAAAGATCTTAGGATCCTATCTTACTTTCTCTGCTTACTAGAGGAGTGACTGCAGTCAAAGGCATTTAATTTCTTTGAGCCTTTGTCTATTCACATTTTATAAAATGGGGAACAGAGTAATACTCTGCTTGAACGCAAGAGTGTTTATACAAAAACAATGTAAAAGGTAAAGAATCAAAACACATTTTTTATTACCTTGCCTAAACATCAGGACACTATAATTGTGTACGGTAAGTAATTCTATTATTTTGTATTAAGCCGAATATTCTGTTTGTGAATCGTTATCAGTTCTATTCTCTTACATGTATTGTCCTCAAAACAACAATAACAATGAAATGACTGCATTATTCTTCCCCCCCCAACTGAAATTGAAGTCTCTAAATAAAAGTCACATAGTTAAGATAGTTTTGCTTTATAATAAGCCTACGAAGAACAATGAAGTATAACACCTAATGTATTAATGACACGATTTTAAACAAAGTTCTAGTGCCCATTTGATGGATGTGATATTTTATTGTGTTATAGGTTCTCTGATTTCTCCTCTCTCCTTAGCTCACAGATAACTGTAGTAGGACCAAAAAGGAAATTATTTATTGTTAACAGTATTTTGAGTGGTCAGTTCTGAGCCCTGGGCATCACCACTGCAGAGGACAGGGAAAGGGGACGGGGTAGAGAGGCAAGGTTCCTGGGAGTGAACCCATCACAGGGCATCTTGAGAGGCCCCCCCCAAGGTTGATGGGCGATGTTTTCTCATGCGGCCATGACACCCAGTAGAAAGAGGTGCCAATTCCACCTTAGATAATGCCAGTGGGTCAGATGTCACATGTGATTAGTGGGGACGTGTTTAGGTTGTGTACAGCTAATTTTTCTGCTGACAAAGAACCCAGTTCCCAAAGAGGTGGCTTGAAAATACTTGAAACAAGGAAACGTCAGGTGGAAAGAATACATGAGGCTGAAAGGGCCTGTTGTTTAATCTCCACAATTAATGACAAACTGTCATACTGTAGCTGTTCTTGGGGGGCAGGGTGTTGGCAAGAAAAAAATTTGGAGGAAAAAAAAAGCTGCGGGTGTTTCCACAGGGTGTCTGTGGTTCAGCAATAAATCGCTAGTGCACTCTCATAAGTCTGTAAAGGTGTTGCAGATAATTAACAGATGCTGTACATGGGAACGCAGAAAAAAATCAAGCCAATTATCAAGCTTATACGCAACAGAGAAATCATCCACAATGTTAAATTACCAACTGGTATTTAATCAATTAAGCGACACGTAGGGGAGAAAATCAAAGGTAATTTAGAATTCTATTTCCTAGTTTATCAAAAGCGGTGGGAGGAGTGGCAGAGAGGCACAAAGGCCCTCCGCAGGAGCACCTTTCAGGACTGCCTGCATCCATTTCTGCCTCTCCGTGTGTACCGCGAAGCAAGCGGTCTTCCTCGGAACACAGCTGGATGCCTGTGTGCACCCGGCTCGGCAGCAGGACCCTCAGGGAGGCAGGGCTGGGGCGCGGGGCATCAGGCATGCAGGAAGCGTGATTTAGATCAATAATGATATTTTCTAACACTCACGTACTAACGACAGCCTTTTTTTGCCCAGATTATTTAGCATCATGTTGCTTGCCTTTCTCTTAATGTTTCTTTTAATCATGTTTGGTTTTTATGTGATGGAAAAGAAAAAAAATATATATATATATATATATTTAACCAATTCATAGGCTAGTCATTCCCAAATGTGAATCGTGGTTTGTGGATTTCAATTTGTGTTTTCATAATCCTCAATCTGTCTGTTTCATCATAAACGAGGACTCTCTCCTCCCGAAAACCTGCCTTGACTCAGGTCTCGAATCAGTGTCTGGGAGAGCAGCAGGTAAGCGCCCTTTGTTTTTCTGGCTCCTGAAAATTTAAAGAGAAATCCCACTTCCTCCTTACTCAAAATCCTGAAGAGAGGAATGGAACTACATCAGTCACCAGCCGCCTTCTTAAGTATTTGTGAGCAAAATAAAAAAAAATGTCCTTCTTAACAATAAATTGCACTAGCATGTTAAGTGTCCCATTATTGTGAAGTCATTCAGGATTTGCCACAATAACAGTGATAATAAAGGATTCATTTGGTATTCACGTGGATGTTACATCTAGCGCCATTGGTATTTAGCTGTAATTTAGCATTAGTTAATGGGCACTTAAAATGCTACCCAAATGATTGATATTACAGTACTTGGTGCTTCCTCAAACTCTATATAAAACACTTATTTTACAAGTGTGAGCCCAAATCGTTAAATAAACAAACCTTACCTTCTATAAGTTTTGGGGTTTTGAAACAGGGGCTATCATTTAGAGAACTTTAATATTAACATGCTAGAGATGGAGAGGCATCCAAATGAAAAACATTCTCTCATAAAAATAAAAGAATAAGCAAAGATAATATACTTACTTTTAAATTACAGGTTCAAAGCGTACACTACACTGCAGAGTTAAAAATAACAGCGGACGACCAATGACTAATGACACATTCTGGTCCTTCTAGGTGGTGAGAAAGGTCAGGTTCTGGCCTCTTTTCTTGGGGTAGATACTCACACTTGACACACTGATGCAGGAGGGTGGACCTGGCTAGCCTGGACATTCACTCCCCTGGGGAAAGGTGCTCTGGGGAGACTGGCTATATAACTGGCTGGCCAGCATAGGGCACTATGGCATTGTTTATGAAAAGAAGGCACGGAAGAAAGGCATACTTGCCATTTTTAGCCCAAAGAGCAAACCGTCATCATCACGCTGCAGAACACTGAAAAAAAGAAACCCTCTGTATTTATTTAAAAGCTAGTCTCCTTTTTTACGTTACACCTTTCTTTAGAATACACAGGCAAAATGTCTTGGCTTATTTCCGAGCTCTTTGCTATCAATGGGAGAGAGGCCTCTCTTCCTTTGCAGGGGGAGAAAGCACTCTGTTTTCTAAGCATGAAGTCGGCTGCTTTTCTGGATAAGGTACAGGTCTGAGCTGGATTTAGAGCCGACAGTGCGAGAGGACGACAACAGGACAGCTGCCCGCTCTAACAAAAACCGAAACGGCTGCGGCCACACTATTCTCTGCCAATCCAGCTGTGTGACGGTGGTTAAAAAGTAATAATAAAATCACCAACCTCAGAATGCTTTCGCCAAATGTCTATGTTCTTGCGCTGAGCTTTCGAGAAATGGTCCCAAGCTTTTTGTCTGGTAGAAGCGTTGAAAACGGCCACAATCTGCTCAACTTTGGTGAACAAGGAAGTCAAACAAGACAAGTAATTTATGCTGTGATCACTATAGGGAAGCAAAGCAAAGACACTAGGAGTCTATGGATGATGTCATAGCAGAAATAACATCATCGATATCCATCCAATTTGTGCCTTTTTGTACTTACATTTTAGCAAGGCTGCAGATGTCTCCTTTCAAGTCTGTCTCCATAACTTTAGGTTAAAACAGATTCTAAATACAACTGGGTAGAGTTCATGGGCATCTGCTTCCAAGATTCCGCAGCTCTTGTTTAAAAATGTGACTTGGTATGTCTACATACCTAGATCTATAGATATAGATCTGGTGTTGGCATACAGATGCCTGGGTTGGGGGCTTAGAAGTGAAGCCGGGGTGGAGTGGCTGAATGAGGGAGAGCCAAGCATACATCTTTTTCTCTTTTGGTCTCCATCTCAAGGACTCAACTTCAGTCCTCTGAAGACATTGCTGTGTCCAAGTGCAAGCTGGGACAATGCATAGTTGTTTCACACGACCCCTCAATCTCAAGGGCCATTTGTATTCCTTGGCTCCTTACTCCCCTCTTCCCCCCTCCTCTGTACCCACTGCAGCCAGCCCTCCAGCCCTCTGGCAGGAAATAGGAGCCATCACCTCCACTTCAGGACAGACCAAGGCTCACCCAACCAGCTGCACAGCCATGCAGATCTCATTTCAATGCCACGTGGCACTGTCCTCCTCCGCAGTAGTTCATCAAGACCACATACCATTCTGTTCTGCCATTTTCATGTTCATAAGGCTGCCCTCCTAAACCCCTTGAAGTTCTAACTCTCTCACTTTGGCTTTGTTTAGCGCTTCTGTAGTTCCCAGGCAAAGTGCTATTGGAATGATGAATGTGTGGGGCTGTGACAAAGCTATATAGGCAAAGGGATGAGCTCTTAGTACTGGCTATTAGGGGTGGGGCCAACCAACTGCAGATCCAATCTTGCTTAAACAGTTATCGATCTAGTAAGCATGGGATTAAGGAAATTATAGCACTCAATTAACCATATGATTAAACCTGAATTTCTGAATATTGTTAGGAAGGGCACAGTTAGAACCAGCTTCTCGTGCATGCTAATACTCTAACATAAATCCTTCTTAAGTGATTCCCAAGGCTCTATTATAAAAAAGGGCATCAAAGCTCTTCCAAATCTTCCAGGTGTCCAAAGTCTGGCAAAAAGGAGTGGAATAATCCCCATAAAGGAACAACACCTAGTGCCGCAACTTTAAAAATTATCGCACAAAATAAACAAGTGTATAAAAAACATTAAAAAAGTATTTAAAAATAAATAAACAAGCGTATGATGGAGCAGAGGAAGAAAGGAGATTCTGTTCTCCTACCACATTGTAAATATCTTACAACGCTAATGAGCAGCCACTTCCCAATCAATGGGTAATTTTCACAAAGGCTTTTATGTTTACTCTTTTCTCTCTCGAGAGGATCCCAATTCCAAATCTCCTTATTTATCAAATTTCATCATCATGTCACATGATGAGCTTGGCGCACTCAATTTTACCAGGGTGATATGCGATCACCTTAGCTCACATTCTCCAGGAGTACATGCAGCTCCCTTTCCTGACCTCATCGGGGAGGAAGTCACACTGCCAGACTAGCCACGTTGTGCTGCTCTAAGTGCTGACTTCCACCTGACGGCCGACTCACAGGGCTCTGCTGGGCTCCACTCCAGCATGGCGAGTGGAAAGCTGGTTCAGCCTCACTGCCCCGGCTTCCTGTTGTCTTGCTGCATGTGGGCTGAGGTCATGGGGGAATTTCAGCTTCCTTTTGTTTGGGCAACACAGAGTAGTGAGCCTCATATGCAGCGGTGAAATGCACCGTCAGATGAGATTTCCGGGGTGGTAGTTGTGGGACTGTTAAAAAAAGTAACCCCACTGCTCTAAGGATAGAGCTTTTTAAGAGGCATCATTTATAGGAGTGAGAATGGAGGGGCACCTGGGTAGCTCAGTCGGTTGAGCATCTAACTCTTGATTTCAACTCAGGTCATGATCCCAGAGTTGTGGGACTGAGCCCCACATCGGGCTCTGCAATGAATGTGGAGCCTGCTTAGGATACTTTTTTCTGCCTCTCCTGTGCTTGCACTCTAAATAAATAAATAAGTAAATAAACAAACAAACATTAAAAAAAAGAAAGAAAAGTAAGAACTGTGTTATCCAGAGGTGAAGGGGCAGTAAGGGTTGAGACCAAGTATTTTAGTGGTGATAGTCAAAATTTTGCCATCAATAAAGAAAGGCTGTTTATAAAGGGGATACACTGGAGAGAAAATTATCACATATGTGTGGATGGAGTAGGGGGAAGGCAAGAGAGGCCAGTAATACACAGGGAAGCATGAAGAAGGGAAAGCACTGAGAAGACAGACCCAATGGCTAAAAACTGCACAGGTTCAAGGGTACAAACAGATCCACTACTATCTACTCAAGCTATGTACCACTGCAGGTATTTCCTATTTGAGGCTAAGTACCTCAGTTATTTATAACATGTTGTCATCATATCCCAGAGCATACATTCAATTCATTCATCCATCCATTCATTCAGCAAACATCTAAATGCCTCTAATTCATTCATCCATCCATTCATTCAGCAAACATCTGAGATCCTCTAGTTACCAAGGACTTCACTGATTGCTAGAAATATAAAATTAAGACAGTCCTTGCCCCTGATGAGATGTCTCTAGGGAGAGAGGAAGTTAAGCAGATAATGATCCTATGCAAGAGAGGTACATATGATGGTATGGAAGACGGTACGGTACGGGGACATAGTAAGTAATCGGAGACACGGTAACTAACTCCGTAGGCAAAGTCAGGGAATAGCCCCAAAGAAAACATTGTCGCTAGGTCTTACATGATGAATCAATGCTTGCTCCACAGTTCAAAGGCTAGGGCAAATGCTAGGTGATGGATCAGGAAGGACAGTAGATGCTAAGCCAGATGGTGAACTTCATTTACGTTGTAAGTAAATACCTGTAAGATGTGCCTGAGGAGGCATTCCTTTGGGAGAAATGATGAAGGCTTGAGTGAAGGCAGAACAGTGAAACAGAGGCAGGATCAGGATGCACAGTGATAGGACAGGTGGCTGACTTGCTATGAGGAAGGAGAGGGGTAGACCAGCACGCCTCAGGCTT